>NW_023494794.1:2097564-2577564 GCF_904425465.1 Colossoma macropomum
CTGTTGCCACTTGATTTAAAACCTGGAGCTAAACAGAGATTTACCCCGGTCCTAAATGTGAGGTTTGTGTTGTGAAGTGGGCGATGTAGCACAAATGTAATATCACAATACCTGAAGAACTTTTCACGATACACGATATATATTCTGCAAAAGACAAAGAAGTGCCACGTTTAAAAATACCCGTCAACAGCTACGACTACAATGGCTTGTATTCAGCATTTCACATCCTGTGCTGCACTAAATCCAATAACAGGACTTATAATGGTCTTTTTATAATCGGACATGCAATTGGGAAGTGTTTTTGAGTACTGACGATATGTATGATATGCTTAGAAAAGCATATTTTGACATAATTAATCGTGATAATGATAAATATTGTTATTTGGCCCAGCTCTAGTTGATGCTATCACTACCATTGAATTGGGGATACATCGATGTGGGAATTGTGAGCCAGTACTGATGTCATTTATTTCATGTACATATTTGCAGATGCTGATACCGATACATAAACATGTTTAAAACGTGTACATTTGGGCTACATCTAGGTTAGCTTGGTCAGCATTACAGAAAAGCATAAAATGTGTTTCTTTTTGGTTACACATGCAGTAAAATTAATAAAACACAGACATTTTCGCACAGTAAGTGAGTAATGTGTAAGTGGTCTGCTCTTTGGGAGTACTGTTAATATCAGTTTAAAATTATTGGTCAAATTCAAATATCTGTTTGATGCTGATGTATTTATTTATTTTTTTAAAGAAAGTGTGAGCTGATGCCATTGTGATTCTGTTATCATTATTTCTCTGCTGCAGTGTCCTGGTTTGTTAATAGCTTTTTATTTAATTTTTTTGCACTTTACTCATGGTATCCAGAACCTGGCAGTTAACTGCAATGTACACCGATCAGGCATAACATTATGACCACCTCCTTGTTACTACGCTCACTGTCCATTTTATCAACTGCACTTACTATATAGGTGCACTTTGTAGTTCTACAATTACAGACTGTAGTCCATCTGTTTCTCTGCATACGTGGTAGCCCCCTTTTACCCTGTTCTTCAGTGCTCAGGACCCCCATGGACCCTCACAGAGCAGGTATTATTTGGGTGGTGGATCATTCTCAGCACTACAGTAACACTGATATGGTGATGGTGTGTTAGTGTGTGTTGCGCTGGTCTGAGTGGATCAGACACAGCAGTGCTGCCAGAGTTCTTAAACACCTCAGTGTCACCGCTGGACTGAGAATAGTCCACCAAGCAAAAATATCCAGCCAACAGCGTCCGGTGGGCAGCGTCCTTTGACCACTGATGAAGGACTAGAGGATGACCAGCACAAACTGTGCAGCAGCAGATGAGCTGTCGTCTCTGACTTTACATCTACAAGGTAGACTGACAAGGTAGGAGTGTCTAGAGTGGGCAGTGTTTAGCCAGCAGCACTGCTGTGTCTGATCCACTCGTACCACCACAACACACACTAACACCACCACCACCACGTCACTGTCACTGTTACTGCAGTGCTGAGAGTGATCCACCACCCAAATAGTACCTGCTCTGTGAGGGTCCATGGGGGTCCTGACCACTGAAGAACAGGGTAAAAGGGGGCTAACAGAGTATGCAGAGATACAGATGGAATACAGTCTATAATTGTAGAACTACAAAGTGCACCTTTATAGTAAGTGGAGCTGATAAAATGGACAGTGAGCGTAGAAACAAGGAGGTGGTCATAATGTTATGCCTGATCGGTGTATGTCATATACTGACTGCTTCAGATTGTTTCAAAAGAGCATTCTAAAATACATACAAATCAAATAAATAGTAAATTCCCTTTCTGGAGATATGCTTTCTGTCTGGTTCTCTTTGGTGTAAATAAAACAAGTCAATCAAAACAAGCTATTTCATGTCTGTAAGATATTCTTTTAGCATAGAGTAGCAGTAGTCAGGAAAAGTGATCTTATTAGCCATATTAATGCTAACATAAATATCATCTGATATCACAATACCATGATGTAGAGTTTTTTTTACAGTAAAACTTCCAGATTGGTATTGGCCAATACTCAAGGTTTCAATATCGATATTGGAGAAGAAGTTGTATCATGCTTTAATCTGTGCAGTACTGTTGAACTGATTTGATGGTAAATCAGCATTACTTGTGATTTGATGTTCACCTAACACTTAAAAGCAGATATGAGGGTAATTGTGTAGAGATGCACATGTGAAAATTCTGTTAACGTTGATTTATATTTGTTCCGTCCTTCAGAAACCACCTTGCCAGAGTAGTATGATTCGTCTTTCCGGATTAACTGGATGTATAGTCTTTGCCTTTGCAAGACAATAAGAACGCTACGTGGCGCACCTTTGTCAACACTGTGCAGGAGTTTTCCTTTGTGGGAAACACTAAGGAGACAGACGTTCCTACAGTGCACCCAGACTCAGATCCAAATCTGGAGCTTTGTCGCTAGGCCTGGTGGCAGTTTCACCCTTTCCACACCGTCCAGACAGTTCAGTTTCTCGTCTTCATTGTCTTTCAGTGGATCCTGGCCTGTGTGGCAGGGTGACAGGCCCAACATGGCAGAGCAGAGGTACTGTGTAGAATATGCCAAACGTGGCACTGCGGGCTGCAAGAAATGCAAGGACAAAATCATGAAGGGTCTGGTCCGAATCGGCAAGATCGTGCCCAACCCGTTCAGTGAGTCTGCTGGAGAGATGAAGGAGTGGTACCATGTAAAGTGCATCTTTGAGAAGCTGGAGCGAGCTCGGGCCACTACCAAGAAGATCGAGGACATCACTGATCTGGAAGGCTGGGAGGAACTGCAGGATGAAGATAAAGACCTCATTAATAAGCATGTGACCGGTGAGAAGGGGGTATTCTGAGATGGGTTATAATGACTGTTTCTCAGTTCTGGTCGTGGAGTACTGCTGTCCTACATAATTCAGTGATTTCTGTGTTTAAACATACCCACTTCACCTCACCAGCTAATTTGCAAGTCTTTGCTGAGGTTATTCGGGTGTGTTTGAGCAGGGAAAACAGCAGACTATCCATGGAAGTGCTACTCCAGGACCAGAGGCGAAACCATTGGGTTAAATTCAGGCTTCAAGATGGCTGCTGCTACTGTTTTTATCTTTGTGACAATGTTATCTATGAAAATGGACAAAAAGTCTGTTATGTATGTGTCAGAAGGCTCATTAGTGTATTTGAAATTACCTACCACAGCACGGTTGACGATTTGGCCATGCGTTTTGCACGAGGCTAAGTGATGCAAAGAAGCTTATATTGTTATTTTTTACATCCAATACAAATCTAAAGCAGACATTTTGGATACTACACATCTTGTCTAATCAATTAATATAGGGTAAAGGGAAAGTTATCAAGCTAGATTTTTCACTGAACAATCATTTTAACTTGTTGCTGTATCTCCCTTGTCTTATCAGAACTGGCTGCTAAAGCTAACGCAAGTCCAAAGAAGAAGGTACAAGCCAAACTGAACACCAGCGGACAGTTATCAGCGCCTCTTGTTGACCCGACAGTCAATGCACCACGCAAGTTTTCTGGCTTCACAGGTATACAATTGCTAATCACAGTATGCTTTGGGTACCAGTCAAAAATTCTAATACCTTTTTGCTATTTGAGAGCGCACTATAGTTAATTGACATTGACTATAAATAATTTACATTAATGTAAATTTTGAAAGTTTCTCTAAATACTTAAACTGAAAACATGTTCCGCTGCAAAAATAAAAAAAATACGAATTCATGGAATTCAAAATAACCACTCTTTGCCTTAAAAAGGCTTCAAAAAAGAGCATTTGGTTAACAAGCAGAAAGTCCCTTCCCAACACTTTAATGGATTTGGATTTTAGACCAAAAAGGAACATTTTCAGTGCATAATACTGATTATGTGCTTATATAAAACACACAACACTCAGGCAATGGAA
Source organism: Colossoma macropomum (assembly GCF_904425465.1). Lineage (NCBI taxonomy): Eukaryota > Metazoa > Chordata > Actinopteri > Characiformes > Serrasalmidae > Colossoma > Colossoma macropomum. Next base: position 2,101,492 of record NW_023494794.1, read on the forward strand.
TATGAGGTGATTATAGACAGGTTTATGCAATTTAAAGCATATAGGAGAATTCTGGTTTCAGACAGGTCCACTCAGTTTTTTGACTGGCCCTTTATGTTTAAATAGTTCTTTTACATAGTGATGTACATGACCTTCGGTCTTGCAGCTAAAACAGTGATCTGGTCTGTCTGACAAACAGATTTCTTGCTTAGCTGGCTGACTTTAAACTTAGTTTGATCCAACCCTGGATCTCCACATCACATTACTGGATCACTTTTTACCTGAATACATCACCAAGGCAAATTATGCTGCCTGCCTAACCTGCTCTGGGGCAGGTTAGGTTCACGCTTATGTAATGGCTCTTGCATCAAGCAGGTCCAGCCTTTTGCTCAGTTGTGGCTTCGCTTCTAGTAGAGGTGGACATCTGTTTACATTTTTGGTGATTTTTGCACATTACCAGCTACTAATATTTTTTACGGTAAACATCCAATCACAAGCCAATCACAAAAGAAATCTCCTTTTTCAGAAGAGGAAAAAGAAAACTAAAAAGTAAATACGAAGAATATAAAGCACAGTAGCAGCGGTGACTGTTGTATTTTGTTTAATTGCTTTATATCTTACACATTTATGTAGTAAGATTTCTTGTTTCTAAAAAAAAAAGTAGCCACAGAACTCCTCCCTGTGTTTCATGCAGTTGGCTGCTTGTCTGTTGTGAACATTACTCATTCATGTGGGATCAATTTTAATGTTGTTAAGTACTGTTGTAACAAGTTAACAGTGGTTGGTTAGGTTTTTAAGCTGGAACATAGGAACCATGTCCAAATTGAACATGTTTCAAGACACAGACCCCATGTGGAGAGCATGTAACTGAAGTTTACGTTTTGCACCTTGTCGTAATCAGCCACGAAGGCAGGTTCATCCTCCTCCAGCCCAGGCCCATCTCCCAGTAAACCCTCTCAGGGCAGCACTCTGTCTGCTCAGTTCTGTGAGCCTGACCATAAAGACTCCCTGTTCCGCGAGTTCCGCAAGCTCTGTGCCATGGTGGCCGAGAAGTCCAGCTACAACGCAAAGACAGAGATCATCAAGGATTTCTTAAAGAAAGGTTCTGAAAGAGGTAGGCTCGAAGATTTTAGTTATCTTGGCAGTTGTAATAGTTCAGAAGCTACTGGGGATGAGAAAATGCTTTATTGTATCATGATATATCAGTCTGAAGGTGGTGATTCAGCTGCATCGATTCAATTATAACTAACATTCAATAAAGTATGCACATCAAGCTTTTTCAAACATTATTTCACTGCTGTGTAAATGTCTTCTTCAGCCACATTTTTGTATTCAAAAATTTTTAAAATGTAAAAATTCTTTATCATACCAAAATAATTAAAGTAGATCGTAGTTCATATTTGAGATTTTCTGATGCACATAATCATTTCCTGAACAATCGTAATCAATTTGACAAAGTTTCACACTGTTTGTGAAATGTAGTTATAATAATAAGTGGCCATTTAGAATGATCCGTGACCTACTCTGGCAGTGGAGAGCACTTTATTGCATGATTTGTTTTTTTCCCTGGATTGACAATCACTTGATTTTCTCTCACTCTTCAACCCAGATAAGTTTAGGGGTGACCTCTACCTCACGGTGAAGCTGCTTCTTCCAGGAGTAGTGAAGAGTGTTTACAATCTCAACGACAAGCAAATTGTCAAGCTTTTCAGCCGCATCTTCAACTGCAATCAAGAAGAGATGGTGCGCGATCTGGAACAGGTCAGATATCACTATCATGTTTCAGACACCACCGCAGAGCTGCAGATTGTTTACTTTGTAGGTTTTTGGAGAGTTTTTTGTTGGTCTTTTTCGAGTGGCTTCCTTCAAACCTGTGTTCTTTTGTCTGTTTGCCAAAGGGAGATGTTTCTGAGACAGTGAGGATGTTTTTTGAAGCCAGCAAGTCGTTTCCTCCTGCATCCAAAAGTCTTCTGACCATCCAGGAAGTGGATGCTTCACTAAACCGGCTGGCTCAGCTCACCAAGGAAGATGAACAGCAGGCAGAACTCCAGAACATTGCTAAAAAGTGAGACAGTGAAGTGTGTTCAGAGTTATTTAGTTTAGTTTATTTTTTTAAAGTTTCTGTTTTCTGTGTTAAGTGCCTGACACTATGCTTTTATGTGTGCAAGGAACAACCAGATTTTAAATAAAGTTCCTTAATCTTCGTTTCAGATGCACAGGGAACGACTTGAAGTGTTACGTCCGACTTGTCAAACATGATCTGAAAATTAATTCTGGGGCTAAACACGTGTAAGTAAACCTGAAGAATTTTCACACCAGTAGAAAATGTTATTAGAATAAGTGTAGGCAAGCCTCTTTTAGCCAGACCACGAAAGTCCCACACAACACAGGAGCCAGCCTTTCCTTGTGAAAATGAGCAGAAAACCACAGCAGTAATGTAAAGACAGCCTGCTGAACACGTTCTGCAACATTGAAAATCTGACAGATTCCTTTTGAAAGTTTTAACTTGTAGAACAACACGCATTCATGTAAGTAAACGATATAAAGGTTAAAGTAAAATACGGCCAGTAACTGTATAGCTACAAACACATTCATGCCACAGTATGTCCTTACACCTATTAATTTAACTAAAGTTATTACAGTATTTCAAGCATAGACACACACTCACATAAAACGACACAACTTTAGCTGACACGCCTGTCGGCTCTGCGACTGTTCTTGGTACTCTACTTGTTAGCTAATGTTAGTGAAATGTGGTTTGCTACAATCCATGTGCATACGTATTTCAACAAGGTCAGTCAATCAGTCATTGAAAATGTCTTTTTTAGGCAAATACAGAATGGTATTCTTTTATCGTTGAACTGTTTCGTAGTGTACAGACATGAGTTCTGTATTGCTTAAATGAGATGTTCTTTTTAGGACTATAATTACTCTGCTGATTTAACTAATAGGTGTATAACTAATCTGTGCAGCAGTAGCATATGTCTACCACATTACATGGGCTCTCACTATTTTGGCCATTCTTCTAAGTCTTTGAGTTCATAGCGCACTTTTATTATGTTCCACTGCAATACCAATTTTGTCATATAATTTGACAATGTTTTTTTTCCTTTCTTCTACATGGCAGTCTGGATGCTTTGGACCCCAATGCCTATGACGCCTTCAAAGCCTCACGAAACCTTGGTGATGTCATTGACCGAGTGCTTCGGAACCAGCAGGACGCATCTAATGGGACTGGCCCAAGGAAGCTCCTAAGTGTAGAGGCCACACTTATGACCCCTGTTCAACCGATGTTGGTCAGTGCGACTTTACACTTACCAAACTTAAATATTCAATCAGTACATTTTACAATTACATTAAATGCATATTGTTGTTTTAAGTCATAGGTCAGATGGACAAGGCAGGTGTTCTGTACATAGAAAAATAAATCCTGTAATGAAGAATTCAGAATTAAAGAATAGTTTGGCAAAATATCAAATGTACACAACCTGCCACTTACCCTAGATGTACTTAATCAGCCAAATCACCAAAATTTTTTCTGTATATACATCCCCAAAACTTCTCTCATACTATATCCACCATATCCAGGTCTTTAAGATTGTGTAGACGTGTTGATGAGCTTTAGGACGCATTGTAGCCGTGTACAAATGAACTTCCCTGTGTAACTGAAAGCAACAGGCAGCCATTTTACACAACAGTTGTTTGCCGAACTCCCTTTGTGTGCATGCACATGACACGTGGACGCTGCAGATTGTGTTTGCAATTTCTGTTGTTTCTATTTATAATTCACTGTTAATCTTTAATTTTCGAACTGAAGATATATGTCCATAAATGGAAACGACAGAAAGAGGAGTCAGATTCTGGGGGGAGAATTCGGCACAGCACCTGTTGTCTGAAATGGCTGCTCACTGATGTTCCCACAGTGAGGTTTGTTCATTTTCATAGTTCACAGTAAGTCCTAAGCCACATTAACAAGTCTGTGCGGCTTTAACGAACACGTGGATACAGCTTGGGTGGGAAGTTTTGTGGATGTATTTACAGAAAAAATTTGGGTGACTACTGACTTAAAGTAGTCACCCAAAAAACTACAAGTAAAGTAGTTGAATTTGGGAACCAAATATGTGCTGGGTAATTAACTATATGTGAGGCAAGTGGAAAGTTGTGTACATTTCCTTTTTACTGAACTATTTCTGTAAGATCATCTTTAGAGAAAACAATAGGCCAAAATATTTGCATGTTTTGCAAAAAATACTTATGGTTCATGCCGTGTTTGTGCATTTATGTTCTGTTCAGATTTTTTTGTGTGTGTCATCATTCAAGGCTCATCCTGATCTAAAAATGTCTTTACATTGCGGCATTCTTAGAAGCTAATAGCAGTTGATATGAGACAAACAGCAAATAAATGACAAGCCACTGGTCTTCTGAAGGGTTTTGATCAATTTACTCTGCTTTAGGCCGAAGCATGTAAGTCCATTGAGCATGCCATGAAGAAATGCCCAAATGGAATGTATTCTGAGATCAAGTACGACGGTGAGCGTGTGCAAGTTCATAAGAACGGAGATCACTTCAGCTACTTCAGTCGCAGTCTCAAACCTGTGCTGCCTCACAAGGTAAATAATGACACGACACATCAAAAACAGAATATACAGTGTGTGGTTATTATTTACTCTGCACAGGTTTCTAAGGATGAATCAACAAACTTAAAAAAAAATCATTTTCACTTTTTTTTTCCCCTTTTTTTATTTCCTAGGTGGCACATTTTAAAGAGTTTATACCTCAAGCTTTTTCAGGTGGCAACAGCATGATCCTTGATGCTGAAGTTCTCCTGATTGACACCACAACCAGCAAACCTCTGCCTTTTGGGACGTTAGGAGTTCACAAAGTAAACTACTAGAAAACTTTTCTTATAATTAAAAATGTCTCATTTTCAGAAATGGTCATTGTGCTCTATCTTTTTGTTTCAGAAAGCAGCCTTCCAAGACGCACAAGTCTGCCTGTTTGTATTTGACTGCATTTACTTTAATGGCATCAGTCTTATGGACAAGTGAGTATCTTTTTTTTTCCCCCTTTAATTACACTATTCAGTACTCATAATTAGAATTGTTTTACACCCAGTGGGTTAAATGTAATCAGTGTAGTCAAAGGGCATAAAAGAGAGTTACATGTTTCTGATGGTACTGCGCACGCTGGCCTAGCACAAAAGGTTTTGCAGAACAAAATTTTGTTAGAATAATTGTTTTAAAGAAATGCCAACTTAAATGTGCTGCCTCTCTGATTTCATTAATTGAATGCTCTTTTGATAATGTTCATTTTGCTGGAATAAAGCTTTATCGTGTTTTCCAGGCCGCTTTGCGAGAGAAGAAAATTTCTCCGTGACAACATGGTGGAAGTTCCAAACAGGATTCTGTTCTCAGAAATGAAACACGTCACAGTATGTTGGCCTTCATTACTTTTGTTCAGTTCACACTTGGTGCTTTATTTTTTTATACAGCTATTAGTTATTGTGGATTTAGGAATATGAGCTTTGTTGTTGGCCAGTTTTTCTTTCATAATAGTTGTTTACAGTTCCAGAATCAAAGGGTTATTTATTTATTTTTTTTGCATATAATCAGATCCTCAGGCCATACCATACTTTACATTGTGCCCCTGTGGCACCTCCCTTACATATGAGAGAAAGTAATTCAGCTTGTGTTGTGTTCTGACAGAAAGCTGCTGATCTGGCTGAAATGATCACACGAGTAATCAGGGAGGGACTGGAGGGACTGGTTCTGAAAGATATTAAGGTGAGGTGCACTTGTTAAGAATCTCCTCCGTCATTTTGACAGTTTGAGAACCCTCTTTGTGTAGATTCCAGTTGAATGATTGTTAAGTCTTTTTGCTACGCAAGAGATAGATGAACCTTTTTTGTTGCAGGGGATGTATGAGCCTGGTAAACGTCACTGGTTGAAGGTGAAGAAAGACTACCTCAATGAAGGAGCTATGGCTGACACTGCAGACCTGGTGGTCTTGGGGGCGTTTTATGGATCAGGCTCCAAAGGTGTGTAAAACTCCTTTCAGTTTGCTTAAAGGGGAGTTCCAGATGTCATTCAATCATTTAGAGTGTTTTTGATATGAAATGGTCCATTGTAGAAAAACTTTGTCAGATGTCTTCGCAGTGGTGGTGATGGGCACCAGGGATCACATTGTCTACAATGCAAATATAGCCAGTGATCCTTCTGAAATTTTTATAGTGGTAAATCTGAACGAAAAAATTCTTGGGTACTATTTTCCCTTTTGTCACACTCCACTGTTGCCTCGCTATTTTATTCACAGAGCAAAAATCAGGCCAGTATGAGTGGTCCTGATGTGATGTGGGGGAACGTGTAGTTCGGTGAACAGCTAACGTCAGCTTTTTAACTTGTTTGGTTTTGCATCTATAAGCGATTAAGCGGCATTAAGTTGACTGAGAAGAAAGACTAAACCTTAGCTCAACCTCTTGTTTTCCATTGGCTCACACTTCCATGGTACGTTTGCCTAGATGAACTTGGTGCAAAGCAAAACAAAAACTACCAGACTACTACTTCCTTTTTCACGTTCCCGCATTCTTTATCATTCAAGAGAATTGGCTTGTTCACCAGGCAACTTACGCTCAGTGTGACCTGCATGTACTTCTCCAACATAAGTGTGTAAAGAAAATATACATTTTAGTCCAAATTGTTCTCAGAATTATTGTAAGACAGTGTCTCAGGCATCAGGCACCCATTTCATATCAAAGTGTTCTGTGAGGGAACTTTCAGAGGCAAGTCTTATTTGTTCTCTAGAACAAAGCATTTTACATCAAACTAGTTCTAATGATTGTTTACATTATAATGATTTAAATATGCATTTAATTATTTTGTTTATATTGTAACGATTTAATTACGCATTAATTCCCCTTTTAAGTCATTTCTATACAATGAATGCTGTTTTATTCATTTTTGAAAGATTACATTCAGACCTGCACAGGGACAAAAGATAAAAATGGCCATTTTGTTCTGAATTAAAAACATTAATAACCCAGGAAACAGATAAAAAAACGTTTAGGCTGGTAAATTACAGTAAGATTTATTATTGTTTCTGTTAAATAAACATAAAGAATATAACAGCATGGTCCCTCATTATTCTACACAGGTGGGATAATGTCCAGTTTCCTCATGGGATGCTATGATCCAGACTCAAAGAAGTGGTGCACTGTGACTAAATGCTCTGGAGGCTTTGACGATGCCACTCTAGCCAGACTGCAGAAGGAACTAGACGTTATTAAGATTGGCAAGGTAAACCTCAAGACTATATCTGAACCTTGTCTGTGCTGCCATAAAATATGCAGACACAATGTAATGCAAGTCGTACATTTTTCTCTTTCGCAGGATCCTAGCAAGATTCCAGGCTGGTTAAAAATTGTTAAGAACTACTACCCAGATTTTCTCATCAGAGATCCAGAGGTAACAAATGAACTAGACACTCCACCAGGAGTTTCTCAGTGTGAATACGTGTGTGCATTTTGTACAGGAGGCTAATGGCCATTTCCTTTGATTGATTTATATTTCAGTTTGGAAATATTTCATTGATGAAAGGGCTGCGCAGTATATTGTTTCTTAATAGCGCAGTATTTGCCATGCTGCAATACTGGTTTCATACAATATGTCGCAATACAGTTGTGCTCATAAGTGTACATACCCTGGCAGAATTTGTGATTTTATATTTTTTCAGAGAATAATAAAGATAATAACAACTTTTTCTTTTATTCATGGTTAGTGGTTGGGTCAAGCCATTTATTATCAAACAATTGTTTTTGCCCTTTTTTAAATCATTATGACAACAAACTACCCAAATGACCCTGATCAAAATGAATGAAATGAACCTTTAGCCAACTGTGTCTGAACACATCGGAATTAGACCTCCGCATTTAACCCATCCATGCAGTGAAACACCACATACACACTAGTGAACACACACACACTAGGGGGCAGTGAGCACACTTGCCCGTAGCGGTGGGCAGCCCTCCACGGCGCCCGGGGAGCAGTTGGGGTTAGGTGCCTTGCTCAAGGGCACTTCAGTCACGTACTGTCAGCTGGGGGGATCGAACTGGCGACCTTCCGGTCACAGGGCTGGTTCCCTAACTTCCAGCCCACGACTGCCCCCTAAAAGTTTACATGCCCTAGTCCTTAATACCATGTATTCCCTCCTTTAACATCAATGACAGCTTGAAGTCTTTTGTGGTAGTTGTGGATGAGGCACTTTATTTTCTCAGATGGTAAAGCTGCCCATTCTTCTTGGCAAAATGCCTCCAATTCCAGTAAATTCTTGGGCTGTCTTGCATGAACTGCACATTTGAGATCTCCCTAAAGTGGCTCAATGATATTGAGGTCAGGAGACTGAGATGGCCACTCCAGAACCTTCACTTTTTTCTGCTGTAGCCAATGACAGGTCAACTTGGCCTTGTGTTTTGGATCATTGTCATGTTGGAACATCCAAGTGCGTCCCATGCGCAGCTTCTGGGCTGATGAGTGCAAATTTTCCTCCAGTATTTTCTGATAAAATGCTGCATTCATCCTGCCATCAATTTTGACCAAGTTCCCTGTGCCTCTGTAGCTCACACATTCCCAAAATATCAGTGATCCACCTCTGTGTTTTATAGTAGGGATGGTGTACTTTTCATCATAGGCCTTGTTGACTCCTATCCAAATGTAGCGTTTATGGTTGTGGCCAAAAAGTTCAAGTTTGGTCTCATCGCTCCAAATAACTTTGTTCCAGAAATCTTGAGGCTTGTCTCTGTGCTGTTTGGCATATTGTAAGCGGGCTGCTTTGTGACATTGGCGTAGTAAGGGCTTTCTTCTGGCGACTTGACCATGCAGCCCATTTTTCTTCAAGTGCCTCCTTATTGTGCATCTTGAAACAGCCACACCACTATTTGTCAGAGAGTCCTGTATGTCAGCTGACATTATTTGTGGGTTTTTCTTTGCATCCCGAACAATTTTCCTGGCAGTTGTAGCTGAAATTTTTGTTGGTCTACCTGACCTTGGCTTGGTTTCAACAGAATCCCTCATTTTCCACTTCTTAATTAGAGTTTGAACACTGCTGATTGGCATTCTCAATTCTTTGGATATCTTTTTATATCCTTTTCCTGTTTTATAAAGTTAAACTATCTTCTCCCGCAGATCCTTTGATAAATCTTTTGCTTTCCCCATGTCTCATAATCCAACATGCAGGGGTCTGTCAGGAGCCCAGTAACTTACTGATCCTTTATACACAGACACTGATTTACAAGCAAACAGATCACAGGTGAGGATGGATACCTTTTAGTAGCCATTTAAACCTATGTGTGTCAACTTGTGTGTATGTTATCATGCCAAAACTTCCAGGGTATGTAAACTTTTGATCAGGGTCATTTGGGTAGTTTCTGTTGTCATTATGATTTAAAAAAGGGCAAAAACAATTGTTTGATAATAAATGGCTTGACCCAACCACTAACCATGAATAAAAGAAAAGTTGTATTATCTTTATTATTCTCTGAAAAAATATAAAAAAATCACAAATTCTGCCAGGGTGTGTAAACTTATGAGCACAACTATATGTAGTAATATAATCACAGTACTAGTATTGTGTCCATATTGTGCCAATCGGTCTGAATTGGTCTATTAATTCTTCATTTTCAATCAATATACCATGCAACCTGTTAAAGATGCTGAATGTTCATGTTGGACATGGTGGATGAATTGCTTAATACAGTCTGTTCTGTTAGTCCCTTTTAAAGATAATTTGACAGAAAGCACTGCTCCTGTCCCTCACAGAAAGCACCAGTTTGGGAAATCACAGGAGCCGAATTCTCCAAGTCAGAGATGCATACAGCTGACGGCATCTCCATCCGTTTCCCCCGATGCACTCGCATGCGTGATGACAAGGACTGGAAGACAGCCACCGACCTTCCCCAGCTCAAGGTTTAGTAACTCTAAGGAGTCTCTTTGGTGTGCTAACTATAGCACACGTGTATTAAAAAGATCTGGACTTTTTGTGTACATAAGTTGGAAAAAGTGATCAATGTATAATAATGATGATGATAATGATGATAAATAATAATAATAATAATGTTCTCAACACATCAATAACAGTATTTAGTAGAGAATAACATTAAACAAACAATTATTTTTGAACACAAAGGTGCATTCAAGCCTGAAACTAGCATTTAACGTCATTTGTTGTTAGGCAGCGTTCTGTATTGCATTCATTATATCCCTCAGCCTTGTTGCTTTGACAGAATTCATGATTTTGTGTGCTTTGTGTTTTTGTCCATCATTGTTTTCTCACTACAATGCCCAGCATGCATTATGCAAATACATTGTGCAACCCATGGGTGTCCCCACACAGCAAGGAAAAATATCCATTGATTGTACCACTAAGCAATATGTTTATTTAACATACCAGATGTGTTTGTTTATTTATATATAAACAACTATATAACTGCTATATAGTCCTAAACAGGAAAATCTCCCTCCAGGGAATATTGTGGCACTTCTGTACGAGGTGAATAGGCATGTTAAATTTCTTTTGTATAACCTCTACATGTGTATATAAGATACAAGAAATCCCAGATTCATATAACAAACAAAGACAGAACATTAAGGAACTGAAAACAAAGTATATGAAAATCAGCAGGAGGTTAGTGTCAACAGGTCCATTTTCAGCTTTGGGCTTTCAGCATTTTTCCCTTTCTGCATGCAGTCTTATAGCAGGGTTGGCTGCAATAAGAAATAAGCTCCGCTGTCTGGTTCACTGGTGGCCTTTTCAGTGCACAGGAACCATCCATTCATTCAACAGCACAGTTCAGTGATTGTGCTATGAACAAAACTCTTAAGTAGATAAAGGGGATCGACGGCTAAAATGTCAACCCATCCTTTTAAACTCTTTGTTTAGGAACTCTACCGTGTCTCAAAGGAGAAATGTGACTTTGAAGTGACCGCAGGGCCGTCCACAAGCAAAAAAAATGACAACAGCTCCTCAGGAGGGGACAGTGGAGGCAGCTCTCCTTCCATTTCACATGGAACAGCTAACACAAATAAGACCAGTAAGTATCTTAGACTAGACTGGGAGGTCATAAATGTTCTTGGTTTGTGATTAATTGCATTAGCAGGTTTTTTTAAAGGGCCCATTTTCTAGATTTTTCCTGATTGAATTTGAGTCCATTTAACATGTGGATTTATGTACCAAAATTTTAATTTTCCTGTTTCCTCAGGACGTTTTTATTACTGTGCCTTTGAGGCTGATATATGTAAATGACCTCTGTTCGTATTGGCTGACACTTTTACAAGCGAGAGATTCGTAAAGCAGCCCTGGCTGAAATGATTAATTCAGAATAATTCTGTACAGAATTAAGTTTAAGCTGAAATATTCAGGAGAAATGTAAACTTCAGCCACTCCTTTCAGAGGTCTGTAACCTTTGGAAGGCTGTAATGATCCACTTGTTTCTCGACAGCAAGGAATAGCCCAATGTTTATTAATATTCCCCACAGTAGCAACACTCTGCATCACTTTAAAGTGAATGAGAGGGCCGGATGTATATGAGTGGTTATATGTAAACAAGTGTGTGGTTCTAACAACTATGATTAAATCAAAACAGGTTGTTTTTTGCAGCTTTTGTTAATGACTGGGGAGTTAACAGTATGTTTTAAAATGTTTTCATGTTAATCTAAGTCCGTTTCCTGAACGTTCCTAAAAAAAATAAATTGTTTTACTTCACTGCAGAAAATGGTCACACTCCAAAGCAGAAGACGGTAAAATCTGAACTCCCATCCCCAGCAAAGAGGAAGCTGCCGGCAGTAGAACAAAGTGCAAAGAAGGTCTGTCACACGTCTACCTCTGAACCCCACAAAAGCCTTCTTAGAGCTACCGAAGACATACAGAAACTTTCAGAGACATTTTTGTGCCTTTCTGCAGTTTTATTTCCTGCTCTCCTGCAGAGCTTTATTTAAGATACTTCTTTGGTTCATTTCAGATCAAGATTGAAACAGTTCACAGCAATGGACAAAGCAAACCCAAAACTGCTTCAGCAAACACACCTAATCCACAGCCTGAAAAGGTCAGTGTACTTTTGTGCAGTAGCTGCTTTACACGCAGTGGGTATTTATGTCTTGTGACATTTACACGAAGTACTCATGCCACCTAAACATTAAAAAACGTCTGGGATTCACCTTGAATATGACGACACAGTTTAGTTTTTGTATTGCAAGTGGTCTGAGTTTTCCCAATACTCACGTTCTTTGGGTCATGGTTCTCCAGGTGTCTTGGGAAGATACAGATTCCTCTATTCCTTTTCACATTTGATTTCTAGTCATATTTTCAGCAGAAGCCAGTGATCTGGTGCACATGTTCATCCTGACCAGATGGAGGTCTTTTGTATTACACTATTACTAAAGAGATGATATTAATATGTGATTGTCATCAAAATATGCCATTTTTATATCATTAGATCATTTTATGTCATTGAATTATTTGTCAAATAGTAAGAATATATGTAGAAGTTTTCTTTTACAACAATTTTAGGCCACTCTGATGTTGTTTCATTGTATGTCAGTGTGCTAAAGAAAAGGTTATGATTTCTGATTCACATTGACTTAAATTAAATTAAATATATGGTTTATAGATTAGTAATAGATGCTTTTAAAAAGAGCCAACCTGCCTTCTGGCAAACCACACGTGAGAAAGTCCCACCCTCGTTGTTGAGAGAGATGCATGCGTGGTAGCCAGAACACCCTGAAAAAATGTTTTTTTTTGTGTGTTATTTGAGCTCAATGCTACAAACTATATGCAGTATTTTGTGAGATTTTACCAGTGATTTTACATGTGTTTTTGAAATATTAATGTAACTTTCAGTTTTGGGTTTATAGGTCTCTCCCCAGAGAACCCTAGACAAAGGAATCTGGTGTTGTAGGACTAAAAAAAATGCTGGAAGGCATTTCCAAGATTGCTATTGATTGAACAGACTTGATTGAACAGACTCTGCTATCGGGACTTAGTTTTAACTCTAAACACTTTGTGTCACTTCTTCTGCAGACTCTACTGGACATCTTCACAGGTGTAAAGCTCCACCTCCCAGAAACAGTGCAGGACTTTGAAAACCTGCGGCGCTACTTTGTGGCTTATGACGGAGATCTGGTGCCCGAGTACGATGCAGCGTCCGCCACACACACACTGGCTGAGCCTGGGGAGGACAGCCAGGCCAAGAAAGTTACCTCCAACTGGATCTGGGAGTGTATTCGCAAAAGGAGGGTGGTTCCGCCCTGCTGAATTCATTAAGGACTGCGCTGAGAACGCAGACACGGTGCTCCAGCATCTTTCTTTTTAAAATAAAAAAAAATACAAAGTGCCCTTCAAATCCTTCAGGCAACAGTGCAAAGGCTACACTGAAACAGCTCTGACCATAACACTATTAGTGTGTTCATTCAGGACAAACTGGGTTTATGAACTTGACGCTTTTTTTTATTAGTTCATCTCAACAAAGTTTCTTCTGCATTTTCTGGGGCTTTACCAAAGTTTGGTATTGCACGTAAAGTGACATTTCATATTTAAGGCATGGTTCTTCGGGTGTCACAGAAAGATGCCTATTCCACTACTCATTTTCATTATTATTTATGAGTTTTAGTTTTCAGCAAAAGCCATTATTGATCTGGTGCATATATGTATCTTGGCCAGACAGGGGTCTTTTTATATTATGCTGTTACTAAACAGATGGTATTAACAGGTGTGTTCTGTCATCAAAATATGCAGTATGTTTTTTAGATCATGGTACCATGTCAAGTAGTAACAATATATGCAGAAAAAGTCTTTTGACAAATGTGGGCTAAGTGTGATAGATTCTTTACTTAATGTAATTTTATAGAAACAAAACACAGCCTAGAGTAGGAGCAAGACTGAAAGTAGCTCAATTATGCAACAACTGTTTAGCATGGACTCAAAAACAACAACAACAAAAAAATACAGAAAGCCACCAGCATCTGTAATAACTCTAATGGATATGGTTTATTCCTGCCTCAGGTAGGGCAACAGTGGCTTGGTGGCTGCTTGTGGACATTTGAAAAACTATGGATGTGAACAAACCTACTTTTTAAAACTTGTGCAGTGTTATCACTTATTTTTTTTAGGTGTCAATATGAAGCTAAACAGAAGGGAATAAAAGTCTCTCATCAGGCAAAGCATGAATGCAACAGCTTTGAACATGAATATACAGTAACTGTTTTCTTTATTCTTATTTACAGTGAAACCCATCTGTTGAAACATTGGAATTAAAATATTTTGGGATGTATGAACAATGGCCCACATTTATCAAGCATCTCAGAGGATAAGCACTGATCTAAGATCAGGTCATGGAATTTTATTCAGTGTTACATAAACATAATCTGATCCTAGGTCAGTTTTGTTAGTCTTAAAAGTTTGGTAAATAAGGGCCAATGACTCTGCAAAACATCTTCACAATACAATCTTAACATTCCTGCCTTTTTGCAGTTGTTTACAGCATCCACAGTTAAATATGCTACAAAACCCATTTGGGTCTTTTCCAGCCAGGCGGTGTATTTTGTACACTTGGGTTCAGTTGTTCAGAATGTATTGGTCTAGTGACTTTCTACTCGTTTGTATTGTTATCTAAAAAGTGCATCATAGGTACATCTATGAAGATGCGTCTTTAATTGTGCTAAATGCAACATTCAAAAACTCAAATGTTTATTGAGGGCATTATTACTTGTGTAGAATTGTTCAAATAATTCCTTTAAAAACAAATTCTGAAAAACTTTGGTAGTATAAACGCAAAACGTGCTTTATAAAAGCAAGAACGTGTTATGCAAAAAAAAAATTTCTTAGAGTTAAGTACTTTTTTTGCAGCTTCTTATGCAGTAGTGTCCAGTTTTCTCTTCCCTGAAAACCTAGATTTTGGCTCCTCCGCAGACTGCTGACACAAGTCAAATTCCTCCATCAGATAACAGGGCTGAAAAAGCATAAAGAAAATGACATGTTCTGTGTCACTAGCCCTGCAAGGAGAACATCTTTCCAAATGTCATGTTTCACTAGGACTTTGTAAGTGTGCTTCAAATGCATGCTGCCAATTTTAATTTAAGAGTTCACTGGCATTATAAAATAAATCTGCAAAGAATTGAATTCTATAAACTCACACATAAAAAGATTCATAAATTGATGCCACATGCCTTGTAGTCACTGAATATGAACGGAAATAGGGTCATTCAAAATTTGTTGGAGTGCTCTTAACAACTCAGCACTGACCTGTCGTGAGGATTTGGTCAGGGTAGCCGTCCGTAAGCTGGTAGGTGCCCCAGGCCGCTCAGCTCTCTGCAGGAGAATTCGTGTGCGCGGAACGTGACTCCACGACTGCCCTAAACCAGCTTTCAGCTGACTGTTTCCATCCCGTGTCACATGGTTGGTCACCTAACAGTGATGTCTTCAGTATCATTCAATGTGTTGTGCAAACTCATGATTCATTAAAGTGACTGTCCATACACAAATCCTAATAAGGTTAACAGTGAAAGCTGGTGGAGAGGAGTGTGACACTTGTGCATAATGCTAACACTATTTTGAGCATTTCTGGATACAGTACTGTTATTATTAAGTCATTATGAAGTCATTATGAACAAGTAGTGTTACTTACCAGAACTGCTACATTACAGTCTTTGGCAATCATCTTCAGCTCTGTAGCAACCTGCATCATCAAAGACATACCTGCAGAAAATTGTGATGTCTGGTTGAAGGTAAAAGGACATCAATACTGGCTAGGAAATGGGTAGCTGTATCAAGGGTTTTGTTGAAATAACCACCTTCATTCTGTTTTCCTCCAAGCATGCAGGAAACCACAGCAGAAACCGAATCCACCATCACTGCCTTAACTGAACCTCCTCCAACAGATCCCTTAAAAAGACAGCAAATGCCTTGACTGGACGAGGCACTGATTGTACAGACTGTGAGCTGTATTGCTGTAAGCATGCTTCACTCTAACAATGGGCTGTAATTAATTAAGGAAATTACACTTACCTTCTGAAGACCGCTAGCTCTCAGATTTTGGAGACAGCACAGCAAGGAGAACACATCAAACACCCGGAATACCCTGATCCTCTGAAGCGCATTCATCTGCATGTAAACCATAGAGACGATGGAAAGATTGTACTTGCAGGTTATTTCAGTGATCATTTTTGAAGGTATTGGACTAGATGAAACTATGGTATTGGTATAGATTATCCAATATTGAAGTGCTGGATAAGGTCTTACCTGCTCCACTGTATTGGTGGTTTTGGCTTGGAGCATCTGAAGCAACCGGCTAGCGCACATCCCACCAGTTGTGTCAATGTATAGCACATTCTGCTTAAGCTCATGTGCTATGTTAATAGCTACACTAAAACACATCTGATGGGTGAAGATGAAAAGACAAGTGATAAATTCGTCAGTGGTTGCCATGTAGTTTCAAAGGCTTTTGTGGACCACTCACGAGACTACAAGCAAGGATGACTATGATGTGTAAATTCTGAACATGGATGGATTTATGTATTTATGTGGCCTTACTCTACTGAAGGAGATGAGGAACTTGGGCCAGATTCCTGCACAGTTTGGTGACTTTCCTGCTCAAACACACCTGAACTCAACTCAGCAGTCGATTACCAGGTTAAGCTGTGTTGTGTCAGCAGAGAAATCAGCAAACTGGACTCAACTCCAGCCATCAGTTCCTCACACCTGCTGTAACGTATAATGTGCTGTCTAAATCTCACCTGCGTTTTGCCTGTTCCAGGACCTCCAGCTAGCTCTGTGATCTCTCCTGTGTACAAGCCAGAGTCGAGCAGCTTATCCACACTGCAGAGAGAGACTTTAGAACTCGAGACGCTACAACACAGCTGTACATAGGCATACATGCAGAAGTAAAACATTTTTAATGACTATAAGGATTTTAAAGTAAACATTATTGAGGCATCTATTATTATCCCTACCTGTTATTTGTTATGTAGGCTTAAGATGTTTTGTTTCTTTTTTAGATTTTTTTGAGAGTTTTTTTTTGCAAAATATTCAAAATAACATTAACATCATCAGAATATTAATTAACTATTAAATCTCAACACCAGAAAAATTCACTTCCTTTTTATCTTATTGGAAATTTTTTTAAAAAGTATTGTTGTGAAAGAACTTGGGTTGAGGCATGGGGTCATTTGCAACAGCTTCTTGTATAACAATCAATTTCATCTCCAGATGAGTGTCTTAATTAGTGTGATTGTAAGATTAATAAGCATTGATTTAGACAATGACTTTCCAGTCTAATTTCTCCACAGTATTCAAGAGGTATGACATGAACCATCCTCAAATCCTTCATTTACATACAGGACCACAAAATCATGCTAGCACTGCACGATATATTGCATGCTGTAATGCTCCTCAGAATGCTGTGAGAACAGTGTCACTGACACAGCTAAAACCGTGTCTCAAAATGACATCTGTAGTTAGCTGATAGAGCTCAGCAAATGGGCGCTGTAACAAATCACAAGTCTCAAAAATTTCCATTAACATCTGTTCCCAATTTGTGTTTCAATGAATGAATAATTCACATGGTCTTAAAAATGTGCACTCATTCTGGAATGCTGTCACTTGTAGGCTATCTACACATAGTTTTCCAATTTTAAGCTGTATTACTAAATATAACCATAAATCACAATATAATGAGGACTGTCATAATTACTTGATTTTTAAGTAATAATAATAATAACAACAACAACAGCAACAACAACAATTACATTTTGGTGAATAAATTGAATCTGCAGTGATTAGCAATATACATATTTTACATTCTCTTACAGTAAGAAACAGCCTGATTCACACACCCATCCAATTAAGTATTCTGAAAGGCTGTGCACGGTTTGCTATTGTTCCTTCAAGTCCATTTTTATTGTTTGGCCACGGATTATTTTATCACTCATCAAAATAATCAGTAAATTACACGACAGCTAACACAATTGGCAGTGACAGCACTTAATTTTCATCTGTATCTTGCCCTACTACCTAGCAGTCACTCACTTCTGTCTATATTTAAGACATTAATGTGTCTGAATGTCATCACCTGGGATTTCCTGTGGAGAGGATAGAAGTGGAGCTCAGCAGCTCCTCGTACAGATCTGCTCCTGACACAGGGAATGCTGTGTGCTGAGCCAGAAGCACCCGCCGAACAGCCACCAAAGCCTGAAAAGATACAGAATACTGTTACTGAAGTATCATGGATGAGAAGTATCATCTAGTTTTTTGATACTGATTATGATACTTATATATATATAATTGATACTTATTATTGTTAAATGTTAATTATTAAGTACTTAACTTAAAATAATAAAATAATTTACACATGAAGTAAATGAAAGTTTTGTTCCCTGACACATTCAAAAAATTTAATATTAAAAAACAAACAGTAAATATAGTAACAAGTATAACTGTACTGGGATGTATTCAACCATACATCAGACTATATAAATCATATATATTATGCATTTATGTCCGATATTTCCGTACGGGACAAGAAGAAAAATGTCAGAATATGTGTTTCCACTGACTGTATATATACAAATAAACTGTTCACTTCTCAATAAACAGTAGAGTGCATGTGTGTGGTGTAACCGAGCTACAAACCTTATAAGACAATGAACATTTCTGTGCCAGTTCTTCCGAGTCAGATGAGACGAGGTCCTCAACTGTAAAAATAAATGTTTTGTTCAGTATGTGCTCAGGCTGAGTGACAGCTGAATCAACTAAAACTGCCATTAATCAATGTTTTGTGTTGTACCTGTTCTAATGTCTTCTGTCTGTAGAGCTTTGACCATATCCACACTCAACCCCGGACACAGGCCTTCTCTTAAAAGCACCATGACACCTTTGAGGTAGAGTTCAGGCAAACATCTGCTGAAAAACAACAATACAACATTTAGTTGACGTTTACTGAAGTAACCCGCATAGTTAAGGCAAACATCAGCTGAAAAATAACAATAACATTTAGTCGACGTGTAACTGAGGCAGCTAAATGGCACAGTTAAGGCAAATAGCTGAAAAACAACATTTATTTTTTGTTTATATTTTGTTTATTGAGGTAAACCGCACAGCTAGTTAACCTAGCTAGCAAACAAGCAGGAGCAGAGGCATTTAGCTAGCTAGCTAACTACAGCCTAGCTGTAAGTTCACGGTAACTGTGATATTCTCCAAAGATGTTTGACTAAAAATGCACAGTAAACCGCTCACCTGTCGTACTTTTACATCGCTTGGTCTGGGCACAATTCATACGTAAGACTATTACAAAGTCGTTCGTTTCATTTTAATCAGACTCCACTGAAGATCCGCCACACCACTGACGACCTACTGGCGCCTTATGTTCATAGTCAAACGGAGGTACTGAGATTGACAGATATGTCTACCAATCGAACTTGGATTTGATGTGTTTGAGCCAATTAAAACAAGTGTCCAGGGCGAAGCCCGCCCCCAATAGGATGACGCGAATGCTATAGAACCGATTCTTTCAAACTGTCCGTTTCAATGCATCGAACATCTGATAAAACGATTCATTGATTCAAAAGTCAAGTCACCTTTATTCTCTGTGGCTTTGCTTATATGCAAGATTATTTTTTATTAAGCTAGTGACCCTGCTATCACCATTTCAATTTTATTCCTTGTTTTTAAAAGATTATTATTTGAATTTTATTATTTAATCTTCAGGATGTGAACATTTCAGGGGTCTCTACTGGCCAGGGGCCCACATCTGGCCTGAAAGACAGCCTCACATGTCTCACATGTTTAAAATTGATCCTTAAATACTGCCACCCCAATAATTGTATTTCCTGTATTTTGCATTTATCTATAATCACAAACTGCTTGGCTACAACAAAGATACACATGTGCCACTGTGGCTTTCAAAACCTACAGCCAGGCTCCTACTTTGAGAAGACCACATAACTAGTGCCCTATATTTTAATTAGAATTCTTCAAAAATTATACATAATTAAATTATTGAGATGTAAACAGACTCATTCAGAGTGGTTTGGTGTGAAATGCTCTGTTCTAGAAAAACAGAGTCAGAATTGCTCACAGGAACCAGATGTCCACCTCTAAAAGCTCTTCCACATAAAGTTATTACATGAAATAATTTGATATATGCCGCCTGATTTCTGAGATGTTGTTTTATGATAGGTTTGTGTCAAAGTTTTGGCTTGAAATGTATTTGAATCCATTTATTTTAATCCATTCATGACAGAGGGGTACACACAGGATGTATGACTATTTTACCATTATGAACATTATTCTCTACAATGAAACACTTCACATCAAACCACTCTGAATCTGTTTACATCTCAAGCACTAAATTATTTAGACATTTTGAAAAGTGGTGGAATTCCCCTTTAATTTGAGCCCGAGACCCATGTTAGGCATTCTACAAATGTGAGTTGGGCTGGTGAGTCGACTCTTCTGATTCATTGAAAAGAGGCATCCAAAACGAACGATTCGTTCTCGAGTCTGATAGCGCTACGGCTACAGCCTGCGGTTTGTGGTAAACAGTGACGAGCGATACGTCGTAGTTAGAGAGCGCTAGCATTTTGAGCAACCCAGCTGCTCGTTGTAAGTTATTCAAAAAAGCAAACTCACTCGTCGCTTTTCAGAGTTGACAGGGACCGGCAAATAATGGGAAGGAGTTTACGCAGCTCCTGTACCGTCGCTCGCCCTGCCTATCCCCCAGCCCCGGTCTTTCCTCGCTCCGTTAGTCCGTCTGGATCAGCGACTGGAGCCTGCTAGCTCTGTCTGCCCGCCGCCCGCTTGCACTCGCCCTGCTAACACACCGCCAAAATGGTGAGTTTAGCGATTAATTTCAGTTTTTGTCATGTCACACATTTGTTTCGGTAACCCAGCTGAGTTTCGCTGCGTGTCTTCACAGGTATTTTTTCAATATTTGAGCTTTTAAGGTGGCTAACTAGCTAGCTAGCTACTAGGAACGCTAGTATAGCTGCAACTTGGGTCAGACAGCTAAAGCTAAAAAAGGCTAACCCAGCATAAAAGCACGGTGTCCTGTCTGCTTTGGATGTAGAGGCTATAATAGTTGTAAGAGCATCAGAACTTAGTGTTAAAACGTGCTTGTGTTATTAAAATTGTAATGGATAGTTACGTTAAATTTCAGCATTGCCATGGAGCAACGTTAGCCACATGCTAACTTTACAGCTGCGTAGCATGTCAGCTGGCCGAGTCCACAGTACTTTATTACAGGCTAGTTTAGTGCTTTTGGGTTCTGTTTCCCCTAAAAGTCGTTAAACGTGTATACATAAATAAGCCGATATAGCCGTGCAGCTATACTTTTTAGCCATTCCATCAAAATATTCTGCATTGGGTCATCTGCCTGGCTCAGCATGAACGCTTCTAGAAGTTCTCGCTAGAACTCTGCACGCAGAAACGCGTCTCTGACAGGAAGCCTGGACCAAATGTCCAAATGAGGATAATAAATGCATGAATTAATTGTGAATACGTGCATAATTATTTGTCTTGGTCAGGAGAATTTCTCACAAGGCTTGTCTGACATGAGTGCGGCGTGTGTGAGTGTGTGACATTGACTGATTCTTAGGCAGTCAACGTCGGTGACTAGCTGCAGTTCTGATAGTTTTCCTCATTGCTCCGAAGGGTAAGAGAATGCGGAGATGTCCACAAGCTTTTCAGAAGGCAAGGTCCTTCCGGTTAACATCCAAGGCCTATATTGTCTGGAAAGGCTGACTTTAGTTTGAAATGGACCAGGTCAGACAGTCGTGACGTAGCAGTGTTTTGCTTATGCAAACTGAGGGAAATTAGAAGGATCCAGGTCTTCAGATCTGGACCTTGAATCCAGTTCTCGGTTCTGGGTTTTGCTGTCAGTGGTAGGTGTGACACTGGGTGGCCAGTCAGTTACATCAACAGTTCAGTTAACTACCATTGATTACAAAATACAGAATTGGAAAGTGGATTCATGGTCTGGATGTGAAGACCTCTGGATTGGAAACATGCTGCTGGGGTTTTAAAGGGGAATTCCACCAGTTTTTAAAAAATTCTGAGTAATTCAGTTCTTGAGATGTAAACAGAGTCGTTCAGAGTGGTTTGATGTGAAGTGGCTCATTACAGACTCAGGTTTCTTTACAGTGGTGGTGATAGGAACCGGGGGTCGCCATGTCTGCAACGCAAATATAGCCATTTTATTACTATTCAAAGGTGCCAGTGAACCTACACGTGGCTCCTGTGGTTTTATATGCAAAGTTTATAGTAAAATAGAATATAAGTTTTCTTTGAGGACTGTTTTGCCTCGCAGTGCATTGCATGTACCCTTCCACCATGTATGGATTAAAATAAATGGATTAAAGTACATTTTAAGCCAAAAGCTTATCACAAAACTGTCATAACACAAAATCGCAGACATCAGGCAGCATATATGAAACCATTTCTTGTAATAACTGTCTGTGAGGGATTCAGAGGCATTAAACTCTTCAGATGTCTGGTTCCTGTATGTTTCTCTAGAACAGAGCATTTCTCATCAGAACCACTCTGAATGACTTTGTTTACATCCCAACCATTTAATTATGTAGTATCTTTGAAAAATCAGCAAGTCAGTTGCTTTCAGGTCTGCAGTGGAATTTGCCATTTCAAATCCCTTTTGTCTGTCCATGAATATCCAGGGTATTCTTTAATAACAAATGCCTTTTATGTAGGTCTGGGTAATATTAAACCGTTTCAGTAATGCAGTATATCCCAAATATATCATGTTATCTGTTAATATGTAAGTTAGCATTAATAAAGTGAATAAGTTTACATTCGTACAGTTATTGAACTGATACTTCCTGACTACTGCTACTCTGGATTCTTACAAATTTAACAGAACTTGTTTTGGTCTGTTTTCTTCTCTCAAAATGACAAAGTGTTGAAAACTAGACTCATTTATTTATAGTTTTTAAACTGTTTTATCAAAATGTAATGTTGTTAATGGTACAATAGTGATAAATCTGAAAACATATTTTTTCTTTGAGGACTATTTTACCTTATAAAGCCCTGCATGTATCCCTCCACCATGAGTGGATTAAAATACATGGATTAAATACATTTCAAGATTAAATCTTATTCTGAAACAATTAAAATACATTTGAAGCTTAAACCTTGATGAAAAAATGCTAGACATCAGGCAGCATATATCCAAACATCTAAGCAATGTTATGGAATAAAACATTATGCAAGAAACAGTGCTTATTACTGATGCACTGATCAGTATCAGTATCTTGCGCTACATTTGTTATTTGTGTCAAGTCAGTCATTCCGACAGTCCAACAGGAGGGTTTTTTTGTTGATGTTTGTAGGATTTTCATTGCATTGAGCTTTAAGCATCTTTAGCGTGATCCCTGTCCTGTGTTGTGCATCTGTCGCTTTCACATGATGTTCAGTTACTGTATTCCATATAGAATATATGGGTTTGTGTTCTTACCTTGATTATTGCCACATAGACAGTCGTGTTACGTGTCCTACATAATTAATCTATTCGGAGCTGCTGATGAGCATGCATTTATAATCACAGTTTTACTGTTGCATGAACAACAGAAATGTAAACATTTCTTTGTCAACAGAAAAGTCTTAGGGTTTTATTTAAGTTCAATCTGAAATAGTCATTTTTCCTGTGTGCAGGTGTTCTTATTAAATCCTCTGGAGAACCTGAAGACCTACATAAGTAACCGTCCACCGCTGGTCATATTTATGGTCAGTGTCAGTGCTGTGGCCATCACTTTCCTCACAATTGGATATTTCTTCAAGATCAAGGAGATTAAATCACCTGAAATGACAGAGGTAGGAGGCTGTTTTCATTTATTCAGATGTTTGTTTGTTAATAATTTTATTTTGAATGTGGAACAAAGTATGCACATGTCACAGATTAATTAATAAAGACTTTAACCCAGGAGGCAGGAACATCCAGCTGTATTCAGTCACAAAAGACAGAATGTTGTAAAGAGCAGATGAAATATTAATGATCTTCTTGGTTAATAAATAAGTAGGTAAACAAATCGATCTGAACTTTTTGGTAGTTTGTATTAAACAGTTACAGTTTGCTGATAAGAGTTAACATTCAGTCTATTACCAGCCCTTGCAGTGTAACCCATAACTTACTACTATACAAACCTACTATAAAAACAGAATTCACAGAACTATTTTTGCTGAGCAAAGACTAACCTTGAATAATTAGGGGTGACATATTATTTAAAGACTAGGCAGCTAATACATTATTCACTAATGAATGAGAAAACATAGTAATTATTACTGGTCCAATAATGGAATTACAGCCCGTAATAGTCAATAATTTAATGACCCACTGGTGCTCCTGCAAATACTGCTACACATACCAACGCTTCCCTCTTTAGTACTTCATGTATGGATTATAGTGTGAGTTTGCTTAAGATGCAGAAAAGTCAACATTGTTAATGACTACAGTGAGGTGCTAATTATCTGTTAGTGTTATTGGCCTGGAAATTCCATAATTAGTGCATCTATAATTCTTATTCAGGACTGGAACACATTCCTTCTTCGCTTCAATGAGCTGGACTTCTGCATCTCCGAGAACGAGACGCTGAAGCATGGCCTGAACGAGTCCACAACTCCAGAGAGCACGGTGACCAGCAGCCAGTCACGTTCCAGTACTCAGGCCCCTCTGCTGCTAGAGGACCCTGGCCCCATCAACATCTCTGTCCCTATCACGCTCACCTTGGACCCCCTGAGGCCATTCGGGGGCTATTCACGCAACATCACCCACCTCTATGCCAGCGTGATTGGGCAGCAAGTTGGTTTGGCTGGTAATAATAATAATAATAATAGTAATAATAATAATAACAACGGTAATAACATTAGGGTGCAGCGATACCACTTTTTTCCTGCAAAAACAGAGCACTGGCACTGATACTAGCTTACCTTTTACCTAACCTAGATCTAACCTAACTACTTGATGGGCATTGTGAATGATACAGTCGTAGGCACGTTTGGGCATCCCTAGTCAAATTACATGATTTGTTGATTTTCTAAGCAGATTTTAATGCACCATTACTGGTTTGTTTGCAGAAATTAAACGTTAGTTTTATGGCTTAAATTTTACGTTTAATATGATAAACTCAGCAAGTAAATGCTGAGTAAAATGTAAAATGTAATTGTTTAAGTTTGTTCTCTGTAGATGCACTTAGAAAATCAGCAAAACGTAATTTGACCAGGGATGTTCAAAATTTTTCATATGACTTTGTATATTACCTACTGAAAGCACATTGTTGTGGGTTTCAGCTGATTGATGGGTGCACTAGCCCAGCTAGCAGGCTGCCATGCTAAAGTCAGACCCTAGGCTTAAAGCTGTTGTTACCCCAAGAGACTGGCAGTTTATTCATTATGTCTTTCTAATGTCCGTTCCCTAAGTAACAACCTGGACTAACGTTACCTCAGACTGTCAGACTGATCACAAAGTGGGAGAATGATTACTGAAAAAGCCTGATTCAGCCATTCATGTAAATGAAATCCAGCCATTATATCATCCTTTACTGTTGCTTTATTAACTGTTTCTACTACTATTTTTACTGTACTTTGTTGATGCAACACTATTTATAGAGCACTTTTTATACCGCAGCTGCTCAAAGTACTTTACAGACAGGTGATTTTAAAAAAAAGCGCTAAGTAAAAGTGTGAAGGGGCTTTCTTAAGGGGGAATGGGAGTTTGTTTAAAACTGTGTAACCAAACATGCATATACACCAAATGATAAGAAGTGGAAGCCAGGTGGTCATTTTTTTTATTTTCTCCCCACTGGTTATTTTCACAGTGTTACATCATGTGGAGTTTTGAACTGGAGAGCCCCCCCCTCCCCTTTTTTCTTTTCTTTTTTTTCCCCTTAGTGCGGTCTTGTTAATCAGTGATAGCGAAACAGTGTGCTTTTTGTGTGGAATAGAACAGCATAGTAACATTTTCTTTGTAGTAAATGCCAATAGGATCAGGTATTGACATTTTTTACATGGGTGAAGTGCAGTCCAAGTAAAACAGTGGTGCTTTGTAAACAAACGCGCTGACTAAAGCTGATTGCCTTATAGATGTAACTTGCATGCTGCCTTTACAGAGCTTTTCAATGATTCTGCTGTGCATGTATGTTTTTTTTTGTGTGTGTGCAGGCAGGGAAGCCCACGAAGAGATGAACATCACCTTCACTCTGCCTGCATCCTGGAACTCTGATGAATGTGTGCTGCACGGTCATTGTGAGCAGGTGGTCTTCAGCACTTGCATGACCATTACTGCAGCCAGTAACGTCTTCCCTGTCACAGTGTGAGTTGTTTTAAACTCTATGTGCTGCAGGTCTTCATCATTGTTAACCAAGCCTTTATTTGTTCTGTATTGTCCTGTCAGTTTCCTCAAATATTGACATGGCTTTATGCTGTTGATTCAGCAAAGTCTCGTAGGCTGGTGTCTATTGAATAGTTGAGTCGTTGTCATTGTGTCTGTCAAGATCAAGTCAAAACTAAATAAAAGGAGAATAGTCTAGAAGATCCTTTTGACATAAAAGTGAGAAGTAAGCTGTTCATGTTGTACATTGCTAAGCCTCAGATCATTAAAGTGCAAGTTGACAACAGGCAAATATTTGAAGGCATTCTTTTTTTTAATTATTTATTTATTTATGTTTATTTATTTACTCAGTTCTCTCATTCTGAATCAAACCTTGATTCAAACCTCGTTTCCCCCTCCAGGCAGCCACCCCACTGTGTTCCAGAGACGTACAGCAACGCGACATCCTGGTACAAAATCTTCACCACAGCACGGGACTCGGACACCAAATACACACAGGACTACAATCCGTTTTGGTGTTACAAAGGTGCCATTGGGAAGGTGTACCACGCTCTGAACCCCAAACTCACTGTCATCGTTCCAGACGTGAGTGCAAACTCAAAAACTCAAAGGAAATTCTGAACATATTAATTTGTTGTTTATAGCTATATATGAAATGGGACATTGAATTGCAGGCTTGCTGATGGCCTTTTCAGACTTTTATATTGCATAATGTCCCCATTACAGGTGTAGAGAGAGAAAAAATTTGCACTACCAATTCAGACCACCAAGCCAATTAACAAACATGGCTCAGTGCCAAAAACCAGTTAGATGTTGCTTTAAAAATCTTCACATTAGAAGACGCTCACACACTCGCACGTGTTTAGCAGTGTGAGGTTTTACCACAAGGTAAGCTATTGCCGCACATGTCGCTTTTGTGTGCATCATTTAAGGAGAAGAAACATGAACCCACACCAGCAGCATGTCCCAAATGCACGTTTGTCACAGATTTCAAAATTTTCTTTTCATAGAACTTTTCAAAGCAACACCTGACTGATTGTTTTTTGTTTTTTTTTGTACTGAAGCATGCTTATTACTTGTGAATACAAAGTATATAGTTATGTTTTTGTTATTCTGGCCAGAAGATTCTTTGGCTTGGTGGCCTGAGTGCCCAGTGCAGATTTGTATATTTGTCTGCCCCTGCTTATAAATATTGCTGAGCTGAGGAGTGTTTTCTTTCCTTTGACAGGATGATCGCTCCCTCATCAACCTGCACCTAATGCACACCAGCTACTTCCTGTTTGTGATGGTGATTACAATGTTCTGCTATGCAGTCATCAAAGGCAGACCTGGCAAAGTAAGACAGACCAACCCAGATTTCTGTCCAGAAAAGGTAGGACACATTCTTTTATCAATAAATGACAAAAACACAAATGTGTCAGAGCTAAGGCTGTTTAATCCTGTCTGCCGTGTTCTGTAGTAGATTACATTTGGGTTGTGTACCAGTTATACAGTGTCTATTATGAAAGCTGTGGCTCACATTCAATATAAAAACACTTTGTTACATGCTTAACCTGTCTGTCTTTTTCAGGTGGCCTTGTCAGAGGGATAAGCGGGGTCAAAGGTAGACATACGGACTGAACCATATCAGCAGTAGAGGGGCGCATCTGAACTGAACCATATCAGAAATAGGGGTGGGAAAGAAAAATACTTGTTGCCTACTGAACCCTGGAGATGGGTGCAAAAACTCTGTAATGCGAATCTCTGCAACGTTGGGTCACTCCAACCAAAGACTTTCAAGTGCCTGTGTCTACTGTGTAAATATTTGTAGGACCCTTAAATTCAGTACAGAAGCACTCTGCCTAAATCCTCCCTTTCCCCATGTGCCATCCATGTCCAAGTCCTCCCCACGCAATATCATCTGAGAATAGAGAAGTATGGCGGGATGGGCAACAGCACTTCCACATATTATCATCATCCAGTGTCATGTTTGATTTTTCTGCACCTTTTTTGCTGGTCGCATGCAGAAAGTCATGGCTACCTGTGACGTCTCTTGTGGTGATCAGCCATGGCTTTCCTTGGAGAGGACGGACTGTTGTTTTGTTTATTTTTTCTTTGCCTTCTCGTTTGCCCTCGTGTCTTTTGTCGTTCCTTCATGAAGGATCTTCAGTGGCGTTTATCAGATATGGCTTGGACTAGTGTCTGCTCTTTGGCTCTGGAAGGTGATATTTGATTCTAGTAGGAGAGTAGGCCAGCAGACTCATTATAAATATTATGGTCTGGAATTTTTGTTTTTGTTGGTTTTTGGAGGACCATGTCACATAATTTGACTTCCCCACTGATTTTTGCCTTTTTGTTGTACACCCAAAGTGTGCATACATGCTACCTAGTTATCAAAAGATGCAAGGGTCCTTCCTCATTATATAAAACGAACTGTAAAAGAGACCAAGACCCGAAAAACAGGATGATGTTTGGATTGGTTGATGATTTGTCTGGTTTGTGATCCATCGGGTATAACTGAATGTTTTGATTGTAAGTAGCTCAAATGTCATTTGTTGTTGGATGACTTTGTGATTGATTTATTGTGTACAAAGTAAGGAATACTTCACTGGCAATGATTCATCACTTTGGGTTTACCTCTCTTTTATATTTCACTTTGATTATACTGGAACACTGAATGAGTGAATGTACTTTTAAAACTACAGCAGAATTAACCGGCGTAGTGCAGCATAAAAATCACTTGTACAGTTATCATCTGATTTGAAATGTGATGTAAAAATTACTGTAATTTTAAGTTCTTTTATCATTTATAATCTCTTTACCTCGGACCTTATTTCTCCTTTTTATTTTTGAGAAGAAAACAGCTCTCTTTGACAGGTTTAATACATCTCTCAAATGCATTGGATTTCCTACATTCTGCGTTCTGTGTTTTAACACTGGGTGTTGTCAATTGCTTCGAAGACCTGCAACTTTTTATTTAGTTTTTTTTTTCCCCCATTTTATTTTCAGCTCAGTTAAGTTACCTAATATAAAGCCTCTGCTGTTTTACCTCCCTTTCCATACCAAATGTTGTATCATTCCAGGACATATCAGATGTTTGCTTTCCATTCAGATCATTTTTTTCAGTGCAGTTATATCAGCTTGACATTCTCAGAGATGAAATGTAGTATCTTAAGTACATTTGCCTCCATAACTTCACCCTTTCATTTTTGCCTCACTATTTCGATTGTTCCGTTTTTGCCTGCAAACAAACTGCCTTAATGTTCTCTCATTCTCCTCTGAGTCAGGTTTTATGCTCACATTGCTGTTTATATGTAAATCCGCCTCACATTTACAAGGATCCGTTTTTGTGGCTGTCCAAACTGGATTCATGTGCACCGTTTCAATGCTTCACCCAGACAATAGTCCTTTTTGTCTGATCTAGGCTATTGTTGCTTCTTCCATCTCTTGACCTAGCCCTTCATTAGCACATAACACGGCGACATCAAACCACTAACGTGCCTTTGCACTAGTCAGCTGCATCACCCATGTAAATAGCATGTCCATTTTAGAACACTTTGAGGAATGCTTAAGGAGTCTTAATGAGCTTTTCCCTCAGCTGTCCTGATGTAATCAATTCAAGTTGAAATAAACTTTTCTCTTATCCACACATTGCCCATTTCATCTCTAACTACATGTCAGAAACAATAACAGCTCGAATCAGCCTGCTCTCTGCTGTGGTATGACTGGATACAGTGGAGAAATGCTTTTACTGTGGTGTTATGCTTAAAACTGAGCATTACTTAATTTGCCAGTAGTTGAGAGAAATTGTGCTTTGCAAGGGAGTACGTATTGACCATCAGGATAAGGACTGGTTATAGTTACGGATGTGCTCACTATGTGTTTCAGAAAAGCAATATATCCTTTTTTTTGTTTTTTAAGAGAGTGCTGTTGCCATGCTTATGTTCCTGGCTTTGTCTTATTTAAAAGCTGCTCAGTTTTATGATGACGATGCAAAGGCATATACGCCTTTGCTGAATTCATTTTAGTTTTGTATCAGGAGTTTTCGATTTGACTTGACCTGTCTACACTCTGCCCACAAATGTGTTCTTTAGAAGCTACAGTAGCTAGGTTGTGCAATCTTTAGAGCGATGGTCCAAGTCCTGCGTAAAGCTACATTATCTAATCTTTGGGGATCTGGTGGAAATGTGTAATTGCACGCAACATGCAATCTGATAAATGCAAGCATGTTGAAAGAGTATTCAAAGAGAACTCAGAATTTGGTGAAGGACTTGTCTTCTGAGGATGTAAGTGAATTACTATTGTCCTCATGTCTATACATCTGTATAACATTTTTACATTTGAGACCCAAACATCGAGCTAGACCTTTTTGAGCCCGTGTGTGTGATGTGAATCCATAGAGCTTGTGCAAAATCTGACTTAAGTGAGTTTTCTTTCCTCCTGTCTCTGTAATGCCACTTTTTTTAAACAACAAAATCTTGCGTGGTGCAGCTTTAACCTAATAAGAAATTGCAGTTTTTGTTGAAAGACTTAAATTTAAATGGTCACTCATCATCTAAGCCGCTTTTTGTCCTCCTGGGTTGTGGGGGGTGCTAGAGCAGCGTTCCTAGTGTTCACTTGGGGGGAAGGCAGGAAACACCCTGGACAGGAATGTTTTGCATTATTACTTTTAAATGATATTTATTTTGTATGCATGTGGAAGGTTACACTGTTATGAAAGATTAAATATAGTATTTGTTGTGTAATCAAGCTAACATTAGTCTTTTACAACCTGCTTTCTTTTCGATTAACTACAACAACATAGTCCAGCTCAGTAGAGTAGCATTTTAACCTGGAAGCTCAATGTTATGTCGCCATTCTAAATAAATAGCTTGAATGGGATTTTGGTCAGCGTTCTCAAACGTTTGTCCAACGATGTAGCCGTTCTGACAAAAGAACACATTTGTGGGCGTCTCATGGGTTTGTAATACTTGTAATCCAGATCCAGAAAATGAGGTTAGATCATGTAAAATCTAGCAAACCACACAAGCAAGAATGACAGATGTAATGATTTCTTTACTGTTTGCTTTCACTGGAACACAATGAAAATTCTCAAACGGGTTCCATGGATGCTGCCTGTAGCTCGGATCATATTGATCTGCCCCCTTTGTTCCCTTTAATTTTGGGACATTGAGTAAAATGTACTAATGATGTACACAGACGGTGGATGGCCCTCCTGTAGATTTTAAGAGCTGAAGGACACGCAATTGACCAGATTCCCTTCTCGTAAGGTTCCGACTGTGACGCCATTGCAATTCCTTCACTTGTCTTGTTGCATGGTTGTAAATGTCCTACCTGCTGACCGGTTTGTAAGAAGACAATCCTACTGTTATGTGTGCTCTTTGTAAAATTCTGTAGGCACATGCTTCGCTGAATAAAATCAAACCTAACAATGAGCGGTTATCATTTTCTCTTGATTGCGATTCGATTGGGTCAATATTAGACTATAGCTTTATGTTTCCAAACTTAAAAGAGCAAAGAGAAATCTCCAGAGCAGATTTTTCACCGATTTCTGCTATTTTGCTTTATAGAGTGCCATTAGATGGAAGGGAAATGAATTTCTTTCATCTAAGATCAAAGTTCATCACACAATGAAGCATCCATTAGAGGAACGCTGAAAGCAGAGAGCAGGTAAGGCTTGCCTTGAAGCAGAAGTCTCGTTGCGTATTTAAGTGGCTGGTGTGGATGTGGTGGTGCGGGGGAGCGAAGGGTGCACTTCATGGCCAGCTGGGTGAAACTAATTCTATTTTCTGTCAATAATGGAATCAGTGGCTGCCTGCACTAGTGTACCTGAGGAAGAGCTCTGACCTTTTAGTGGATTCTGTCATTCTGCGAACAAACAAAACTGGCTGCTCGGCCTTCAGGCTCTGGGGTCTACACCTAGTTAGTGAAGCAGGTGTTCCAGATGCACTTTCTCACTGTTGGAGGTCAAATAAGACTGCATCAAGGGGGTGGTGTACACAGACTAGCATATATAGACTATTGAGTATTGCATAATTTCTGAACGGACCTGTTACAAAACTTTTCAATGCTGAACTTTCAATATTGCAGTTAAGCCATAATAGAGGACTTTACATCAAATTCATGGTTTATTCCTACAAACCCAATTCCAAAAAGATGTATGTGAAATGCAATGTTAGAAGTAAAGGTTCTTTGCAGGTATGTTTCCCGTTCATCAAGGTACAAGCAATGTAAATGTACCCTCAAAGGTACAACAGTGGTTTTGAGGTCCAGTCGCTTACCTTAAATAAGTTTTTCGCAGTGGAAAAGTACACAGTTGTACTTTTCGTAATCTTTCATAACGTTTTAAAGCAGAACAATAAAATAAGACTGGAGACGAGACGGGGAGAGTGGAGTCAATACAACTTAGACAATATAATTTCAATAGATTATGGTACAATAATGTTCCCTATGGTATGAGGGTACCATCCCTGTAACAGTTTTTCTGAGAGTGTGTACTAAATTGAGAACGGTATATAACATAATATATGATGTTTTACTTTATGAATGTCATTGATTTTTGTTAATATATGCCCTTTTGAAATATACTGTTATAAAAGTCTTCAGCTGTGCAATCGTACGGGTCTTTCATTGTTGTGTTTTGTACACATTTTTAATAGGAGACAGGTCTGGAGCAGGCCAGTCTAGCACCCACATGCTCTGATTACACAGCCATGCTGTTGTAACACATGCAGAATGTAGCTTTATGTTGTCATGTTGAAATAAGCATGAATGTCCCTGAAAAAGAGAGTACCTAGAAGGCAGAATATGTTGCTCAAAATGTGCTAAGCTTTAATGATGCAGATATGCAAGTTGCCAACTAATACCCCCAAGCTATGACAGACGCTGGCTTTTGAACTTGGCTGGTAACAGCCTGGATGGTCTTTTCCATTCATTGCCCTCTATGCACAGAGATTTCTTTGGATTCCCTGAGACTAGTAAGGTAGTAAGGTAAAACATTATTTATCTTTGTACTGTTTTTGTTCAAATAGAGGTCAAAGTGAATTTATGAATAACTGCTTTCTGCTTTCATTAGCATTTCACATACTGCCCCAACTTTTTTTGGAACTACATCTGGAGGACTATGTCCAAAAAAACAGTTAACTCCTTTCCTTGCAATCGTATATACTTGAAGGGACCATAACATTCTTTTGTGTTTTCTTTCCTCTGAGGTTCACGTATGAGGTCTGTATGGTTTAATATACCAGAACCAACCATTTTACATGACCATTTTCCAACTTTTTTTTTATCTCTTACACAAAAAAAAATATTTTTGTTACTCCGCCTTTAAGACTGATGTAAATTATCTCTGTTCTAATTGGCTGCATTGTATTGTGCCTTATTCAAAAAGCCAAAAAGTGTGTACGTTCACTGGTTGTTGTTTTGAACAGTGCATAAAATGGATATACATTGCGTTGCAGACACTAAGACCCCTGGTTCCTATCACCACCATGGTGAAGAAATCTGAGTCAGTGATTTTCTCTACAATTAACCATTTCACATCAAGACACTCTGAAAGACTTTGTTTACATCTTAATGACTGCATTATTGGAAAATTTTGAAAAATGGAAATTCCCCTGTAACTCCAGGCTAAAGTAGGCCTAGATCTCATTAAAGCTTTTATTCTGGCTGTCTTAACACCAAAGTTAAAGAAATATCACCTACTCCACTATTGTTAGCACAAGAACCTGAAAAAATGAATAAAACAGTATATGGAAATTTATTGCATTATTCTTTCATTCGCCATCTTTCACTAAAATCACTGTCAGTGATCAATACCAAGCATCTGGGTTCATCCTATCAAAGGTGATGAAGAGGGGAGGGCCTACACTATTCAAACGACTGCTTTTCAGATGACTGCACTTTTTCTCTAAGTCGCTTTTAAATTCTCTCAGTAGTCTTTTTATTTGTGTTCTTTTTTGAAACATAGAAAATCAAATTGAATCTTGACCTCAGAATTGAAAAATCACCACACCTGAAAATTTGTGAATCAGTGGAAGCCAATTCCCGCCAGGTAGAGGAGGAAAAAAAATGTAGTTTTTACCTTCGTCTCTGTTACTAAGTCAAATTATTGACTAAGTATCTCTAAATATTCATCATGACTTATTTTCCTAAAATACTGACTTATTTTCTTGAAATTGAGATACTATGTTGAAATGATGAGTAATAAAATAAAAATTGAAAAGTTTTTTTGCGAGATGCTATAGTTATTTCGACATAGTAGGTCAATACCTTTGAGAAAAGAAGTCACTGAGTGTGTTTACATGCACTCAGTACTCACAATCAGATTTCTGCAGGTATCTGATTATTCAGATGGTGATACTCTGATTTCTTAGATCGGAGTAAGGTCTAAAGAGAGCTGCATTTTAGCTTAAGGATGAGGATTTCTCAGTGCATGTAAGGGCTTACTCAGATTTCTTTCGGATTTCTCAGTCTGCGCATGTGTGAAAACAGACGGCGGTACCGGAAATAAGCAAGCAGTAATTCATGTAATATTTCTAGGTCTACTGCAAGTGCCTATATTTTACTGTTGACGTTTTTGCGTATTTTGAGTAAACATTCGCCAATTCGGGTTATAGCACAACATTACTTAAAAATGAAATAAAACCCTTTTACTGGTTGAGTGTGACACCCCTGTTCTAGACGATGAGTGTTCATATTTTCAGGTAATGTGGCGCGATGATTTGAGTTCAGGTAATGTGGCGCGATGGTTTGAGTTTCGCATCACGTTTACGTTATGTCTTCTTCTGTGAGTTTACTGTCCAACTTTTTTTTACTGCAAAGCAGAAATCCGATTACTATCTGACTCATGTAGACTCGGAATTTCCCATTATTTCATTACTCAAGTGCATATAAACGCGTGGAACGGATTACTGACCAAGTCTGACTTTCTGCCGTTGTCGGATTATTAAATGCATGTAAACGCACTCACTGACTCAGTGCTGAAAGAGAAGGTAAAGGAGAAAACAGGCCATGTTTTGCTCCACCTGTCAGTACGGGCCTTAATGGTCAGGAAATCTCTAATGTTAGGTAGACAAGCGAGCGTCTCCCGCGAGACTAAACCGCAGCATTTTGGAAGTTTAGCCTTTAGCCTGATCTAAAACTAACCTTTCTCGGCAACACGGACTATATCTAGCTAATTAATCTAATCTGTCGGGTGTGAATTTGTTAAGATTGACCGCTGTAAGTTGACAACATTGCCTCTTTTTTTATTTAGCCTAACGGCTGGCTTTTGTAAACAGGTTAGCAGCGCCGGCTAACGACTACAGTCTTAACTTCGTTTCCTGTGCGGTTAGTCACTAGCCGCAAAATGGTTTTCTGCTGTGTATTAAACCGTTTGAGGTGTTTTTCATGCTTCGGTAATGCTCAAATATTGACATTTCTCTTTGTTTTTGGAAACACAACCACTCAGGAATGAGTTAGCGCAGAGGAGAAACCTTTCAGTTCGTAGCTAGGGTTAGCCAACGTATCGCTCAGTTGACATCGACTAGCATCGGCTGTTTTTTTATTATCCTCATTACTATTATATATTTAGTATGGAGATTGAAGTCAGTCCCAGCATGTAAGTATGTGTTTTCAGCGATAAACTGATTTTTATTTATTTATTTATTTATTTTTTACCAAAAACTAAAAAAACATATAGCACAGTAGGCGTCATGCTGTTAGCCTGTTCAGCAGAAAGTCAGTGTTCTCTGTAAGTGTAACGTTAGTTCTGACCTTTGGTCAGCATGTTTATATTAAGAGTTAAAAAGCGTCACCTCAACAGCTTTCCTTACCAGTTTTTTCAGACATTGTACCCTGTTAGTAGTGCTGGGCGGTATTGCTAGAATTTAGCATCAGGATACTTTTCAAATCCATCACAGTACTGCAGTTACGGTATTATATTTAAATTAGCATGAATAAAAATACTGAACTTCCTGCTGCCTAAGTGCTAAGTACTGCTACTCTGTGCTGAAAGAATGTCATATAAACCTGACATTGTAAACATTAACCAGACAGAAACCTGATTTCTGGA
Source organism: Colossoma macropomum (assembly GCF_904425465.1). Classification (NCBI taxonomy): domain Eukaryota; kingdom Metazoa; phylum Chordata; class Actinopteri; order Characiformes; family Serrasalmidae; genus Colossoma; species Colossoma macropomum. The sequence continues at coordinate 2,137,875 of NW_023494794.1, forward strand.
AAGGAAACTTGCTCTGTATTTTGTGTTATGTGAACTGTTCTTTCAGAACAATCTGAGGCATCCAGCAAATGACCACACTGCAATTAAATGGGCAAATGGGCATATCAAACGTTATGTAATCTTCTGTAGTGCAGCATTGCATCCCTCAGCCTCATCAGTTTGACAGAACTCACACTTTTGTATCCCTTTTGTTTCCTCCATCAGTGTTTTCTCACTACAGTACCCAGCATACATTACGCAAATACATTACACAACCACTGGGAATCCCATAGCAATAAGGAAATCCATTGGTGTAGAACATAATAAATACAGATGAGCTATTTGACTTTCTTTTATCTTCCTTCTGCATTTCAAACAGCCTGCCTTCATGTGATCACCCCTAGGCACCTGTAGCGTTTCAGAAATTCCTCCCACCTTCAAGATACCTCATCAGAAGGGGGGTTTCTAGTATTAAAAAGAAAAAATCTCACACTATATGCTATTGTGGACCAACTGTGATGGGCAATTAGGCATGTTTACAACAGATGTAGCAATGCTTACGTTTTTGCTTTTGGCCACAGTGTCCCTATAACTTCTTTGCTAAAACTAAAAATCAGTTTGCGTGACACCAAAACTGGAACACATGTATAGATATATATTGTTCAGTACTAGTTCGACTCACAGCAAATGTTATGTATAAACCAGGCTGTAACATCACATCCCATTTTTTGATTTTCATTGACAGCTAGACCATAACTGCATGTGGACTATATGGGGTAAAGTCCCTTTTCCTCCTAATGAAACAGACACAAAGGTTGTGGTGTTTCTCTCCTAGGAAACCTGTGCTGAATGTCTGGGAGGGAACATGCGGTCCTCCCTCCCCTTTCTCCACACGGCTGGGAGGAGGGGGCACTGGCGTAATGTGACCTCAGTTTCCTTTTTTTCCCTTTCCTTTCCACTTGTTTGCAGAGTTGGAGATAAAACGCAGCGCAGCCATTGTCCGAAGCCAGAGCCTGGACCCACGGGACCGTCTCTGCTTTTTTGGGGGAGAAAGCTGAAGGGAGCTGTGTACAATAGGCAGCTCCGTTCTGCACTGTCTATGGGCAGCAAGTCTTTTGTGTTCCACCTGCTGCCTTATCGTGCGTCTCCAGCTTTAACCTCTTCGTCCAGCGCAGGTGTGTGCACAGCTGGGAGAAGGAGCGAGCGGTGTTTGGAAAGAGTCCCTTTTCTGCGTGGATACATAAAGTCACCAGGTGAGGCTGGGAATCTGGGCAAGTTTGCCTTCTTGAAGTTTGGGGGTGAAGAATGGGACATGGTTGTTCACAGCTGAAACATTTGTGACATTGACTTGTGGAGTTAATGACAGATGTCCAAAGTTGTCATGTTTTCAGCAAGCATGTGCCTCGTGCTTGCGTTATTTACTGATGAGTTGCATCAGTAAGCTGAACTGCTGCTGTTAGTGGAGTCTTTAACAGGTCACTTGCTGAAATGTAATATTGCAAATGGACAGACCATCTGTCCATATGCCACCTGCATATTAGACCTTTCTATTCACCCGTCCATGTACATCAGCTATATATACACCCATCAGCTGTAACATAATAACTACCTCCTTGTTTCTTCAGTCTTTGACCATTTTATCAGCTCCACTTTCCATATAGGTGCAATTTGTAGTTCTGCAATTACAGACTGTAGTCCATTATTTCTTTATCACCTTTACCCTTTTTGTGGGAGTTCTTCAGTGGTCAGGACCCCCACAAGACCACCACAGAGCTGGTATTATTTGGGTGGTGGATCATTCTCAGCACTGCAGTGACACTGACATGGTGGTTGCGTCTTAGCATGGGTTGCACTGGTACAAGTGGATCAGACACCGCAGTGCAGCTGGGCTACAGTCTGTAATAGTAGAACTACAAAGTGAAGCTGATAAAATGGACCAAGAGTGTAGAAACAAGAAGGTTTTTTAATGTTATGGTGTATTATAGTATGAAAATTGGATCTTGTTCTGATTGGACTAAAGTGGTGAAGTCTTGTGTAGTTAAATCTTTGATGAACATCTAACAGTACATATTTGATTTTCATACTTTGACTCTCAGTCAAATTTTAGATTTTCAGCTGTTTTGTTAAAAATAGTAGCCCTAATGATAAATGATAAAAAACGTGCTTTTTAGCTATCTGGTTTGATGAATTTGAAACATTTCTTCAGATGTGCGCTCAGAGAACATATAGACCAAAAGAAATATAATGAAAATCCAGATTTTCCTCTTTTCTGAAATAAAATAGTTTGATGAACATTGTTGAGGTCTTGAAACATACTGCTGTAAAAACAAGCCATTTTGAATTCAGTGTATTGTGATGTCACGAATACCAACTCATTTACAGAAATCTGCCTGCTCAGCCTACAGCAGTTCAGCACACTCATGCTGAAGTTATAAGGAGTGTTTCAACCCAGACTGCTTTTTGAAGGAGGCACAATACAGGGTGACCAATCAAAATAGAGATCATTTACATGTTTCAGTCATAAAGTTTCACCTCAAATATTGCAATATTGAAATAGTTGCCCTTAATTACTGTTGGCACGTCTGGAAGATGCCAGACTGCATTTTGTTGCCAAGCACCTGTACTGGACAATGACAAAGTTGTATCTGTCTGTCCATCTATCTGTCTGTCTGGCTCTCTATCTAATGGCACAGTAACAAAAACAGCCTGTTCAATTTCAAATGATAGAGAGAGTTTGGATACCAGCCACAGAAAAATAAATTATGACTGTTTTAAGTGCGTAAAACCACACAAACACCATAAATGGTCATCAGGAAAAAATATGAAAAAAACAGAAGAGATGCACAATTTGAGCCCTTTAAAATCTCTGATACAGAGTGAAATGTAGTGCTTCTTAATTTTGTTTGATGCTTCAGTGTTAAAACATGAAATGTCTTATACTGCTTATACTGCCTTTTAGTTTTAGGTCCACTTAATAGTCTATCCGAACACGAGACCTCTTTCTGGTTGAATAAAAGCTTTTGTTAAGCCCAGCATCTGCCTATTTGAAAGAAACAATAGTCGTCCCTCAACTTTCAATTTGGGATGTCTCGGAGCTCCAGCAGGCCCTCCAAATGAGATCACAGTGACATATAGTGCTTAGCTTTGAAGGCCAGGTCAATAGTAAACCCTTTAAAACAGGCTGGTCTGTGGAAGTCTATCATCAGGGGCAGTTCAATCACTGCCAGCGGAGGAACAGGATGTTTCAGAGGGATTGTTCTACCGTCATGTGACCGGTGTGACAGGTTGGCCACGGAGCCCTGTCGAAGTTTCCTTCTCACGCTGATCTAAGACCAGTTTTGAGGGATTTTGTTTGTATTGTTTAAGTTCGGGACGTGGAAGAGGAAAAGTAGATCCTAGATCAGAAGCAGAGCCTGGTGAAAGTTTCCTTTCTTTTTGCTTTTGTTGTCATCAGCCCCTCTCCCAAGGTAAACACTTTCTCTCTTTCTCGCTCTTTGTCGGTGTGCGTCTTTGTTTGCCAACAGCTTTTAAGTGGATTTGGCCTGAACAGCTGCCAGAGCGTATTGAGTTTGAAAGTAGCGTGGCGATCGCCCGGAGCCAGCGCTCTGTGGTTAATGTTATTAAGGTATTTTTTTTCCTCTGTCATGTATTTGTTCTTTGCTTCAAGGGGAAGTCTGAAATGAATATTCAGAGGGAACAGTGGTTACTTTAAATGGGGCTTTTCGCTGGTTAAAACAGCACTTTCATTTGCTGTGAGTTGAAACTGTTACATCAGAGAATTGCACATTCTTAAAAAAAAAAAGATGGTTCTTCAAGGGTTCCTTAACAGAGAAAATGATTGTAGTCGAACAGTCGAAGAGCCCTTTGCATGATTAAATGGTTCTTTCCATTGTGAAATGGTTCTCCATCAATCTGAAGAACTATCTCACAATGGAAAGAACCATTTTATTATGCAAAGCGCTCTTTGACTGTTTATGGTTCTGTTGTTACAAGCTCAACATCATAGCAATAGAACTCTTTTTGGTGCTACATAGAACTCTTTTCAAAAAGGTTCTGTATAGAACCATATAAAACACATTCTCCATCAGTCTGAAGAATCGTTTCACGATGCAAAGAACCATTTAATCTTGCAAAGGGTTCTTTGAGTGTTCATGGTTCTATATAAAACCATTCTCTTTCCTAAAGAACCATCTTTTTTAAGTGTTCGGAGAGCTAGTTTTGAGATTGTTACCAAATGAACGCTGTGGTCTTTAGAGAAATGGATAATTGGTCGTTCATGACAACTTGCTGATTTTCCTACTTCAGGCATCAATAAGCAAGCTAGCTTAGGGTTCACCTTAACAAAGCACTGAGTTGATTTCAGCTTATGTGAAAGTGGAATTTCACTTTTTTATTTTAGTCTTATGTAATTATTAACATTTATTCATTATTCACACTCATTCAGAGTGTTTTGATATGAAATGGTTGTAGAGAAGCTTACCAACTTCTTTACAGTGGTGGTGGATCCAGGCGTCACAATGTCTACAACATTGACTTGGGTGGTATCTATTTACGCTGAAAAGCTGAGCTGCTGCTGATAGAAGTCACTTATAACACTTATAGCCATCTCGTCTAGCGTTATTTCAAATACAGAAGGCAAAATCAAATCTCTTCTGTGGAGTTTGGATCTGTAGCTTGATAGGCTACCTTAATGTTAGCTTATCAAGCAGGCTACAGGCCCATACAGCGCCACCCATCACAGTACAGGTTTGGTTCTGAAAATTGGTGCTGTACTGACACAAATTTAGATGATAAAAATGTTTGAGATAGCAAAAGTAGAGTGACAGTAAGCAGAAATAAATCCTCTTCTGTGGTTTTTGGGAGAGAGAGCTTAGTTAGAGGCCAAACGTTCCACACCTCAGCATGATTGTAACTTACTATTAATAAAACGACACCTGTTTAGAGGAGAGCGCTCTCTAAACAGGTGTCATTTTAGCAACAGTTAGTGACTGATGTTGGAGTAAAAGCTCCAGTAAAAGCTTCTTTGTGTGCGGTTCTGCCACATGTAGCTCTTTGCTGTTGCTGAACTGCTATCATGCTTAGTTTTTCTGGGTTTTTTCCTGGCTCTGATTTCCCCCTTTTTCTGTTACGCCACCTATTGCTGAACTGCCACACCTCCAATCAGTGAGCCCTCTCAAATATAAATGGGTGCATTGTGTTTATTTGTCCCCTCAGTCTTGCAATAGAAATTTGACATCATTTTGACATACCGTCATTATTTTTAAAGATCATTGTTTTTACCTACTGCGGTGTACCACATTACTATCGTACCACCCACCCCTACTAGAAAACAAATGTAGTCGCTTTACGTTATTGTATGAACCTAATTCAGTTACACAACATTTCATTTAGGCATTTAGAGTAGAGTCAACATAGACAGACTTTATTATCACAAAATAAAATTCAGTTGTTGATGGGACAGTTGAAACTGTCCCATCAACAACTCGTGTCTTCTGAGGTTATATATGTTACATTGTACTGGTAAAATAGTCGTGAATCTGGAAAATATACATTTTCTTCTGGTATTGTTTTGCCTTGCTTTGCCCTGCCTGTACCTCTCTGCCATAAATTGATTTTTAAAAATGTGTTTTAGGCCAAAACCTTACCTTAGAACTATGGTAAAATAATGTCTCAGGCATCAGACAGTGTATCTGTAACCATTTCATGTAATAGGCTAACTATCTTTAAGGGAGCTTCTAGAGGCATTAAAGTCTTAGAGGCATTAAATTCTGACGCACATTTCTTTAGAATGGAAACCACAGTAAATGACTTTGTATACATTTTAACTTTTTGATTCTGCAGACATTTTGAAAAAAAAAAAGAAGGCAGAATAGTCCATTTAGCCATGAATTGTGTAAACATGTTGTGCCTTGTTCTCACATCTAATATCCTGTATGTCTAACATAATCAGTAGTGCAATGGTCTTAGTCACCCTTGGTTTTTCTTCATGCCCTTAGAGTTTCTCCTTTTGAATCTTGGTTCCTCTCAGTGTTTTTCTTCATGCTCTTATGGAGTTTCTCCTTTTGAGTCTTGGTTCCTCTCAGTGTTTTTCTTCATGCTCTTATGGAGTTTCTCCTTTTGAGTCTTGGTTCCTCTCAGTGTTTTTCTTCATGCTCTTGGTTCTTCTCAGTGTTTTCTTCCTCATGCTTCTAGGGTGTTTCTCCTTTTGAGTCGTGGTTCTTCTGAGTGTTTTCTTCCTCATGCTTCTCGGGCGTTTCTCCTTTTGAGTCTTGGTTCTTCTCAGTGTTTTCTTCCTCATGCTTCTCGGGCGTTTCTCCTTTTGAGTCTTGGTTCTTCTCAGTGTTTTCTTCCTCATGCTTCTCGGGCGTTTCTCCTTTTGAGTCTTGGTTCTTCTCAGTGTTTTCTTCCTCATGCCTCTCGGGCGTTTCTCCTTTTGAGTCTTGGTTCCCTTCAGTGTTCTTCTTTGAGCTGTTAAGAAGTTTCTCCTTTTGAGTGTAGTCCTCTCAGTGCTTCTTCCTCTTGCTCTTAGGGAGGTCATTTGATGAATATTGTAAAAGACAATATACAAAATCTGTTTTTTCACAATTGTCTCCCCAATTTAGTCGTTTCCAATTCCATCCACTACTTAACTCCACCAATCACAATACCACCCGCACTAGGAGGGTGAAGGCTAGCACAGGCTTCCTCCAAGACCTGTGAAACCCCACCGCATCTTTTCGAACTGCCGCTAATGCAGTATCATTGGACAGTTGAGTGCACTCGAAGGAAAGCTCCAACTGCCAGCTCTGTCATGTCAGCTAACAGACGCCTGCGCTGACTAGCATCATGTTGAGTGATGGGGGACGGAGGGCCATCCTGCTCACCCAGAGAGAGCGAGGCCAGTTGTGCTCTGTTGGACTCCTGGCCATGGATGGCTGTAGCATCACCAGGGAACAAACTCACGATCTCCTGATGATAGGGCCAACGCTTAGATGGTGGCGCCGCACTGGAGCCCAGTACTGGATTTTTTTTTTATAATTTTCTTTGTGATCTCCCTGGTCCTCAAGATCTGCTTTCCTGTAGAGTCTAGTCCCTGTCACAATCTGCCACACCTGCTCCAGCTAATAAACTTGTCCTTGATTGGCTGGATCAGATGCATTGGCATCAGAGGGGCATCTTGTTAGATGCAGGTTGGAACTAAACTCTGCAGGGAACTAGAATTGTGCTATCAGTACTATTAATTTTGGTCAGAATAATGCAAGATGGTCTTAAACAATGCCACATCAAGGATTCACCAATGTATTTTGGGATCATAATACAGTGCTGTTAAAAAGTCAGAGACCTCCCTTCATTTATTTAATTTTCACTTAATACTGCACTAGTAGTACTAGTTATCCATGTTTCAGTAGATATTTCTGAGATTAGGTGATCCACTTGCATAAAGAAGGGGAAAGTCAACTTTGAGAGGGAGGAGGAAAATCAGGCTCCACTCTCACTCTAGATCTTAGAAAATTCACAGGTGTTTCCTTCCACTGTGAGAAGACAACTCAATGCTATGAGTCTGAAAGGATGTGTAGCTGTCTGAAGCCCTTACTGCGAAAATGAAACGGGCACAAAAAAGAAGAAAATTTACAGATCAAACAAAGAAGCTGCTGGTGTTCTCAGAGCAGTGCATCACTAAATGTGTTTGGGGTTACTTGGATAATGAGAAACAGAAAATACAACCAACTTCTGAGACTGAACTTTGGAGTTGTGGAAAAACATCTCTGGAGATTTCTTTGAAAAACTGAAACAAGTCTCCCGAAAAGAATGGAAGACATTAGGTGGACATACTAAATATTGAAAAAAAGATATTATATTTAGATGCTGAGGCGGTGTTATTTCCTTTTATATATGTTTTCTACTTTTTTTGTGATGCTTGGTTTTGCACAGTGCAAGGTGTAGCAGTATAATTGGGATATGAGTATTTTGTCAAGATTTTACAGGTCTAGTTCTGAAGTGCGGAGTGTTCTGATGTTGCTGATTGGCTGTTTTTTATTTTAGAGCTGCTGTTTTGTGCTCTTTTGTGCCCGAGGCCTAAACAGCAGCGCTGTACAAAGGGCATTAGGTCGCATGGAAATGTAAACAGACTGAGTCGCTTAGTCATAAATGAGGTGCGTGTTTGAGAGAGCGAGAGTGTGACGGGTGTTTTTTTTCTCATGACTGCGCTTTTAAGTAATCTGCATCACAAACCAGATAAAACACAGCTACCCAATGCAGTAGCTACATTCATGACTTCATTGCCTGGTGCTTCTGGAGGAAAAGCACTTTTTTTCCAGATGTAATTGTAGTTTTTCTCTGTCCTTGCACCACACCTTTCTTGTGTTTATGCCACTGAGCGCAAACTTTGTGAGAATGTGTTTTTTAGGGCAGAATGTGTTTTTAATGCACAAACGCTCTGATAAATGGACGAGTGAGCAGGGCCAAGAGAAATGGACCGACTTCTTTCCTGTCCAACTGTAGAGGAGAGATAGGACACTGACTCATTGTTTAGAATCTAGCACTAACTCATGTGAGGTTGTTTTGTTTTTTTGTTTGTTTTGTTTTTTTTGCTTCAGACTTGAATGAAGCCTTTATTGTCATTTATTTATTGTCATGTTCAGAGAAAGGACTAATCATGAGGTCCAGATGCAAAAAAGGCTGCTGCTTTTGGATGTTCTTTAGTGAAATAGAGCTTTTCTTTTGTGAAATGGATATGAAGTATCAGTGCTACCCTCTAGGGCTAGTTATTTTACTATACATGACTGAAAACGTACATGACTGAATCCTCTTGTTTGTGAAAACCCTTTAACTGATGACTGTGTGCTAAACAGCTGTGCAGCTTTATTGTGATGTGGAAAATGCACAGTGGCAGCGTCACAGCTAACCACTGCCCCAAGGCAAATAGCTAACGTTAATGGCTTCTAAATTGACTGACATTGATGGCAAATGCTTAAGGCTTTGAGGCATTGATCTGCAAGCTTCCTTTCATTACTCAAAGTTAGCTTCAGGACTTTTCTGAAAGGTCATATGTCTCCTCTCTGTGATTGTGGCAAACAAACCAATAGAGAAGTGATTAAATCAATTGTAAGGAAACTGCATATATATAGAAACTACATATTTACTTGTCTTTGTTTTTCTCTCCAAGCATCTCTTTGAGGCATGACCGACACCATGTTTGGCTGTGGGAATAGTCAGTGGGTTTGCCCAAATGACCGACAGCTAGCCCTGAGAGCCAAGTGAGTGATTCTGCAGGACTATCATGAATTCTTATGCTTGTTCTGGTGATACTGAGTCAGTCCTGTGTCTGATTAACCGTTTGGCTTGTATTAATACTAAGACTCAACCAATATGAAACTTTTGTCACCACCACATTACTGATTCAAAGGGTTATGCATTTTATATTCGTGGTTTGTATTTTAATATTTTATACGTATTTAACTTCTATACTTTAATAGTTTAGTTATATGCTACTTTACTGACAGATATCAATGTCAGTTCTCAATTGTCACTTTAAAAACTCAAATAAATGGCATGAACTCAATAATAATAGTCTTAAATAATATAGATATTTAAAAAATTCTTTTTCTTATTTTTTTATAACTTGTGTTATAACATGTTATTCTCATGCTAAAGATTAGGAAAGTTCAAATTCACCGGTTCAGTCTATATTGCTAAGATTAGGATTGATATTAGGGTGATATCGAAATCATATCTGTAAATATTTGCACAAGAAAACATCGGCATCGGACAGATGTTTAGATTTGACTGATATTTTGAACGAATGTTTGATAATATATTTATTACACTCTGGATTTAGGAGTTAGGAGACTGTGAGTTAAAATCCTGCTGACACTGCAAATGAAAAAGATTGATAAATATCAGCTAGTATCATCAGGCAGTATTTCGAATGGGCACCAATTAATAGTAATTTGTTATTAGAAATCCCCACAAAATGTCTGGTGAGTTCATATTTTAGACAAGGCCCATTCCTCTTTTCTTTATCCACTCATTGCAAAAAAATGGGTTTTTGTGCTGGCTATTACTTTGAGAAAGATTACTCTTAACATTTCTGAAATGGCTGAGCACCTACAGTGGGTGTTAAATGACTCATAATTACTGACTCATAGGCAACTTTAATTAGTTACTGATAAGTAAACTAAACTAAAAGGGTTTTCTGTTTTCCATTGACAAGAAGTTGCTTAGCAGCTGCTGTAACTAAAAATTGTGCAAACACTTGCAAGGATGACCTAAATTTAGGTCTGTTGCAATTATTACATAATCACCTGAACATAATTATTTTTCACAGTTGTTAGCATTTGTCTTGTTTATTTCGCAACAAATGGAATATGAATTGGGGTGTGTTTTCCACCATTGATTTGAGACAAAATCATGTAAATAAAGGAAAACAGAGAACAAGTTTATTGAGAAACCTCATGGGCCTTATAAAAACAACAAGCTTTAGCTTCTGACATGCTGCTATTACACATGTAGAGGGCAGCAGTAAGTAATGTTCGTTAATTTAAACTCCAGCTGCATCTGTCTTCAGTTTGGAGCTACTAAGTATCAGCAGCCAGGAAGGAAGATAGCCAATCTGCCAATTAGTCCACTTTAGGTTTGTACTTTAATAGCTGTACTAAATGAAAAAAGGTCAGTAAATTATCAGTTGCGATCATTTCTATTGTAAACTAATTGTCTGACAGTATTTTATGATTGAGACAGCCTACGGAAAAAAAACAAGAACATTATCGCTTGATGTAATTTACTGTGTGTGTGTGTGACCAGGCTGCACACTGGCTGGTCAGTACATACGTTCCAGTCAGAGAAGCAGAGGAAGGCCCAGGCGCTGGACAAGCGGGAGCTGGACATCATTCTGAATGTCATCCGCAGAGCCGAACAGCTTGAGCTGATTGAGCAGCACAGGATCGGGTAGAGCTTTTTATCTGTCTGCATCGCTCTTGTTCTCTCAGAATGCCCTTTTGAGCTGCCTCTCACTAAACCTATTGTAGCTGTAGTGCTTTGACACGGGCTCTCCTTTGTATTTACATGAGTGCTGAGCCTTTTGCTTGAGCAGGAAAGGCCATAACCTTTCCAGATAATTTTAATCTGTGCAGGCCCTGAGTGCAGTCATGATAGATGCTTGTGTTATTTGTGTCAGCATATCATGAAGGCATCTGACTTAGAACTTCTTTTTTTTCTTTTTTGACTGTGGTAAATAAACATACCATGTACTCTGCATGTGAATATGACATTGAGGTGTGTGTGTTTACAGGAGACTAATTGAGCGTTTGGAGAACATGAGGAGGTCGGCGGTGGGGAATGGGCTGTCTCAGTGTTTGCTGTGTGGGGAGTCTCTGGGTCTGCTGGGAACTCCTTCAGTCCTCTGCCTCGATTGCTGTAAGGTAAAGCACACTATCTCACTGCTCCTACAGCCTCCACTCCATATAATGTCATTTTTGCCACTTTTCTCACTGTTACATCAATGCAGCTCGTCCATAATACTGTACTATAAACATGGTAACACTTTTTATGGCCCCTTGTAGGTTATCTACAGATGCTGAAGTAGTTATAGTACTGGGTCGCATTCATGACCAATTGGATTTCCAATACTAGATTTGATTTTCGATGTAGAACACAGGAACTGAATGTGGAATAATGTTTTCTAGATGTTCGATTCTAAATTTGAGATCTTTAGAACTAACAGAATGCAGTATGTTTGCAAGACCATCTGGAATATGTTTGATTAGGAAGCAATTAATTCTACAGCACGATAACAACCCAAAGCACATTGTGGAGAACATTAACACGTAGCTGCTGATGTTCTCAGAACACTGGACTGGTCACCCCAGAGTCCACACCTCTACGTCAGTGAATGTGTTTGAGATTACTTGGATCGCGAGGATTCGAAAATGCCACCAACGTCTAAGGCTGCGTTCACACAGCAGGTAAAAGTGGCTCAAATCTGATCTTTTCCCTCATGTGTGACACAGATGTGTCATCTTTGTGGCAGTGTGAACAGCAAAAAACGTATTGAATCTGACATTTTCACTTCCGATTTGAGACGCTTTCATATGTGGTACTGAAATCCGATATGTATCTGATACGCAGCAATGCGACTTAGTCTGAACAGCCAGATTCGTGCGACTTTTATGTCAATCCAACTCGACATTCGTCATCATTTCGCGCTGCTGAGACCCCATAAACATTTAGGCTGATGTTTCTGTACTAAAAAATGTGAAGAGACTTATCGCAACCGCTCCGTGTTCGAAGAGGTTTTGAAAGAAATGGCCGAACGCGGCAGTTAAAAGCAAAGTTTAAAGAATCTGAGGACACAAACTAAAGAAGTGACTGCGGCCGAGTAACGTGTCTTTTACGGCGAGCTCAAACACACTGTGGGTGATGAGCCCAGCTGTCAGCCATCGGAACCTCATGATTGCTCCTGTGATGCTGGCAAAGATGAAACTGAACCCTCCGGGAGCGACTGGCATTCGTTTGTAGTCAGGATTGTTTACCTGTGGATGAGCCACGTGAAGCAATGTGAAGCATTGTTCTTTTGCGCATGCGGTCAGTTTAGGAGCTGATCTGTTCAGACTAATGACGCGCACAGATCACGTTTAAAGATAATGTGAACAGCCAAACAAAAAAATCAGATTTGGTGAGATTTGGGCCACTTTTATCTACTGTGTGAACGTAGCCTAATAGTAAACTTTGGAGGTGCTGAAAAATATCCCTGCCTTAAAAAACTGAAAGCAAGTCTGCTGAAAAGAATCGAATCTGTAAGAAAGGTAAAGGGTAGAAAAAAAATCTATTTAGTTGTTAACACTTCTATGTAATCCTTGGTTAAATATGTTTCCTGCTTTTTTTTCCAGATGCTCAAAGACAAATAACTTTTGCTTGTAACTTGTACATAATAGCAATTTTGATTTAAATCTTGTATAATGTCTTTAAATCTTGTGCACCGTGACCAAAACTGAAATATGCGTGTGTTGTGAAAGCATGATTAAAAGTCTTTGCCGACTCTAATACAAAGCACTAACTCCAACTAACTTAGTTACATTTTTTATGTTTTGTGGTTTTCATAAAAGCCGGCCCATATCAATTTTAATACACTGTTTCAGTCAGTCATTTATTTTATTTTTACGATACTGTGATAATACTATGATATGACAATGATTACACCATTAGGGCTAGGCAATATATAATTTATACTAGTATATAATGTTGTTTTTTAATTTTAGTAAGGAGGTCTCCAGTCTTTTCTGCAAAGGGCTGTTGTGGCTGCAGGTTTTCAACAGAACATGAGCACACCTCGTATAACTAATCAGTTGTTTGAAGACTGAGAGCAACTGATTAAACAAGTGGAATCAAGTGTACTTCTCCTTGTTTAGAATGAAAACCTGCAGGTGACCCTTTGTGGTTAAGATTGGACACTGGAATGAGATTGGTTCACCGCAGTGTATGTAATTTTACCAGATGAATTATATCAGTGTTTTCCAACCCGGTTCTCAGGGCCCCCCAGACTGTCCACGTTTTTCCTTCATCCCTATGTTTTGTGAGTTAGCTTGGAGTAAAATTGTGGACTGTCTGGTGAATCAAAATACATAAAAGCATAGTATCCTTTCTGGAACTCAAATTGTACAATCAAAACAAGCTGTGTATTTTGGTTTGTAAAACATTCCCTTAGCATAGAGTAGAAACACTCAGGAAGCATTCATTAACTTTATCAATGCAAATATAAATATCTTTTGATGATTTTAAGTCATGTGTTGCATTGTAGAAAAACCTACCGACTCAGAATTCTTTATAATGGTGTTGATAGGAACCTGGGGTCACAATATTTAAAATGCTAATATAGCCATTTTATTTTTATATATACTGTTGGTAATGGTAAAATAGTGATAAACTTGAAAAAATACATTTTCTGTTGGGACCATTATCACCCTGTATGTACCTCTCCACCATGAGCATATTTAAAAAAAAAATGTTTTAGTCCAATGTACTTCAAAACTATCATAAAACAATGTGTCAGGCATCAGGCAGCACATTTTAAGAATTTCATAGAATAATTTCAGTGTGGGAGCTTTTAGAGGCATCAGATGTTTCATCTGGTTTCTATCACCACCACTTTGAAGAATTCTTACTTGGTATGTTTTTATAGACTGGAACATTTTACTTCAAACTGCTCTGAATGACTTTGCTTGCATCTTAATTATTTAATTATGCAGATATTTAGAAAAAATAGCAGAATCCAACATTAGGGTTAGGCTCAGGACCAAAGATAGGGTTTAGGGTTAGTAAAATCTAAGTTGAATTAATATTAGTTGAATGTAAGTTAAAAACAAATTGAACATCTGCAAGGCACCTACAGTGCATCATCAAAATGAAATATAACAGACAAAAACTTTTATGGCTCTCCTACAGTGTGATGCAGTAACGCTAAGCTTCCATTAGCCAGCAGCAGAGAGCTGTTCATGGAAAACCGATATGTTTTCAGCTGTGGCCTAACGTTTCAGGTGACCAGTGTCCGACACCAGGGGGCAGTGTGTGTCTAAATAACAAGCTCACTGTCTTCACTGCCTTTAGATCTTGTTTAGCCTAAGGTATGAGGCTTTGTTTAGATTGTTTGTCCACAGCCCTGCCCAGCTTTCAGGGTCAGCGTTTCCAGATGGAAGCAGTGATTCAACATGCCTCTTGTGCGAAACACTTGCTGGTGTAGCACAGACGGGTTGAAACGGTTTACCAATAAACCTTTGCAGGTGGTACGTTTAAAAGGGTAATGTTTAGAGAAACATTATCTTCTTAAATAGATCCATAAACTCTATTTTTCACCTGATATTTTTTAATGCGGCCCATTATGTTGCAACATCTGTCGCAGATAAAGGTTAATGTCATGGTGCTGAGTTTTAAATATGCAGGGAATATTACGGTAATTTCAAAGATTATTATGCTGTTAGTGGCATAATTGTTTTTATAAACCACATATGTTGTATTACGCATACTCGCAGAATGGTGTCGAACTGTTTTGTCGTTGCCATATGGGGTCTGTCAGGTGCCAGGTGATTGTTGAACTCACAGGAGGAAAAAAGAGCGGAGGCTATGTTTTGCTCCGAGCACAGCAAGAACTCATTTTTCCCCTTCGTTCAGCTGTTCTGTTGTTTGCGGGATCTAAGGATGGCTAATTATAAACAACCTCCTCAGAGATAAATCATCTCGACTTATCTCAGTCATCTCAAATCAGAGATTTTTTGCTCCCCGTGTCGTCCTTATCTTTTTTTTTTAAACCTGTTGCTTGTAGATGGCAAAGCCAACGATTGCTGTTTGATTTTGGCCTTCAGTGGCCGCTGCTGAAACACAGGGCTGTAGTCAGTTGTCATTCAAAACTGAAGGCAAATTATGCAAAGCGTTCATGCTCGCTCTGAGGATTCTTTTTGGAGAGTTTGCAGAAAATTGAAGGGCCTCCTGAGTGGCCTTTCTCTCCCTCTCCCTCTTTCATTCTTTCTTTCTCTCTCTCTCTCTCTCTCTCTCTCCCTCAAACCAATTTAAAAAATACAGAACTCTTCAGCAAAAGGTGTAATTACCAGTACTTCTCCTGGCTTTTGTCTTCAATTACAGCAAGCTTGATTAAAGGTTCTTTCTGCTTTCCTGTTATAATGCCATTTCAAACCTTTAGCATTCAAATTGATTCTTGAACTCCAATTCACCAGGAGCCAGTGTAATATCCTGTTGTAATTAAATTTCTTTTGCCGAAGATAGACGTGGCGTTCACCAGCATTTGGAGATGGACATTATGCTTGTGGTAAATTATACATCTTTATGCGTTTGTGTGTTTCAGTGATATCTTTGACAGACTCATTATCAGTGCACTGGTCATCATAACCTGCTTCTTAAAACTAGCCATTTTTCAAGCTCCATTTACAGCTGCATTCAAAGGCTTAGATGAGACGCATAGAGTCTACACTTCTGTGTGTTAAGCAACTATGTTGTTCGGAACTGTAGTTTGTAAACTCTTGAGTGTAGCTTAGAAAGCATATTTAGTATGATCTGAGGCTGGCTTTACATGGTGAAACTTTCATGCAACTAGTTGCATGTTGTGAGTTGCATACAACATAATTTCTGTATGGTTAAACGAAACTGTTCAAAGTTGCACACAACACATGCAATTGGCTCCACTAGCCAAATTAGCAGATTGTATTTTTGATAAACCATATTATTATCGCTGTCATTTGTGAGGTGTTATTATATATAAGCATTTTTAGCATCTTTGTAGATCTTTTCCAACTGTCATTGGTGTTCTGTTCTATATTTATATATCTGGCATTTATCATCTTTCTAGGGTTCTTTACTACATGTTTTTATACCTTTGGATTTAAATGCAACTAGATTAAGAGAAGACACAAAAGCAACATTTGTGCCCTCCCTCAGGGCTCTTTTCTTCATCACATACCTTCTGTTGGTAAGATGAAAGTTAAATACGCAAACGTAGCTTATATGTATGCCAATTACACGCACTTACACATATCTGTAGCACCAGATGGCAATGATGCTCTAAATGCGCCCCTAAACTGCATATAGAGTCCTGGTTTCAATGAAGAAGTAACAAAAATACAGATTTTTGAAAAGTTTTTAAAATCATAATCATCTTTATTCATTTTTTATTTTATTTTTTTTACTTTCCAATTCTTTTTATTTAATTTATTTTATGAGTAAATTTATTTCGTGAGTAAAAGTTTGTAAAGTTGGTTGTGCTTTGGACCCCTGCCCTGAGTGGATGAATCTGATGATTGTGATCGCATTGAAAGAGTATCCAACAAAAACTCAGTCAAAACTTGCTGTAGGCTGTGTCTTCCAAGGATGTAAGTGAATTACCTACTTTTATTATCTTAGGTCATCAGTATAATGCAGATTTTGTATTTGAGACCTAAACATCAAGCCAAACCTTCTCTTTGAGCCTGTGCTTGTGACATTTGTATGTGTGTCATGATGTGGTCTGGAATACTGTAAAATCCATCCCAACACTTAAATGATGATTTCAGGCTTTACAGGGCAACTTGCAGCAGAGCACATACACCATATTTTAGCATGTTTTTTTTCTCCTGACTCAATAAAGCCTTGAGTACACCACACGACTTTTAAAGTCTTAAGAGATTATAAAAAGACTCAGCATCTCACACCATCTGACTGTTTTTTTGCAATTTTTTGGGCGACTGAAATATTGGGGATCACACACTAAACGATTAGGGATCACACACTACTTACACTTTTAAGCTGTTGCTGAACCGAACGGAACTCGCTGTACTCGCGCAAACTGCTTGCTGCTCCTGTATTCTCTGCCGTTTGCGCTGACACAGTAAAGAAGCAGTAGGTAAGCATATTGAAGTGCAGGTCATGGATTTAAAATTTGTAATCAGTGTGGTATTTTTTTTAGACTTTTAAATGTACATAAACTTAAACTCGGCTCATTAAAAAGCTTTGCTCCACGTGTGAGTAACTTTTTGCCATTTTCCTTTGTTTACTTGCTGTATTTTCTTCTGTCGCGCTCTCCGTTTTCATTGGCTGTTGCAGGAGTCTGTTTAGATTGAGTCATTGACCAGTTTACGCTACTAGATTACCCGATCGGGAGGCAAAAAATCTGAGTCTGCGCCCCTCACACACTACTCGATTCTCTGTCCAATTGTTGACTCCAACTGACCCAACAATCTGCAGACTAGAGCCAACTAACACAGACTCAGCCAGACTGAGAATCGGGGCTAAAATCCGGGTAAAAGTCGTGTAGTGTAACCCTGGCTTAATGTTGCTTCTTTCTACAAAAAAAATTAAATGTCTACATATTTCTCCACTTCTGCCACTGAAGCTACTGGTGATGGTGATGTATTGCAGTTTAGAGCTTTGTTATCTTGTTATCTTCATACTTAAAAAGTTTAAAATGATCTATTTTGAAGAAAATTGTAATCTTTTAAAGGTTGGTTGATATTTGAATGCATCCTATGAGAAACAGGTATCTGTCCATCCATAGTCAGAGACTAACAGATTTTTTTTTGCCTTTAATTTTCAGAAAGTGTGCACCAAGTGTGGGATCGAGGCGGCATGCAGTCAAAAGAAAGCTCAGTGGTTGTGCAAGATCTGCAGTGAACAGAGAGAGGTAGGCTACAGTTCCAGCATCAGCACTCCCTTAAGATTCAATCCCAGTGCTCATAATTAAATCCAGACACCAGAGGAAAACATGAAAACAGTGTTTCTCTCAGCATTTACAAATCCTTATCTACAATTAATTCATCTAAAACCAAAAACAGACTATTCAGAGGTGCCCATCTGAATCATTTTGTGCTTTGCCAAACTTTGGTTGACTTTGTTAATTCCGATTGAGGGAAGGTCTGGTGTATGTAGAAAGCTATGGAACATTTTATCTGCTCAGTGCCTCATTATGGCACAGTATATGTAGACACATGCCAGAACCTCAGTAGCCATCATTAATGAATGGATCTTCAACATTGGTTGCACCATTGCTTCACGACCTTAAGAGGAGTGTGTGAACTGCCTCTGCTTTGTGCTGATTGAGTTCTTTGAGGGAGTTCGTGGCTGAAGCTTATGGTCATCATCATAGTCTGGGTCATGAGGGGAATTCTGACGAAACACGGGCCCCAGTCATGTTCGCATCACTTGACTGGGAAACAACATACTTTTAGTTGAGGTTGGACCCTCAAATGGTTTCTTTCTTAGCTTTAGAGGGTCATTTGGTATAGCCCTGGTGAAATGTGGTACATTTCTTTTGTTGTTGCAGACTACTGTGTAGTTACAGAAAAAAAGTACAGACAGTCTTTATTCCTACTTATCAGAATGCCACTTCTCTAATGATTTGTATGCATAAAATAATAAATAGTATACACCGGAAGTCCCCAACATTTTAACTGAGCAGATGGAACCTACTACGCTTATAACTTTTTTTGCTGTTGCTGAAAGAAACTGGTAAAATGGGGAAAGGCTTCACTGACATCAAGGGTGGGTGTGATTGGCTTACAACTCATGAGATCTGACTTGATTGGCCAGGCCAGATGAAAGGCAAACAGCAAAGGAATGACATCTCCCCTTATGTTAGGAAATGTGGACCAGTATGTATCCATTACATCAGAACACCTACTGGATATACTGTAAACTGCAACAGTAAACGTATTTAAAAATAATGATTGATTTTGAAACGTAAATACTGTTTTTAAGTGTGGTTTTGAGAAAGAGTATTCCCGGTACTTGTTTGTAAACACCAAGGGGTATCCAAACCCAGTGAAATGCTGTTCAGGCTAGCCCTAGAAGCAGTGTTACAGTGCAGAAATTACATCAGTGAATAATCCACATGCCTCTCTTATCAGAAAAATGAAGAAATTAAAAAAAAGTTACATAAAACTTCAGATTATATTCAAACACATCAACTCTGTGCTGTACTGTGCATGGAGTGTGCCCAGAATGACTTGCGAGTCTGCATAAGGAGATAGTGGCAGCATATAAAAGACAAGTTACTGACGGAGCATCTTATCATGGGTTGGACAGATAATGGAAGTCTCCTGTCGAAATGACTGTTCCTAGCTGGATTTAGGAAGAGGTTGACACCCCCCTACCGCTCTTTGAGCAGGGAAGTCACATTTTGTCAAACCTCCCCCGCTCTGGCCAACTTCTGAGGCTGTAATTGAGACATCCTTTGCTATCTTGGTTTTTCGGGAGATGTCGAGGCTCTCTGCCGGATTTCGTGCCACAGCGAGCACAGACCTCAGACATGTCATTACGTACGGTGTTAGTCCATCAACACAATTTGAGAAACTACTTGTGGAAATTCAGACTTTAACGTTTTTTAGCGGAAGACCACATAGCGAGTACTTGCATAATTTCTGTTTGAGTTTACACTAACAGTAGACTTTGGAAGGCTGGATTTCTGTTGTTGCTCTGGAGTAAAGCAGACAGCGGTGGCGAGCTCAGTGTCTGTGACTGTCTTGCTTTGAAAAGGTCATGGAATGATTTGCTCAAGGGTGTAATGGAATACACGTTTGAGCTTTGAAGTCATCACAAAACACGAGATCACAACATTAGGTACTCGTGTTTGTCTATGGCTCCAGGTAAGTTTTAGCCTGTATGTGTAAAGAATTCTGTAGAACTCCTTCTCAGAGCAGCTTAAACATGATCTCATAATGAGAATGTCTGGCAACAACCACACTCTCAGGAAAAAAACATACCAAGCTGTCACTGGGGCTTTACCCCTCTTGTCACTGGGGTGGTACCCTCAAGGGTACATCTCAGTACCTTTAGTTAGGGAACATAATTGTACCATAATCTAGCAGCTATGTTTTTTAAAGTTGTATTGACTCCACACACCCAGTCTCATCTTATGAAAAGTTACAAATATGCACCTTTCCACTGGGGAAAAAACTTATGTAAGGCACACAATTGGCCCAAAAAATCATTGTTGTACTTTTGAAGGCATATTTACATTGTTAGTCCCTTGATGAACAAAAAATGTACCCACACAGTATCTTTTTTTCTGACAGCACATGTGAAATTTTGGACTAAATGTGTGTAGGTTTGTACACTTATTAGGGTGGAAACAAACTAAGTGTGAAATGTCCTGGTTGGAAGTCGACCCCAAAAAGACTCAATTTCTCGATTCCAGGCATTAGGAAGAGTCAACTTTGTTTGCCCACAGCTGCATGCACCCAGAGTGGGAGATATTCTGCTGTCACTGTTAGACAGTAGACTGTCTGAAAAACACATTCTACCACAACTCACACATTGATAGTCCAACTGTATTTTACTTCAGGCAAAGTGGAAAAACAACAAAAAAATCTACCCACCTGAAGTTGACATAGGAAGAATCGGATACAACTTTTGCTGTCTGGTCAGAAATACTGTATTTATGAGATAAATGCACATGAACTCCACCTCTGAAGTCGTGAGTAGGAACTTCTGAAGAGGACCTCTGTAATCAGCTTAGTTATCTAGATTTCCTTGCTAAGATCCGATAGATTTAATATTGTACTCTTTATGTGCAAGCAACTCTCGGGATCGATTCCTGTTAATTGGAATCTGCATCAACTCCAAAATGTCTGGGATTGAGCAGCCCTACAACTTTATAATCCACCATCTTGTGAGGGCGGAGCTCAAGTAGGGGGTGGTGGTGCACTCGACAACGGTGTCCAACAGACAAACAGACCTGTTGTTAGCCCATGATCGTAGCATAAGTTATAATGGCTGAAATTCCTCCAAAAACCTCCATGCAGATTTGTGTCACGGTTGCAGAGAGCACTTTACCTTCTGTAAAAATAAAAAATGACCTCTTGCAAGCCAAAACCAGTTCTACTAGCTAAGCTTAGCGTTTCTCTAGCTTGTTTGTTTTGCTTGCGTTATTGATTTTACTTTGTTTGGGGTCAGTTTTTAGAGAGCATACTCTTAGTTGCAGTGAATTTCACTGCGATCCAGCACATCTGGCCCTGTGAGACTAAAGAAAATGAATAACATGAAAATTTGCATTGCATAAATACACTGAATTATTCATTTATTAAGAAAATGGACTGTACAACAAAGTTACCCAACATCAGGACATGACCTCCTTAGTGCTCTTGTTGCTGAATACAATCAGATCCTTACAGCAATGTTCCAACATAAAATGTAAAACCCCCTTTTAATGCTCTTGATTTCAGAAGAAACATTGGATGAGTCTACAAATATTTGGTCATATAGTGCAAGTTTAGTTTTCCTTTGCAATTAAGAAAGGAGTTGTTGGTAAGTGCTTGCAAACATTCTGTTCAAGTAATCTGTGATACAAACCAACTCGTCTCCCTTCTTCTCTTGCCAATAATAATCATTGATCTCCTCATATCCTGTAGTGATTGAACCTGGGCGAGATGCCCAAATCAAATCTGGATGCTCGCATGCTGATTCCCCCTTAGTTCCACCATCATGTCTGACCGTCATACAGTCTCACACTCACCAGGCTACATAAATCAAAAGCAGCAAAAAAACAGCACACAGCTCTTGATCACTGAGAGAGAACGTTAGCGTAGCCTCTGGCACTCAGCACAGAACAGGATGTTCTCATAACAGCACTCCAATTAGCCACATGCGAGCACTCTCATACATAACTCTATCCAGTGCCCTGACTGATAGACCGATGCAGACATCACTAGATAGAGTGTCAGAGAACTGCAGAGGGATGGTGGGAGAATAGAAGAAAGAAAAACAGAGGCTGGTCAGTGATGTCATACCTATACATGGAAGCCATGTTGTGTTTTGTGTTCTCTTCTAGGAATTCTGTGAAGTTTCTCCATCAAACTACAAAATATTGTTCATGTGGGCTGCATGTGTCAGAGAAAGAAAAAATACACACCGATCAGGCATAACATTATGACCACCTCCTTATTTCTACTCTCATGGTCCATTTTATCAGCTCCACTTACTATATAGGTGCACTTTGTAGTTCTACAATTACAGACTGTAGTCCATCTGTTTCTCTGCATACTTTGTTAGCCCCCTTTTACCCTGTTCTTCAGTGCTCAGGACCCCCATGGACCCTCACAGAGCAATGAAGTAACACTGGTGGTGGTATGTTAGTGTGGTGTGGTGATGTTAGTGTGTGCTGTGCTGTGCTGGTCTGAGTGGATCAGACACAGCAGTGCTGCTGGAGTTTTTAAACACTGTGTCCACTCACTGTCCACCCTATTAGACACTCCTACCTTGTCAGTCCACCTTGTAGATGTAAAGTCAGAGACGATAGCTCATCTGCCTGTGCACAGTTTGTGTTGGTCATCCTCTAGTCCTTCATCGGTGGTCACAGGACGCTGCCCACAGGATGCTGTTGGCTGGATATTTTTGGTTGGTGGACTATTCTCAGTCCAGCAGTGACACTGAGGTGTTTAAAAACTCCAGCAGCATTGCTGTGTCTGATCCACTCAGACCAGCGCAACACACACTAACACACCACCACCATGTCAGTGTTACTGCAGTAAGAAGAACAGGGTTAAAGGGGGCTAACAAAGTATGCAGAGAAACAGATGGACTACAGTCTGTAATTGTAGAACTACAAAGTGCACCTATATAGTAAGTGGAGCTGATAAAATGGACAATGAGAGTAGAAACAAGGAGGTGGTCATAATGTTATGTCTGATCGGTGTGTGTGTGTATGTATATATATATATATATATATGCTCTATTGCATTGTCTAGGTCTGAGTGATGCAGAGGTAAATTGTGGCCTGTGTTTGGTGACCTATTAGTGCCAAACATATTGTATGTGGTGTGCTATTATGGGCTCCATCAAGTTGTCAGTGATAATACATTTGAAAACTGGTGCAATTCAGTAATGGAAGCACTTATGTCAGTACTTTAGATGGGCTTTTGAACCATTTTTGCGATTTATATTTTAATATGCTATTTTAAAACAGTATTTGGTTTATACAGTTGTATGCAAACGTTTAGGCACCCCGGTCAGATTCAATAATTGGTTGATTTTCTAAGAGAAAAGAAGTTAACACGTATTCTACAGGAACCACACATCTGCACATTTTAATGCACTATTACTGTTTATTTCCTAAATAAAAAGGTTATGGCATATTTTATATGTTATGCTTTATTTTTTTCCAATAGCTTAAACAGCAAATAAATACAGTTTGTGCCCTAAAAATTGCAGAAAAGTAATTTTAAAGTGTGTTCGCTGCAGAGGACATACTACCAGTAGACACAGCGTACACTGTACATCTTGTTGTTTGAAATATTTTCTTGTTTGGCTCCACATAGATCCCCTTACATGCTTCTGTAAATTTCCTATAGGAATGTCATACAAGATAATTTGAATACTGGAGTAAGTAAATGAATAATTATTTATTGAATATCTGCACCTGTTTCTAGTCATATCGAAAGAAAATGTCTAAAGTGTATTGCAACTACTGTAACTGGTTTTTGAATTACAGAAGGAGCCAGCTCCCCTGAAAAAGACAGCTCCCTTGAAAACAGTAACATCTGAAGTTGGCAGGGGGTTCGAATTCTGCTAGCCTAATTTATCAACCATTCCGTTATTTGTAACAGTGATTTGTATTTTATGTAAGAAAAATGTAAATCAAACTCCAAAAATCCTGCTCTTCTGCTTCTTTCTGTTGTGGCTGTTCTTCAGGAAAACATAAGGGTCTCTGTTCCAAGTTGAACATAAAATAAAGGCACAAAGTCAAAGTTTCTGTTTCTCACAATCAAAGTAATCCCATTTACAAATTTAAACACAACAGTCCATAAAGCCTCACTGCATATCTTAGATGTCCAGTTTTTTTGCAAACGTTCTTCTCCTTTGTCTGTTTCCTTTTCTTAGTAATGGCTTCTTGACTGCTGCACATCCCTACAGACATAACATTCTCACGGTAGAAGGACAGACAGAAGTGTGTGAATTTTTTAAGATGTGAAGTAAGAGTGGAGCTTTATTTTCTCCTCTGTCTCAAAAACAAAAGCTTTAAACACTGTTCAGCTGATAGTGACTATTCTGGTGATCTACCAGGCTCGTCTGCTGAAAAAAGAATAACTTGTACTTAATGACCAATTTGAATGAAAGTTAAATAAATGACGGGTGGTCTCTGACGTTTGGACAGTATAATTATGTATGATTTATCAGTAATATATGTCAGATTCAGTGTATGCAGCAAACTAAGCAAAACTAAGTAACATATCTGTAGATACTTGTTTATGTCATCATTAGAACTGCTCAATGTGATTTCCAGAGCTAAAACTTCAAAACAGTGCCAAAATTAATACCATCCCATTCCCTGTAACTGTACTGTAAATTTCAAATATGCTTTACAATACGAAACATCACATTACAGGGCTATATATTGCATGTTTGTACATTGTAACAGACCACATCTAGGCACGTATCGAAGAGAGACACTGCTGTTACAGAGTCTTACTTATCACAACCAATATAATACACTTTGTTTGAAAATTTAGACATATTTTGATGGCAGGATTTCTGAACAGCACTCTCTTACCCTCTTATCTGGTTGGTATGAAGCCCGCAGACGGAGTCTGGGGAGCTCCTCCATTCTACATTATCCGTTGGGCCCACGAGTCAAGGCTGCCAGCGCGGCGTCCACTATCAGATGGGCTCCTGCTCTTCTCCCTGGACACGCCGCTTTATCTGAACCGGTCAGTGTTGATCTAGCTCACGACCCCCTCTCTTCTTCCCGTTCCATCCATCCAGTTGTCCACCAACGCTGCTGCCTCATTCAGAGGTTAAGCACACTCCCACAGTAAACAGACAAGCAGAGCCATGTTCAGGCTGTTTTGGGAGGGCTGCCGATTTGTCTGTTTTTTTTCTTTCGTTTCTTAAACGAATGACATACACATGAAATTGAGAAGATATTTTGATGTCGACTATCATCACAAGTAGCTAATCAAGAAGTAACATTTACATTTACCTTATTTGTACCATGTAACTTGTACCTTTTAGCAGGGATTTTAGCAACGTTTCTTCCCCAATTTTGGTTATGTCCAGTTACCATCTGCTAGTGAGGTCTCCACTGTCACAACCAGCTACCAAGCTGGGAGAGTGAAGGCTAGCACATGCTTCTTCCAAAACACCAAGTGTCAATGCTAACGCAGTGTCATTGGACAGCTCAGCATGCCTGGTGAACACTAACTCTGTTTCACTGAATGCCATTTCAGCTAGCAATACCCACATTGGCTATCAACGCGTTGAGTGTTGGAAGACACTAATGCTCAAAATATTAACACAGAATCTTGGAAATGCTTAATTGATTATCAACACTTTAGGATTAGGGTTGGGGTTAAGTTTTGGGTTGAGGTTATGGTTACTATGTTTAGAGTTAGGTTTGTCTGACCCGTACAGCATTATACAGGCTTTGAATACTTGTTCTCAAAACTACCCTTTAAATCAATGATATTTATGTTACATAATTAACCATAATTTTAAATATGAAAAAAAACAAGAACAAAGAAGTGCTACAGGGTTCAAGAAAATATGAATGGGCACCTCGTTAGGGTACATGACACCATGGACTTCATGAAATAGCAGGACATTTTAAATCAAAATCTGTCTGCGTCTGCCAGGAAACTAAAAATGAGTCGTCATTGGATGTTCCAGCAGGACAGTGATCCGAAAAACATATGTCCACAGTGTCAAGCTCCTGCCGTGGCCATCCCAGTCCCTTGATCTAAACCCAGTAGAATGCACAAATGAGGACCTCGGAAACTGGATGACCTGGAGAGATTCTGTAAAGAAGAATGATCTCAGATTCCCTGCTCCATGTTCTCCAACCTTATAAGATGTTATAGGAGACGATTAAGTGCTGTTTAATTGGCAAAGGGAGCTTGGACAAAGTATTAAATGCAGGGGTGCCAATAATTGTAGCACATGTGGTTTTGTTAAAAAATAATTTCTTGATGAGGGATTTTTTTCAATTTTTAATTGAAGGTTTGATTTCTCCCATTTTTTCAGTATGAGAATTAGCTAATACACCAAAAGGTGTACCAGGGTGCCAATAAGATCTTGTTTTGCATGAATGGGATTGAATTGAATTAATCACCTAAATTCACATATTATTAATGTATAACTGTTAACTTATTCCTGTAGGTTTTAGCTAGTGTCAGTTGACATTTATTGCATTGGAACTAACGAGAGTTTAAAAAGTCACTGTTACAAGATAGGGATGGTCATCACCAGTTAGACGCTAAAAAGAAAATTTTCTGTAAGTCAGTTTGCATCCGATATTCTAAAAAATTCATTTTGTTGTCTTTTAATTGGCTTTTTTTGAATAATTTAAGTTATTTAAAACCCATGTTAACAGTCAAATGTGGGTCAATTGAACTCTTGTATGGATCTTGTATCAGTTTTCACAGATTTTTTAAAATCAAAATATCATGAATGGGTATTGAATTTGTGAGGCAGATTGCCTTATTAAAAACTAGATTAGTGCTTTTTAGCCTCTAGTTAGAGGTGATTAAAACTTTACATTAGAAAATGGAACTCATCTTTAAGTATAACATGTGCATTTAAGTGATTAATCCATTCCCAATAGTTTGCACAACAAGGTCTTAACAAACTTTTTGTTGTGCATTATTTCAACTAATAAATTAACTTTGTGATTTTCGCATAAAAGATTTTTAGTTACATACAATACAGGCCATAATGAATTAAGCTTAATGTTTAGTTAATAAAGCTTTTAGAAGTGTCTCATTTAGGCTTCACCGAACAAATAACAAAACTTAATAAACCCCTAGAATGTATTCCTTAAAAGGAAGTGTGACCAATTAAAGACATGGTGAGCATCTATTTATTTTTATCTGCAGGAATCAGAAACTTCAGAATCAGAAAGTTCTTGACTAATAGCCAACCACTTACTAGCATTTTGCTTTGATGCTTAGGGGTCCACTTTGATGCATGATTGAAATACCCCACAGACTTCAGAAGAGCCTTTTAGATTTCAAGTACAATTTCACCTTCATGTAAGAGGTGACATCTTAATAGCTTTGGTAAGCCCATTTTAGATGATCATTCCTGCATTTGTAGGAGACATTTTCTGCCACACTATAGTTAGAGTCTCGATCCCTAACTGCTTGTGGAAAAAGCACTTTTTAATCGAGCCTTGCGTTTATTCTCTGTCTCCATCTTTTCAGCTTGTTTAGTTGTACCTATATAGAAACTCAAGCTTGCGTTTCAGTAGAAGACAGATCTGTTTTGTATTCCAATGATGTACCCTGCTCTTCTGTTTTTTTTCTTTTTCAAATAACTTCTAGTACCTGTCAAGAGCACACAGTGATATTTATGCGTCAAAACTCGAACTTTGCATTATGAGGCCGTCTACGGAACGTGTAATAAAATTTGAGCTGAAGCCCACACACCAGTGCGGTAAGGATGTTTTTTTTTCCCTGTGCCCGTCCTTTATTGCATCAGTAGCTCTAATGAGGTGCATTTTAGGCTCGGAACACTCTGCAGTCAGCACGCATAAATCATCTCTCTCTATTCATTTTCATTCTTCCCTTTCCTGTTGTCTTTGGCTTTTATTCTGGCTTTTTATCCACAATTGCATTAATCATGGTTTGATTTGAGTTATACATCCCTGTTCAACACATCGCACAGTCATGTCCCGTCATATTTGAAATGTAAGCGGCGCGTAAATTTGATCAGTTTGACTGGCTTTCGTTCCTGTAAGTGCTCAGAGCTCACAATGCATCTGTACATTCCCATGATTTCAGAGAACGAGAGATGCTAAATTGCAATACAGTTTGCTCTCCGATAATCCAGGAGATAAAACACGGTTAAATGGTCGGACAGCAGGATGCCATGTCTGGAGGTTGATAGCGAGGACCGGCATGATTGCATGTCTAGCTCCATCATTGTAGCGTGAGGGAGGTACGGTTGCACGCAGCCTTCAGGCCATCATAAAGCTTATCGCAGTTCCACAGGATCTGGAAGTGCAAACAGCAGACGTGTGGTGGGGGAAGCGTTTGTTATATCCCTTTAGAAAAATAGGCTGTTTTTTATGATGCGAGCAATTTTCGCGTAGCGGAGTTATAAATCTCAAATATTGCAGCAAATCTTGACCATTTTATTGAACTGCTTAAGTCAAAATGTGTGTCATCTCTTAGTGCTTCCCTAAATCAGTTACTCCCCCCCATGTGGTCGCTTTCTTTGTGCTCATTTATAATGACTCATCTGCTCCCATCTCAGCCCAAAAAGCTGCTAGACTAATATTGTGGCTTAAGCGATCCAAAAAAAAAAAAGAGCCCAGTTTCATTTCCCTCAAAAGTGTGCTCAGGAAAAATAAATCAATTAAGCCCCATTATGCAGGCACAAAATTTAGTTTCATAATACATTTTGCCAAAATGTAACTCTGAGACTGAAACCAATGGGATCCGGAGCCATTAATGACGCCTGCCGGAGAGTTCCATCCAAAGAGAGGCACTTTAGTCATAGTCGACACTTCGCCAAGTACGGCAAAGGCGTTCAAATTGAATCATGCAAATTCATTGGCTTTCTAACTAAGGGATGAGATGGGACCTGGAATCTGAACTGAGAATACATTGATTGAGACGGTGGGGGTGAAGACAGCATGGAGAGTACATCTACCAAGCCCCCGAAGTGAGCAGTTCGGTTTTGTTAGATTCACCAGTACAAAGAAAAAGGAAGTGGGAAATGATCCACGTTAATCTTCGTAAGTTAATGTTCAATAGTGTCATCAGTAGTTATTGAATAGTGAGTGTGTTTACATACACATCGACGATACAGTCGTTATCTGATCTTGGTGGTTATCCGATCATTTAAGTGGTCATGTAAACAGCATTGCGTGACACTAGATTTGTGCGATATGGCAAAAATGCCAGTCTTCAGAATACTTCAAGTAGTTTTCACGGCACATGATATGTCACAATATTCATTTTTTTGGACATCTGATAAGTTGGAAAAAGCAAAGTAACACATTTAAAAATTACTATCCAAAACTATGAATAGTGATTTTTATTCGTCATTTCACAAACTGTGCTGCACAAAATCCAAGGCTTATTATTCAGTAACTACAGGCACTTCGTTGCAAACCGGTTGATCTGTTTTTAGGTTATAGAAGTGAGTAATCAAACGTTGGGGGCAAGTACTAACGATATCCACTATATGCTTAGAAAAACTTACTGTGACATACTGTGACATAATTTATCAGGATAAATATTGTCATATTTCTCAGCACTAATGGCAACCTTAAATGACAATTGGCATTAATTAATTCATTTATGAAGGCTTATCCCAACAAATATTATTGCGTTATTTCACCTCAGAAAGTGTTATGACAACTGATGTTTGTTAGAATAAGCTTTTAGAAATGCTTACATACTGTTATTTCAATTGTCATGAAAGGCTTATGTTGATGTGTAGCTTTGTGAACTCTGCCCTTCAGTAAAGCGCTAACCCAGTTTTTTAGTTTAGAGCACAGCTGTTATTGGATTTTAGGCAATCTATAAAATCTATAAATCTGATAAAGAGACCTTGAATTTAGCTCGGTAATTGAGTTTTTCAGCACATGCCTTACTCTGATATTGTTCATTGCTCTACTTCAACCAGATTGAGAAGAGCTGCCTGGGAAACACTAAACATGTATTTAAAGCAAATACTGTGCAATGGTGACAAATGACCACTTCGTGGAGCCATAAAAACTCCCTGATAAATATTTACCAGTAATGGGACTCCATGTTGAAAAGGAAACTGCAGCAAGAAATGTGATTTTGTGAACTTTATTGGTGAGTTGCTAAGCAACTGTAGAGGTGCACATTTTGTGTTTAGAAAGAAATCTGATTATTCAGTGACTCATGTAAACCTGGAATTTTATTGTCATCATATTACTGAAGTGCTTGTAAACATATCAAGCTGAGTTTGTGAATGCCAAACTGGAAATTCGATTTTCCACAGTCATCGGTTTATTTTGTGCATGTGAACATATCCATGCACAGAAACTGAATTCTGTTAATACTATAAATGCATCTGGAGTGTGTCAGTAACGATTATTTAATACTTAGATGCTAAAATTTGGTAATGAATGACAAAAAACAGCCTGTAAAAGGGCGTGGTGTGCATCTTTTCAATGCAAGTAAACCTTGACTGCGATACTGATTATGGGATGATACCTTTTTATAATTGAAATAATATTGAGTTAATAATTAACATGCAAAGAGTTTATTTGCAAAAACAGATATTTCTATTTTAATGAATTTTCATAAAACTGGAATAATATCAGTCAAACTGATGTTCGGTTGTTTTAAGTAAAAATAACTCAATAAAATGCAGGTAACTTACAAAATCTTTTATAGATTTTTTTTTTTTTTAATTGAAATTGTGTTTTGGCAAAAGCAGATAACTCTAAACTCCAATAACTCCAATGGTCATTTCAGAGTTAAACAAAGCTATGTAATGGATACAGGTTTCTTTTAAGTGCCACATTTGACGTTCTTTAACATAAAACAAGCAACTAAAAAGCTGAAAACTGCACCAAAACAGCCCATTAATGAACAATATTAAACATCTATAAGAACTTTGAAAAATCCTAAGGCTGAATCTCAAACGGCTCATTGCTTCCTATATATTGCACTATGTGAGTTGTGAAATTTTGGCTTTAACACCTAAATATTGCACTTTATGTCCAGTATGGAGTTGTGCACACATGACTAAATCCAAAGTGGTTCTTTGTTTGACAGCCTGTGCACTGTTTAGATGCAGTAGTCATTATTTGCAGACCTACATGCTGCACTTTGTTGGGAGAAAGGAGCCGTTTGAGATTCTGTCTTAAATAGTTAGCGGCAGTGTTGTCACCTGACCCGAATACTGCACGCTGATTCGCTGAACGGATTTATCGGGTGCTGCTGGAGAACAGCACTGGCATTTGCTGGTTTCTGCTGTGAACTTGCAGTGCCTTGACAATGGACAATAACGGCTGACTAAATGTATTTAGGGATTTAGAATGCTTTTTGTGTTCAAAATAACTCACGACCACCAGCTCGTTTTTTTTAAATGTACCATTTTTTGCAAATGAACTCATACATTGCAGTAGATTGTAGAGTAATCCAAAGAATTTATGAAGCGCATCAATAACATTTTGCAGTATGTAATAATGACTGCCAGTCACCAGTCTAGATATTGAAATAAGCGTGCTTATTGGCTCTACAGCTACGTAAAACTGAATACTTAGATACTAAAATTTGGTAATGAATGACAAAAAACAGCTTGTAATAGGGCGTGGTGTTATAATTCAGTACTTTTATGGTACTGAGTACCGAACAATTTTGTTATACCAAATTTCAGTACCTTACCATTGTCAATAAGCATGCTTGTATGAGCTAGACTGCCTAAATTACATTCTGCAAGCATGTTAACATCAGTGTTTCTTTATATGTATGCCGTTAGAGTAAGTAAATGCACCAACTTCTGCTTTAAGCCACACCCACAAATATTGTTCAAGAATAAGTGTCAAAGTCAAGGTATCAGTACTGGTAATCTGTGGCCATACCTACCCATACTCAGCAATATTGAAGTAATTTTGTTGATGGCATGAAAGTATTGAATTTTAATACCCAATCCTGGTATCTTCTATGCCATAGACTCCACATGTTCCATCGTGAAACCAGCATTGTGATTTTTCTGTTTTTCTTGTCACCCTGAACACAGTTCCACAGTTTAGACATTGGTGGTTGTAATAAAACAAACAGCACACAGTGGAGAAGTCATAATAATTCGGCTCTGTTTTTGAATTGCATCAGCCGTTCAGTCACATCAGACGCGCTGAAGCCATTACAGCTGCGGTCATAACGTAATGTCCCGGTTTTGCAGGAACTGAAATTATACTCTTCATTTTGCTGTGTTCTAATGGAGTAGCATGCACTATTAGCTCGATAATGACTCAGATTCATAATGTGTTTAGCAATATGTGACTGCCATTACCAAACCTCAGTGACACAGTTGTTTGTGAATTTTTAATGCAGTGTGTATTGCTCTTTCATCATTTGCAAATATGTGGTTTGTAGCCTGCATCTATTTTATTTTGGTATCAGTGCTATTTTTATGTCAGTTCAGAGGGCTTTGTTTTAGTATCGCATTTAAATCACACAGGATCACAAAAATAATAAGTATTCAGAATGACACCTTTGAAAGCTGGTATTTTACTCCGTTTCCAGTCATAAGTGCAAAGTTCTAAATGCGAGGTTAGAATTCTGTTCTGACTGGCAAAATGATATTATATTTGAACTGTATGCAGAGGGCAGTGTAAGTGAAAGACATTGGGTCTTTTGAAAGTCTTCCGTTCATTTGCTAAATTCAGTCTGACATTCCGCACTGAAGGAAATATTAATGGGTGTAGTACTCAGCCAAGTGCTCGTTACACAAGGAGAGACAAAGATCAGACAAAGTACTGTATGTACCTCATTGCCCTCTGTGCTCTAAACTTTCAAGCGACTATAGCAGACCAAAAAATAAATGTGCATAAATAAGTGCATATGGAAATATACACCAATCAGCTGAAACATTACAACCTGTCACAGATGAAGCAAATAACGTTGATTACCTTGAAACAATGGCGCATGTCAAAATCTGATATATGTATTTGACAGAACAGTCGGTTTTTGTAGTTGATGTGTTGGATGTAGGAGAAATGGGCAGGCATGAAGACCTGGCAACAGGGTGTTGGGCTCATTGATGTGCGAGGGCAGTGAAGGCTTTCCCATCTGGTCTGAGCCGACAGAAGGGCTGCTGTGGCATAAGTCACAGAAATGATGGTCATGATGATTGCAAGAGGAATGTGTCACAACACATGCTGCATATGGGGCTTTGTAGTTTCAGACTGGTCAAATTGCCCCTGCTCACCCCTGCTCACAACTGCCCACCATCAAAAACGCCTACAATGGGCATGTGAGCATAAGATCTGGACCTTGGAGTAATGGACAAATGTTGCCTGGTCCCGTGAGTTCTGTCTTCTTTTACATCACATGGACGGCCAGGTCTGCACCGTTTATCTTGGGAAGTGATGGCACCAGGATGCACTGTGGCAAGAAGATAGCTGGTGGAGGGAGTGTGATGCTCTGGCAATGTCCTGCTGGGAAACCCTGGGTTTGGGCGTTTATATGGACATCAATTTGACATGTGCCACCTACCAAAACATTGTTGTGGACTTGTTACACTAATTTATGGTGATGGTATTAACCAATGGCAGTGGCCTCCTACAGCAGAATACGCCCTGCCACACTGCACACACGTTTGGGAGTGGTTTGAGGAACATACTGAGGAGTTCAGGGTGTTGTCCTGGCCTCCAGATTCCCCAGGTCTCAATCCACTCGAGCATCTCTGGGATGTGCTGGAACACATCCTCTGTGGCTCCACCTCGCAACTTAAAGGATCTGCTGCTAATGGTGCTTGGTGCCAGACACCACAGAGCACTCTCCAAGGTCTTGTAGAGCCCATGCCTTGGCAGGTCAGAGTTATTTTGCTGTTTTGGCGGCATAGGGAGGACCAACAGCATATTAAACAGGTGGTCATAATGTTTTGGTTCATCTGTGTGTACGTACATGCAAGCTTTCGCCATTTATGTGAATCATGTAGATTGAAGTTTTCAAAATAAGGGAGGATGGGGGCTGTTACCATTAGAGAATTGAGAGCAAATCGCTCTTCTACCCCAACTGCGCAGCAGTTCAGTCATTATTCAGCCAACCCACAAATATAGTTTTAATTTTTATGACCTAATCAGAGCTGACAGTGTCACCGAAATAAGAAAAGTGAGACATATGTTTCATTTTCCACATATTCAGACTTCTTTCTTCAGTAGCTTTTGAACATTGGGTGAAAAAAAGATTAATACATTTATTTGTGATGAGGTAATCATTGTTAGCAACAATGTTTTTGTCTGGAATTGATGTAGAACGCATGGATTTCTGTGGGCTATTTTAACCATACAGAGCCAAATTACATTGCAAATGGCACTGCAATGCCCATCTATACTTATATATGTGTTTTCCTGTTAGAAAAGGTAGTTTGTGACACAAACTAAATAAAAATCTACTTATTTTCTACTTTGCTAGATCACATTCTTTACAGATCAAATAATTGTAACAGCAACACTAAGACATTGAAGTTATTAGGGGAGAAGAACAGATTAAGCAGCATAAATACCTTTTTCCAACAGACTCAGGGGTTAGAAATGTCCTTTTAGTGTCCAGGAACCCTCAGCCAGGCACTAAATCTGCATTTCTCTACACCTTCACTCCCACTCACCTTCCAGCACAACTTCCAATTGGCCTCTCTCCTGGTTCCAGGCCAGCTGATCTCCCTTTTCCCCATTAACAGGGCTGGATTATCTGTGAGCCCATACCTGGAACCTTTGCCCTTTCCCGGCTTTCTCTCTTTGTCCAGCTGCCACTCACCAGAGCTGGGTGGCACTAATAGAGTTCTGGCTCACTGGTCCCGGAGCACAAGGCTCAAACGGAGGTCCCAGTCACCAGTGGTTGCATACCCGCAATCCACAGAAACTAATTTCACGAAACACTGCCTCCCCCCAGTGCAAATTAGCGATATTATCATGGCGCTAATTAAAACGCCAAGAGAGGAAATTCTTTGCCATTCATTGGGCGCATCCCAAGTCTGTCAGGGAGATAGAGGGAAGTAAATGTCTGTTTAGTACAATGCAGCGCGTGGGGGTTAGAGGTGCATTTGTAATGATGATTGGCTGAGCCTAGAGGAAGGACGATACTTTGCACTAAACATAATCAGCTACATCTCCTTCAGATATTTGCAAGGGACAGGGGCCTTTGTTTTATAATGCAGTGAGTAAGAGTGTGAAATACTGTACTGTCAGCCATTATTGTGTCTAGCACAACAGGCCTACTGTTAATCAGATTCAAATGTGGTCATTATTGCATTGTCCTAATGCTGCCTGTCAGTCATAATAAACTCTTTACCTACCATGTTCTGATTGCTCACATCTTGTACATCACATCTTGTAGATCTTTTCTGATTTTTGACATTAGGCAAAGCGTTTTCTAATAAGCTTGTCCTACTTGCACAAGGATAGATTTGAGTTTTATGTTTCTTTTTCATGCTCTTAGGATTTTTTTCTTCCTCTCAGTGTCTCTTAGGCATGTTTTTAGAGAGATTTTCCCTTTGAGTCTTGGCTCCTCTCAGTGTTTCTTCATTTACACAACTGTTTAGTGTTGGAGCAAAATACTGAGAATCAGAATCACTTTATTTTGCCAATTATTTTACAAATACGATCAATTTGTCTTGGTGAGTGCACACATTTATGACATGTAACATAGTAAACAGACCAGACAGCACTTAGAATATTAACAAGTGCAAAGCTAAGGGAAGAGTAACATAAAATACAATAAATAGAATATAGTATAAAGAATAATTATAAACAATGTGAAAGAAGCTCAGAGGATGTACATATGTGTGGATATCTGTACAAATGCAGATATAAATGTCTGTGTATGCAGGTCAAGTAGACGTACTATAAAATATACTACAAAAACTATTACATACAGAATATTACAAAGTAATATGAACATTTGTGAACATGTACTTGTACAGTAGTGCAGATAAGCATTATACTGCAGGAGGAGTTATACTGTAATACCGTAAAGGGAGGTTTGTTGGTTCAGTTTAAGTTGAAAGTGCGAAATGTCCATTGTGGTTGAGGAGTGCTACAGCTGTTGGGGAAAAGCTGTAAGCATATCTGGTTGTGCTGCATTTGATGTTTTTTATTGCTGATACTGTTTAGTGATGTAGTACTTTGTGATTGGGTATAGGCTTCCTTGTTCACTTTCCTCTATCTCAAAAATCTTTGTCTTACATGACAGACTAGTGCAGACAGATAGCTTTATCGATTGTTATCATTGTTATTATCAGTAGTAGTGTTCTGCCTACTGTGATACCATAGTGTTAAATAATATATTTATTGATAAAATGTCATCTGTATAATATATACTACATAATAAAACAAAAACAAAAAACAAAAAAAAATTTGCTTAATGTCACCCACCCCGGGTGCTAAAAGTATGCAGTGTGTGATCATGTCCTATTGTTTCTCAGCATGCTGTGTTCATCAACAGAATGTCTTGCTTTTTCAGGCTGTTGAAGATGAGATAAATCTTCAACCTGACATTTTAATATCTCCAGTCCCTCATCTGAGAAAATATCTCACTGGAATGTGAGCAAACATTGTCAGATGATCTACAAAAGAGATCAAATAATTAATTAAAACAAGTGATGTTTTGTACAGCATTTCAAACAAGTAAAACACACTCCTACAGAGCTTGCAAACATGGCATGTTCAAATTCACATTCAAGGCTTTGGCTTATTCACCGCACATTAAATAAATGTTGCATAGCAAAAGTCACGATCCTCACTAGAAACACTGTGGTTAGGTTGATTTGGTATTATGAAATTGGGTTGAATCAAATTACACTGAGGCACTGTGTTTCTATTTCCTCCGTTTTGTTTTTTAAACAGTAAATAACAACAACATTTATTTGCATAGTGCTTTTTTTACAACTAGTGTTGTCTCAAAGCAGCTTTACAGAAAAGCAGTTTAAAAATGTCCTGTAATTCACACTGTGCACAAATGTCTTTTAGTTTCACGTGAATTAACTACCAAAGTGAGAGATTCTTTTGATTCCATTCAGTTTGCAAAAGGCATTCCCTGTTTTGCACATTGTTTTTTACTTTGTTATTGTTTCTTATTGTATGTTGTGTGGTTGTCTCCATACATATATATGTGCATAAATGCCACTTGCCATGTATGTGCACTTTGTAGTTTGACAATTACTGGAGTTTTTAAACAGTGATATTCATCCAATAGCAACCTGTGGCCAGAAACCTATACCTTATACCAACCCTTTACCTTATTTGTGTGAATTTTATTAAATCAAGTGATTGAATTTTTAATTTCGCTACTATTAAAATAATCGTAAAGCTACTGAAACTTTACCAAATGTTTTGGTAGTGACTGTTTTGGTAGTGACAGTTTTAGTTCATTCTGAGCATAAGAATGGGATGTTAGCTTAGGGGGTGTGCGCTTCCTGTTTAGAAAAAAAACTGCATGTTGAGTAGTAGCAGAGTAGTTGTGTTGCTTGGTGTAAATTGTGACTGAGGATGGTGGGCTTTGCAGTTAAATAGTGATTGGAAGTGTCTACCCTCCTCCTATGTTGTGTCCTGCATTATCCTCTCCCTCTGTTGCACCGCTTGGCTGGGCATTTCTGGCCTTTGTAAAGCAGGGGTGTGGCTAAAATAAGGCTCTAATTATGGACTAAAACAGTGTTTCATTGGTGACATGAGAACGTGGGACAGCATTTTTTTTTTAATATATATATTTTTTAATTTAAAAATTAAACTCATAAATCTAAATCTTTCAGCTTCACCTTAAAAGAAATCAACAAGTCCTTAAAAAAGGAAGTTGAAAAAAAGCAAAAAGCTGTAAGTGTTATTTTCACAAATGTAAATTTAGGGGTTATGTTTTGGAACAGCAACCTCCAATGTAATTTACCCTGTAAATGAAGATTTTGTATATATTTAGCTTATTATTATTTCAATTAATGGATTAGATTCAAATGGATCTTAACATAGTGCTTGTTAATATCTGAGGTCTGAATACTTCATTGTTTTTTTTAAGTATTTTTTTTACTTTTGGACCACAGTTTGAACTAATTCAGTGGAAAGGCCCATATAATGATTTTTTTTTTTTAAATGAAGACAAGTTTGATAAACAGTACCACCTATCATGCTGAGTTGAGTCAATTTAATGAAAATTTGGTGATAGCATCATATTATTAGATTAGATTATATTAAATAGATTAAATTTAATCTTTTGTGAGCAGCAACAGGAAATTCCTTGCAAAGGTCGAATAGGATATACATAATTGCACCATGCTTAGTCCAAAATTCCATAATATACAAATGTCAAAAGTCACCAGGCGTCTCTTATTGCGTCAGTAGCTGTACTTAGCACAAGTGGCTGGCGCAGTGTTGTGGAAAACTTCCTTTGATGTAGCAGACCAGGTGCTGATTTCTTACCTGGGCAAGCACATCACATTACACCAGTAACACTCCCAATGCTACTTTTACCATGTTACCTTCGATTCAACTGTATTCAACTCGATTAAAACTGTAAGCTGCTCTGGATAAGAGCATCTAGCAAATGCTTGAATTTAATGTAACATAAAAGAAGAAAAGTTGGTATAACTGAATAGAGTTTTGACTAGTTGTACTTAATACAACAGTTGTCATTTATCTTCATTCCTTTTAGTGCTGACAACAGAACGTCTGTCAGTACAACAAATTATTTATACAAGTTGAGTAAACAATAAAAAGCTAGTAGAAATGGGTAAGACTTTGTTTTGGTGCAGGTTGGACAGTGTATTGCAGTGTTTAAAAACCCAGGTAACGGGGGGCACGTGACCTTCTAACGGACGGCTGCTTAGATCTGGGCGCCGTTCCCACCGTCGGAAATATATCATTTTATTCCAGGGACAGACTGTTGTTTTTTTATTTTATTCAACGCCTAAAGTGTTGAAGACATGTCTAAATCGCAAGAAAGTCGAGATTTTCCGCTCTTTAATGCCTCACGGCCTCAACGCACCAGCACTGCTAAGAAGAAGAGCCTCGACGAACATGGCGACTCTAGCCAAAACGACCCAGTGCTAACCGAAATGCGAGAAATTAGCTCTCGACTTGGATTAATCGACTCTCGGCTGGACAGCATCGACACGCGCCTCAATACCATCGGTAGCTCCATATCCACACTGCAGGAATCGCTGGTCACTTTAACAGAGAGAGTTTCCTCTAATGAAGCCCGCCTGTCTGAAGCCGAGAACAGGATCTCCACGCTGGACGACTCAGCAGACCGCGATAGCTAAGTTGAAAGGAGAGCTAGCGCAATTGCTAACAAAAGTTGATGACCTGGAAAATCGGAGCCGGCGCAAAAATCTGAGAATAATCGGTCTCCCTGAGAAAGCTGAGGGTTCCGATTTGGCAAGGTTTCTAAGAGATATACTCCCTGTTTGGCTGGAGCTTCCCGCCGAACTGAGCTTGGAGATCGAACGGGCGCACAGAACACCTACTGTGCTCTCAAATTCGAAGACGACGCCACGGAACATTACGGTCCGGTTCTTGCGCTACACCGACAAGGAGATGGTGCTTCGAGCTGCCCAGGTGAAACGGCACGTCCTGCATAACAATAGCACCATTCATATTTTCCAAGATTTCTCCGCAGAGGTAATGAGGAGTCGCCGGGAGTTCGAAGCGGTGAAAAATACTCTTGCGGCTAAGCACATGTACCGGGGCTTTGCTTACCCCGCAAAGCTGCGGTGTCTTCACAAAGGGAAAATACATCTGTTTTCGACACCGGCTGCAGCTCAGGATTTCTTGAAAACTCTTGAGGCCACACATTCACAGGAGTTAGCGGAAAAAACTCTTGAATGACTATGACTTCGCAAGTCACTGGGGTGAATAGTTGACAGGCGCCATTCTCCGGGTTCGAGGCTCTGTTTTATGGAATGCATACGGTTGATGCAAATCACGTTTGTCTCGGCCCAGTTGTGATGCGGAACTTGTTCTAATTATGGCATTCACTATAACAAGTAGTATTTTTTTTTCTTTTTTTTTTTTAATTATGTATGTATTTTTATCTTCTTTTCCTCTAGTGGTGATTGGCGTCATGTCTGTCATTTTTGTTTTTGCCGATGGTTGGGGCTGTCTCGGTTGCTTTGCTGCCGTTCTCTGGGCGTTTCATGTTGTTCCCCCTGATCATGCCAATAGGGCACTATGCTTCATTTGTAGTTTTGTTACCCTGTCGTTTGGGGATGGGGTTGGGAGGGTGGATATGGGTTTTACTGGGTCGTTCTATAGTTGTTAGATTACAAAAGGCACTCAATGTTCAGTCTCTCACATGGGCCACACATATAGTCAAGACATACATCCTTTTTCTGGTAAGATATGGATAGTCTATATAAATGTACTTCATGGAACGTAAAGGGTTTGGGCCACGCAGTTAAGCGGAAAAAATTTTTAACCTTTTTGAAAAAAGAGAAAACTTCTATAGCAATTCTCCAGGAGACGCACCTTTCCGATAAAGAGCATTTAAAATTAAAAAGAGATTGGGTTGGGCAGGTTTTCTTCTCCTCTTATTCCTCAATGCCACACAGAAGAGGTACTGCAATCTTAATTAGTAAGCATCTACCGTTTATATGTGAATCTCAAATTAATGACCCTGAGGGAAGATTTGTTTTAATTTCAGGTATACTGTTGGGTCAACATGTTACCATACTTAGTGTCTATGCCCCCAATGAGGATTCCCCCAAATTTATGTTGGACATAGTATTATCTTTTAATCAACATTGTAAAGGGATGGGACTCTTGGCAGGTGACTTTAACTGCACATTGGACCATGTAATGGATAGATCTTCACCCAGCACATTTTCTAATTCTAGATCTTCATCAGTTTTAAAAGACATGTGTAAGAATACTGATCTAGTTGATATCTGGCGAGAACTAAACCCATCGACTAGAAATTACACTTTTTATTCTAACCCACATGCTTCTTATTCCAGAATCGACTATATCTTTATCCCAAGTAGCTTTGTCCACACAGTCCAGTCCTGCCAGATTGGTTCAATTGTCTTATCAGATCATGCCCCAGTTAGTGTACATGTTAATTTTGGCACTCCTGTATGTAAAAGCAGACTCTGGAGATTTAACTGTTCCCGTTCTATCGGATTCTGCATTCTGTGACCTAGTGCGTTACTGGATCAAAGAATATTGGGAATTTAACAAGGACTGTAATGTCTCACCATTTATGCGATGGGAAGCTTTGAAGGCCACAATCCGTGGGCATATTATATCTTACACCTCATCATGTCAAAAAATGAAAATACAAAATCGGATGTATTTAGAAAAAGAAGTAGCATATCATGAGCAGTTGCACAAATCAAATCCTAACAAATCTAACTGGGCTTCTTTATGTAGTGCCAGAGCTAAACTTAATCTAGAATATACAAGTCATATTAACAAATTACTATTCCTTTCTAAACAAAAGTATTACGAATATGGGAACAAACCTAGTAGGTTATTGGCTTATCAGATTAAAAAAGAACATTCAGAGCGATTAATAAAATCTGTGAGGACATTGACGGGTTCGCATACATACGATCCAAAGTTGATCAATACAACCTTTAAAACTTACTATGAATCCTTATATAAATCTCAAAATAAAGTTTTAGAATCTGATATTACTGCATATTTAGATAATATACCACTTCCGGTGGTCTCAGACAATGACAGATGCAGTCTTAATGCCCCTTTCTCCCCCGAAGAAATTTTTGGTGCCGTCCAGTCAATGCCTTCACGGAAAACACCGGGACTGGATGGTTACCCTGCTGAATTTTATAGAACATTTTGGCCTGAACTTCAACCTATATTGATGCCAGTTATCATGGATCTGTGTACCCAAACTACCATGCCTGAAACCTGGAAAACCGCCTCAATAAGCTTAATACTTAAGAAAGACAAAGACCCAGAAGACTGCGCCTCTTACAGACCAATCAGCTTAATAAATGCAGATTGTAAAATCTTTGCTAAAGCTCTGGCACGACGATTAGAGGTGATCTTACCTAAAATCATTAACCCAGATCAAACTGGATTTATAAGGATGCGATATGGTTCTGATAATATACGTAGACTGTTGAATATTATTGACTTTATTAGAAAAAGTAATGACCCCGCCTTTATTGTTTCTCTCGACGCAGAGAAAGCTTTTGATAGGATCGAATGGCCATTCTTGTTCGCTGTCCTTAAAAAATTTAATTTAGGTCCTACTTTTATTCATTTAGTTAAACTGCTATATGCCGATCCGTACGCTACAGTCAATACAAATGGGTTGCTCTCTGAAAAGTTTCAGATAAGTCGAGGAACAAGACAAGGCTGCCCTCTCTCTGCATTGCTTTTTTCATGGTGATTGAGCCACTGGCAGAAACAATTAGATGTTACCAGGACATTTCAGGTATTAGAGCAGGAGGAGCAGACCATCGAATCTCACTGTATGCGGATGACATTTTGTTGTATATGGCCCACCCAGAAAAATCTATTCCATCTATAATGAAGTGTATTTCAGAATACAGTAAATTTTCTGGTTATAAGATCAATTTTTCAAAATCATTAGCTTTACCTTTAAATATATCCCTTTTCACACCTTGGGTAGTTGCATCCCCCTTTCAATTAGCGTTAGAGGGTTTTAAATATTTGGGTGTTCATATCACCCCAGACCTTAATAACCTTATTGACAAAAATTACCTTCCACTTATTAATAATATAAAACATGATCTTACATTATGGAACTTTCTCCCTATTTCCTTATTTGGCAGGGTAAACATAATAAGAATGAATATCCTCCCTCGCTTACTCTATTTATTTCAGTCAATCCCTTGCCATTTATCCACAATTTTCTTCAAGGATCTAGAGAAAAGTTTCTCAAAATTTATATGGAATAATAAAAGGCCAAGACTTAAATTTTCTAGATTAATAAGAGCGAAGGAGGAAGGTGGTGCTTGTGTGCCTAATATGCAGTTGTATTATTGGTCATCTCAAATAAAGCATATGATCAGCTGGTGTACAAATAGGTTGGATTCTCGCTGGGTCTCTATGGAAACAGGGGCATGTAGCCCTATTCCTCTTGATTGCTTACCGTTTATTAATGATGCTGCAAAGGTGAGGTGTGTCTCTGAGAATTTTATTTTACACAATACCTTTATGGCCTGGACAGATGTTAAGAAATATCTTAAGATTCCTCATTGTCTTTCACTACTGTCCCCTCTGGCCCACAACCCAGATTTACCTTCTCAGCTGAGTAACTCTGGACTCTCAGCTTGGCTTAACAGAGGGATCAAAAACATTTCTTATATGTTTTCTGGTAGTTTGCTCAAATCGTTTACACAATTGCAAGAAGAATATGAGTTACCTAGGTCAGATTTTTTCAAATATCTTCAGATTCGTCACCTGATCACCTCAGCCATTAAGGATGGGAGATTTAGAAAGGAATTAACCGATCTTGAAGTGTTGCTAGCTAAGAAGGACCAGACTAGAGGATTGATTTCACTAATTCATGGCATTTTGCTAAAGAGTGTTAAACCATCGTCAGACACTCTGAGGGGAATTTGGGAAAGGGACTTAGACCAACCTATCTCAGAAGAGGACTGGTGCAATATTTGT
Organism: Colossoma macropomum; assembly: GCF_904425465.1. Lineage (NCBI taxonomy): Eukaryota > Metazoa > Chordata > Actinopteri > Characiformes > Serrasalmidae > Colossoma > Colossoma macropomum. Next base: position 2,181,601 of record NW_023494794.1, read on the forward strand.
AAAGGTCTGTTTCCCAGGTGTACCTCATCTGGTGTTCACGAGCTTAACTTTAAGTTCATGAATAGGATATACTTTACACCTGTTCGCCTACAGAAGATGTTTCCAGACAGAACTAATTTGTGTTTTAAATGTAAAACTGAAAAAGGAACGTTTTTTCATGCCTTTTGGCAGTGTAAAAAAATTGGCATTTTCTGGGATAGAGTACACATCACGGTAGAAAATATCCTTCAGACACAATTTCAGAAATCCCCTGCCCTGTATCTTTTGGGAATAGGAGCAGAACATATTTTTGATACTGATGGCAAATTTTTGTTTCTAATGTTTTCATTTCTGGCAAAAAAAATGTATCCTAATTCGATGGGCCAGCCCCTCTTCACCATCTATTGAGCAGTGGCTTTCCCAAGCTGCAACTCTGCTTCCCCTGGAAAAACTGACCTACGATCTACGTCACCAGACGGACAAATTCTGGAAACTTTGGGTCCCACTGTGGACTTACATAGAAAATCTTTCTTAAAATCCTATGTATGTTGGCCTGCTGTGTGAGATTTAAATGTATAATTGTTAATACTGAATAGAGTGCGATAAAACCCAGGTAACACTACTGTGTCTGATCCACTCATACCAGCGCAACACATTCTAATATGCCACTACCATGTCAGTGTTACTGCAGTGCTGAGAATTATCCTTCACTCAAATGATACCTGCTCTGAGGTGGTCCTGTGGGGATCCTTACCATTGAAGAACAAGGTAAAGAGGGTTAACAAAGTATGCAGAGAAACAGATGGACTACAGTCTGTAATTGTAGAACTACAAAGTGCTCCTATGTGATAAAATAAGCAGTGCATGAAGATTCAAGATAGGTGTATCTAATAAAGTGTCCAGAGACTGTGTGTCTAGTACAGTACTGTCAGTTTGAACGGATGGACTGAATTTATGCAGTTTGCTTGGTATAATCAAAACCACAATTCATATATATATAAGTTGCAGATATAAAGCTGTGGCCTGCGGCTTGTCACTGGAGGCATGTACTACTGCGAGTGTGTGTGTACGCTGCATTGATGGGATAGACGGAATTGTTAAGGGAACCTGATGCAATCCCTATAGTACAGCTCTGGAGATAATGAGTCTGTAGATATTGCAGAAGACAGAGATACAGCTGCTCCATTATTTTTCCTTTTCCTTCTCTTCCTTGACCTTGAAACAGCGCTCACTGCTCATACGTATTTCCCTCGTGGCCTGCGGTCTTCCCTATCACTCTCATGTCCTTTCCTTCTGTAGGGAACATGAATGGAAATATAAGCAATGGCATCTCAATTTATAATGAGCACATATCGGATATAGGCGGCGACTAATTTTTAATCATCTCTTTGTCAGTCTCAAGAAATTGGTCAATGTGAGGACCAGGGTGCCCGTAAAATTAATGTCTCATTATATAATCTTTTTTTTTTGGTGACAATACATAACATTGACTTAACCATGCCATAAACACTTCACAGCAGATATTATATGCTGTCATTAGTTGTAATGCCAGATTATGTCCAGGAATATAACAGAGTCATGTTATCATTACTGTTAATTGTCATAACAGATGTGAAAATGTTTGCGAACTAGAATACACAGCAAAAATGTGCAGGTGACATAAGCTGTTAAACATCAAACATTATGGCATCTCTCAGATCTTGATGGCATGGTTCTGTCAGTGTTATGTAGGAGGGTTCAAGGAAAGTGTTACATGTCTTGTGTTTGCCATGGGTGGGATTTTGCTCAGTCAAGTTAATGTAATAGAGAAGAGACCTTTCAGTGCATTGTAGTTTCACACCATTATCCTTCACTGTGTGTGTTAATATCACGGACTTCATCCTGACGGAATTCATTTCACTCTAGAAGGCTGTTATCTAATGGCCATCTTGACTGAAGGAGACTTATGTAGTTATAGCATCCAAGGACAGGTTGCACTAGGTCTTTCTCATCTTTTCTTGGACGTCGTCCAGCTCTACATCTTCATGCATCTCTTTTTCTACTCCTCAACAGGTTCTTGTTGTGTAAAACAGAGGACAAATATGAGCAAACCACGTTCATATGTTTTCATGCACTGCAAAAATGGCATCTTGGCAAGTTAGTTAGCATATTAAGTATATCTTATTATGAGATTGTTGTGAGAATGTTGTAAGATGATTCAACTTGTTTATAGATTTTTTACTTGCTTTAAGTCATTTCATTTTATTATGCTGTCTTATTGTCTTATTATACTGTCAGATAATTTTGATTGTTTCAGTGCAAAAAGAATAAGATAGTCACTCTTCCTACATGAGTAAAGAGCCGACAGCCAGTGCTTTTCTCTGCAGTGAACTGTGCGCTGTAGCTTATGCTTGGTGGACGAAGATGCAGAGACGAACCAGACAGAGATGGAAGATGTGATGATGGATTCTGTTATGGCACTGTAGAACTGGACCAGCAGTGCTTGAGGCAGCCCAAATTTCTTGACCTGTTGCAGGAAATACAGACGCTGCTGGGCCTTCTTCATAACTGCTGTGCTGTGTCTTTCTGAAACCAGTGGCCATCTCCCAAGTATGGTTTGAAACAAGTCTGACCTGGGTAGGCGTAAGTGTTAAGGCTATTCAGGTAATGGCATCTATATTAAATTAAACCTCGGTCCTGACAAATCCGCAGTAGATGGCATGGCTTAAAATTGAATCTTTAAGATGAACAGAGAAATTCTAATCTTCCGTTTTCACCATAGCTAATGTTATTAGACCTGTCGCATTGTATTTCACTTTGTGCCTCATGTTTTTAGCTTAAAAACAGCAAGATTGTGAAGAGTTAGTTAATACGAAACAAAAGAAATTCACGAAATGATGTTGAAAGTTTAAGTCCATTAAATCTATATGGAACAGTAGAGTGTAAAATGGATTTCTTGTTCACTGATTTTTCCTGTGAGACTTCAAATGTGCTGTAGCTGTGCTTTGTACTGTATCTGCTACCCGACAGAGCTTCTCCTTCAGTGTGTAGTAGCCAGCTGCAATAGTCTTTCTGATTTTTTGGGGGGGCAGTGGTGGCACCCTCTGCTCCAAGGACGCCATATCATAGTTGACCCCGGCTTTCTAAGCTGGGATATACAAAGAAAAGAATTTCATTGTATTGCGCAAGTGTAATGATATAACTTACTTAAACAGATAAGAAGCTGTGACTACAACATGTGAATACAAGTAGGCTAGCCTGCTAAGTCGTGCAGAGCCTTGTCTATATCTTAAACAAGTAAGAGTTTTTTTATATTTTTGCCTTTTGTCAAAATAGACTTCTGAGGGGTTTCTGCAGACCGCCACACACATACACTGGTAGCTACGTGATGTGTTATCTTTCTGAAGTGTACATTTCAAATGATTTCATCATCCTGGCAAAGCTTAATTCTCCAATAAAAGCCTGACAGATTTTAATGATTTCCTGCCAAACAATCTCACTGAACCGTAAGATTGTGAACATAATAAAATGGCCTTTCAAAGCATCCTGTAAAAGTTCAGAACAAGCCTCATGATGTCAGGGATTCCAAATGAAATACAACCCCATTTCCAAAAAAGTTGGGACGCTGTGCAGAATGTAAATAGAAATAGGATGCAGTGATATGCATATCATGTAAACCATATTTTTAAAGGGAAATACTACTAAGACAACATATCAAATGTTGAAACTGAGAAATTTTATTGTTTGAAAAATATATGCTCATTTTGAATTTGATGCCAGCAACACATTCCAAAGAAGTTGGGATGAGGGCATGTTTACCACTGTGTTTCGTCACCTTTTAAAAACACTTTGTAAGCATTTGGGAGCTGAGGAGACTGACTACTGTAATTTTGAAAGTGAAATGTTTTCCCATTCTTGTTTGATATAGGATTTCAGCTGCTGAACAGTTCGGGTTCTCCTTTGTCGTATTTTTCATTTTATAATGTGCCAAATGTTTTCAGTGAGTGACAGGTCTGGACTGCAGGCAGGTCATTTTAGCACTCAGACTCTTTTAATATGAAGCAATGCTGTTGTAATACATGCAGAATGTGGTTTGACATTGTCGTGCTGAAATAATCAAGGCCTTCACTGAAAAAGGACGTCATCTGGATGGCAGCGCATATTGCCAAAACATGTATATATCATTCAGCATTAATGGTGCCTTCACAGATGTGCCAGTCACCCATGCCATGTGTGCTATTGCACCCCTATACTATCATGAATACTGGCTTTTGAACTGTGCACTGATAACAAGCTGAGTGGTTTTTAACCCGGAGGACACAGTGTCCATGATTTCCAAAAAGAATTTCAGATGTTGTTTCGTCGAACCATCAGACACTTTTCATTTCCCCTCAGTTCATTTTAAATGAGCTCAGGCCCAGAGAATGTGGCAGCATTTCTGGATCCCGTTTATAGATGGTTTCTTCTTTGCGTTTTAAAGTTTTAACTTGCATTTGTGGATGCAGTGATGTACTGTTTTTACAGACAGTGGTTTTCAGAAGTGTTCCTGAGCCCATGCAGTGATTTCCACTACAGAGTCATGTGTGTTTTTAATGCAGTGCCACCTAAGGGCCCCAAAGATCACAGCCAGCAAATACTGTTTTTTGGCCTTGTCCTTTGCATACAGAGATTTCTCCAGATTCTTTGAATGTTTTAATGTTATTATGTACCTGTAGATGATGAAAAGCAAAAGTTCTTTGCTATTTTATGTTGAGAAACGTTGTTCTTGAATTGCTGCACTATTTGTTTCACAGAGTGGTGAACTCCCCCTCATCTTCTGAAAGACTCAGCCTCTCTGGGAAGCTTTTTCATACCCAATCAAGTTACTGACCTGTTGCCAATAAACCACCAGGGATTTTTTATTTTTTTTTTACCTGCCTTTTGTTGCCCCATTCCCAACTTTTTTGAAATATGTTGTTGCCATCAAATTCAAAATGGGCATGTAAAACAATAACATTTCTCGGTTTCAACATTCGATATGTTGTCTTTGTACTATTTATAGGGTTTAAATGATTTGCACATCATTGCTACATTTTGCACAGCGTCCCAACTCTTTTTGGAAATGGGCTTGTAAATCTGTGAAGCATTATGAGTGACTGAATCCTCTTTAAAATCACACGATTCACACATCTGTTAGACGACTGTCATCGGTAAGAGAGACAATGACTGTAGCTGTTTTGTTGTTCAGTCTCTTATTGAGACATTTCTGAGTAGATGATCTTGATTGTCACCGAAGTGCTATGCGTTTGACCCTTTCAGAATTCAGAGCTTACCATGTTTTTGAGCAGACACACGTTTTACAGGCCCCTGTAATGCAGAATCAGAAATAGTGCCGTGGTTCACAGTGTGTTCTCAGAATTCTGTTCTGTAAAATCCATTCCTGGCAACAGGGATTCATCCAGTTTTGACAACATCTGCTTGAAATTTCCTTGCAAGTCTCTTTGTATGGTATGTCAGAATTACTTTTTTTTTTTTTAAAGTATTCTTTATTTATTAATTGACTTATGATAATAAATGTATCCCACTTCTGTGAAATAGTTTTGACAAATATTGAGTTAAGGAGGAATTCCATTAATTTTTCAAAATTTCTGCAGAAAGTTAAAATGTAAACAGTCATTCTGAGTGGTTTGATGTGAAAGGCTCCATTTTAGAGAACCCTGCTGAGTCAGAATTGTTCACAGCGGTGGTGATGGGGAAACAGACATCTGAAGACTTTAATGCCTCTGAAAGTTACCATACACAAAGCTATTACAAAATGATTATGAATATTACATTGTTTTGTGATAGTTTTGAGAAGGTTTAGGCCTAAAACTTGCATGTTGAAGAGATATGTATGTTATTTTAAGTTAGAATCTTTTTCAAAAGATTTTGTCAGATTTATTACTGCTTTACCACACTTAACATCCATAATTGTTACAAATGGATATATATCATTTTGGAATTAAATTCTTTTAGTAATTTTATTACGTCCTACTTACTTTCAGACGTCTTTTGAAAAAAGGATGTGATTTTCAACCTGTTGAAACTTTCACATGCAGTGCAATGTGTGTTTTTTTTTCTCTGATAAGAAAAACATAAGCTTTCGTGCTCTGCCATGAGCCAGACTAGCTGTTCTGTATAAACTGTAACCTTGACCACAGAGCTCTATTGGTTAGCCTGGCTTTCAGTGCATGTGTACAACATAGAAAGTCGAGTAATTTGCCTGTGTTTGTTCTCAAAACTTGATGTGCTTTTTTTTTGGTCCATAAAAATCAAACTAAAACAAACATCGAAGCCCTTTTCACAGTAGCCGCAAAATACGATTTCTGTTTTATTTCTTAACATTGATGTATATTTTGATGCAAATGTGTATGATTTACAAAACAAGATTTGGACCAGATTTTTGTCTTTATAGGTGAGCAGACAAGTCAACATTTATTAAAAAACATAACTCTTTGCTCACTAGCAGCTCAGCACTGTCACAAGATTTCACACAGAGAGACAAGAGTGTCCTAGTTAATCTGAAAACAGAGATATGAGAAAAAATACTAATAATTTTTTATTTGTTTATATTAATTAAAAATATCCAGGTCAATGCAGAAAGAGGTAAAAAAGCAGTGCTTATGTAGTTTGCAAGCTCAACTTGGTCTTGTCATGGAGTTGTAAATCAGTTGATTATTAATTGTGTGTTAGGAATGAACATTGGCCAATTCAGGTTGTGCAGCATTTTAGCATTTTTATTTCATCTCAACTGTCAGTGGCTGGTAAAAATCATTTATTGTTCAATGAATCTCTCCTTTAAGTGCCTACAGCATGTTTTTTCCAGAGTTTGACCAATAAATAGCTTCTTGAGAGAGCCGTCACAGGATTGGCTGTGGTAGCAGAACAGATTTGCTTTAGTGTGGCTGGCTCACAGGAGGTTGGTGGCTTGGGTGATGGAGATGGTGGCTGGTTGGCTGCAGCTGGGTAACGGTCCGTGCCAACCCGGCAGCAGCTGTTGTCAACCCTGACATTTTAGCACCTACTGTCTGTCACTATATGCCTGTCTACCAGGAGCGTGCACTGTTACAATATACCCTAACACAATAGTGTCATCAGACAGGCTGGCTAACTGGGTTGACTAAGCTATATTGTCTTTGGAATGCTTTCTACAAAGGAATTTGAGAAGTTCAGTGTGTTTTATTGTTGGGCTGTCTTTTTTTTTGTTTCTGTATAACCAAGAAGAATCTAATTTAAGTCCCTGGATGTAGAACCGTTGTGGTGTGCCATTGCCAGGCCCTAGCCTGGCCTGTTAGAAAAAGATTCAGTAGGCTGGGTGGATGGTATTTTTCCATTGTTTACGATTTGCACATTATGCCCGGGCTTGATCCCCATGCAAAGTCCTGGCCAGATGGAAAGTGTGTAAATGGATTGGGCCAGTATTTCCTCCCTCCGGCTCAGAACATGATACTGAGCTACTCTACTCAGACAGAGCATCTCACTGGTCCCATCTCTCAAAGGAATGAGATGGCTTAGAAGTAAAATGCAACCTATAGCTGACTGAGCACAAGCCCTTTGCACACTGTTGATACTCACCGTGCTATTACTCTTGACTCCCTGAGCTCTGTGGTAGCACTCTATTATTTGCTTCATCAAGGTCTATTGTGTAATGTCAAACCCTCTGAATAGCTGCTCTGCTTGTTGTTTTGCCCACAGACAAAATAAATCTGTGTTTTGTCTCTGTACAACTACTTTTTGTTTGTTTCTCTCTGTTTCTTGCTGTTTTCTGTTTTTTTTTTTAACCTTCCCTCTCTCTTTTTCTACAGGTGTGGAAGCGCTCTGGAGCCTGGTTCTATAAGGCCTTGCCAAAGCACGTTCGTCCAGTGAAGGACCCGCTCTCAGACATCAGGAGGCCAGTCATAGAGAGAGAGGAGCAGCCAGCAGCCAGAAGTGTGCCAGTTACCTACACATGGGCTCACAGTAAAGGTTTGTTTATCAGTCTATAAAATATATCATCTCTTTTCTATACTAAGGTGTGTAAGTAGGAGTGCACCGATATGGAATTTCTCAGACAATAATAAATAAATAAATAGAGGCTGCACATAAGTCTAAGATCACGAAGTCCAGTGCCAAGTGTAGGCTAGTGGAGTGTTAAACCCCCCATCATTGAGCTGTGGAGCAGTGAACCTATGTTCTCTAGAGTAATAGAGCACCAACCAGTACCTTTGGGTTTGAGTTAGTGATTTTTGTCCAACATCAGTACTTGATCTCACTAGTGCTCCCACTGCTGAATGCAATAAAATCCTCACAGCAATGTTCCAACATTTAGTGCAAAGCCTTCCCTGAACAGTAGAGACAGTTACTGCAGCAGAGGGGGACAAACTCCTTTTTAATGCTCTTGATTTTGGAAAAAACGTTGGGTGAGCAAAAACACTTTTGGCCATGTAATGTATGTAGTCTAATTTTTGTGTTAGATCGATCATTTGACATGTTTTCACCTATAAGAACTTTTTGAGAGTTTAAAAAGCTGCAAACATTTTTTTCATTATTATTATCAAAGACTTTATATTTTAATATTTCTGGTATAGCATTTGAACTAATTGAAAGGATATGTAGCATTGTTACTGCTTAGTTAAGTCTATTTTTATTTAACCTTTTTAAAATCGTTAGTTGATTAATCAACAAAATGTGACGCTGTGACAGAATCCAGACGCTCGCGGATAAAAAGGGCAAACCAGGTTTTATTATAGTTCAGCAAAATCGTGTCCAAAAAGCAAGCATGGGTCGGAGCCTAAGCATACAAAACCACAGGGAGAAGCAAAAGTCATAGTCAGAAGATCGGGCAAAAGGGTCACAGGTTCAAAAACAATCCGGCAAAGGTACAAAAGGGAGTAGCAAAAGACAAGGTCAGGAAATCGAAACAAGGGTCATAACAGGCAGCAATAACACAGTATAGAAAACGCTCAGTAAGTTCGGGACGAAACAATACCTCGCACTGACTAGTACTACAGCCCGGGCTTAAATACTGAACTAAAGGGATCATATGATGTTAGACACAGGTGCATACACTCAATATTCAGGGGATTGCGAACGCTGATAGGTGCGTGAGTGATTGTCCATAGTCATGTGATCTCCTGAGGGATTGTGGTTATTGGAGTTCATTCTGAACTCCGAGTCTGTAGGACGCTGCCCAGACACGTGATCTCCCGACGCATTCTGGGAAATGAAGTCCGAATCAGCCTGAGGCGTGACACAAAATAATTGGTGGATTACTTCACTTTACTAATAGAATCGATAGAGACAGCCCTAGTACCTTGTTACATTGGATATCCATGCCAATAATTCCTAATTTAACTTTTTTGCATTTTGAAACTACTATAATCCACATATGAAGTTCAGTGAGCAAACAAAGGGGTTGAAACTCTAAAGATGAATCATTGATTCATTTACACAGATAAGTTATGATGGTTATTGTACACTTTCACCATATTTTGTATAAATACTTAACATGATTTAGCAGACGCTCTTATCTAGCCATGCACAACTAGGTGAATGTAGCACTGGGGGTCAAGGATGCCCAAGTTCTGTTTGGGTGGGATTAGTTTTATATGGCCTTTCTCAGTGATTTTAGTCTATGGCTTTATGGGCTTTCATGTTCCAGCTTTGGTAAAAATTCTAACAGTCTTTACCTTCTATAAAACAAACTATAAATATAAGCATAGATATAATTTTGTCATATCTTTTGGAGCCATAGTCCTACCTGAATTCACTTAAGATGAGGCAGATAGATGGTTAGGGTGAACAGAAATTATAAATGAAATGTTTATGCTTGTTTTCTACTTGTGAGCAGCTGAATGTATTATGTATGGAACTTTTTGGAGGCAGTGCATAAATCAAGAACACACTACCATCTCTGTAATTTATAACCAAGATTATTTTTCCCATGTGAATCAGTCCTCCCTTCGTGAATCCACACTTCTCCATCTGTATAGGACTTTGTTTGTACAGCTATATGTGTGTGTGTTGGTATAGTAGGGAATCACACCTCCAACTCTTCTGTGTGAGGCAGAGTCGTTATCCATTATGCTCCAGTGAGAGGAAAAGAATGAACATATTCACTATTAGTGACTATACGTGCTTTAGTGTGAGCACAAGCTAAACATAGAATCCTGAATCACTGGTTGACATTACTGGCTGCAATTCTAATATTTGAAAGATAATAATTAAATTACTCAGTTTATCATTAAATAATATATAACCTGCCGATATGTTGTAAATCCCTGTTAATAAGGTTTAAACAAAGAATCAGAAACATTTTGTAAAATGTGGCATGAGAGCCAGGAAATTTAGAAACATTTACAGTACTGTACCGAAATCAGAGGCACCCTTCGTTTATTTAATTTCTGTTTGAAGCAACACTGATTATAAGATTTTTCAGTGTTACGAGAAAAAGTAGAAACATACATTTTACAGAATCCTCAACAACTGAATAGCAGATTTTTGAGCATTTGATGTGTTCACTCATGGGCTTTATTACTATCAGTTTTTCAAAGAAATCTTTTTTTTTTATATATTTCATTTTCTCAGTAACATCTTCCTGAAGGCTACACATTCTTTCAGACTCATAGGTTTGAGTTGTCTCATAGTGTGAAGATGGACAGAAATGCCTTTGGATTTTTTACAGATCTTGATTTTCTCCTCTCTCTCAAAGATTAAAGCTTTAAGTACTGTTTGTCTGATGGTGACTGTTTTGGTGATCTTTGGTGGTCTTGCATGGTTTTGAGGAGTTCCATTTTTGTCTTTCTTCTTCCAGTTTTGGAAACTTCGTTTCTTTCCTTGACTTTCCCCTTTCTTATGCAAGTGGGTTATTTTGTATCTGATCTCCTCAGACATACCTCCTGAAAATGAATAACTTCTGCTTAATGGGCTTTTTAACAGGAAATTAGATAAATGAACAGTGGTCTCTGACGTTTACACAGTACTGTAAATATGCCACAATATTATGTCTGTCAGTGATCATCATTTGACACTGATGACAACAATCGTTCAGTTAAATTTAAGAACTTAACATATATTAAAGTGTATTGGGGTAAGAATACTTTCATCTGTGATTCACCTTAATGCATACCAAGCTGCCTCTAAATGTGGAGGAGACGGATGAAAAGCTTTCTGAACCTTTTAGGCCTCTCCTCAGGCATCACCGCTCCCTAGACAGGACTTCCCAGCCTCTGCTCCCAGTGCCTCTAATGTAATGAGAAGCACAGCGTCACACAGCAACAGCAGCTCTGCCATCCAACTCTGTGCTCAGGGTGAAATTTGCCTATCCTAGCAGAAATGCCCAAAAAGGAAAGGTTTATGTCAAAATAAATTGTCCATGGCGTGGATAAAACGGAGCTGTCTGCAGTGTACGATAAGTCTTTTTAGTGCAAAGTAAGAAGCAGGTCTCTTGAAACACTTTCATTTTGTGCTAGCGGCCGTTCGAGCCCACATGACATGTCCCCGTGAGCCCCAATAAAAACCTCAACGGTAAGCGATCCATCACCGATTAGGTTCATTTCTGGTTGTAAACACTGAACCATCCAAGTTTACTGCAGTGCGCATTTTTCATTCCTTTGACGTTACTACTGACGTGTTAATAAAACAATTAGGTGTGATATACGATTAGCCGCCATATTTTTCGTTCTTCTTCCGGCGTACCCCTAACTTCATGCCTTTGTGTTGTAGCACTATAAATAACTGAAGGTGGTATGAATATAGATTCATTGTCATATAAGCCCACACACATATGTTGTTCTGTCTTGTGTTACAAAGAAGCTTTGCACACAGGCACAGCAGTCACTTTCACAGTACATGTTTGTCAGTTCAGTTGTACCCTATGGGAATTATGTTCACTTTTAATTTCAAACCATTAACCTAGAAGGGAAAACCGCCACTGTATCATCTATCAGCATTTGTGAGACAGAAGTGGAAGCGGTACATAATTGTATGAGGAATGAGTGTGTCAGGCTGGGGCCTGTCTTGCATGTGTTATTTTAAAAGCGGTGCTTTTGAGGTTTACTCGTAAAACCATATTTGTACAAATGTGGATGTGTTTCAAAATGTCTTAAGATTCCTTGAGAGTGATGCACAGATCTGATACACTGGATAAATATCTTCACCGGTCTGTGACATGGTACAGTACAGTTATTTATCACACTAACACAATGGTCCAGTCTTATACCCGGACTCCGCTGCCTTATTCAGACAGTGTTACTGATGCTGAAGTTACACTCTTCCATACCTCCCATGCTGCTTTTTTGCTGGACGCAACTACAATCTAGCTGATGGAAATAAATGTTCCTCATATCATAACTGTAATTGTTTCCATAACCAATATTTATGCAATTTCTTCCATTCTGATGATGTACACACAAGCTACTTGGGTGCCCTTGTGGAGAACATTCAACCTGCTAAACTTGAGTGAGTGTAAGTTAAAAGCCAGGTCCATGAGTGGCACACAAGTAAAACTAAAATGCTAAATTGATTTATATGCACATTGTTTTAAACATGTTTTGTGTTGAAAATGGCCAACAAAGCAGAAGACAGAATGGAGCATATGGCAAAAACACATGACAAAACAGCACAAGATCATATGAACCATATTACTGCTAGCATGTAGAAAAACAAATACATCTACCACTAAATATTTGAAATCTCTAAAATAAGATACAGTAAGTCTGGCAAAATCACACAATATATATATATATATATGTATATAGCCACAGAGCTCATAACAACCGGAATATTAAAAACACATACAACAGAAATAAAACTGACTAGTAAAACTAAACGAGGTAACAAGTACTAGTAAAACCAAACATAAAAATATATAAATTAAACAGGTCTTTGTCCTGAATTATGTTTAAACAATTTTTTTTTATCATGGTTTATCATAAATGGATGTAAAGTTAGTGCCTAAAACGTGTTAGTGGACTATGTATACTATATACGGTAGCCATGTTTACTAAACATGGCACCTGAAGCTTGTGATACGAAAAAGTGTGACCAGTTTCTTTTTAAAGCAATTTGCTTCATGCCTTTAATAATGAAAACAAAGCAGATCCCACTTTAATTTATATAACATTTTTCTCATACCCAATCTTGCTTTACCAACGGATATAATCACCACAAACAAAGCCAAAAAAATAAACAAGGACTTTATCAACAGGAGTGATAAGGAGAATTAAATTATGGAGTAAAGAGGAAACTGGGCTTTGAAAGAAGAGCAGGCTTGGGGGTTGTGGGAGAGATTTACAGGAAATCCTAACTCTTTTATAGGAAATAGCCAGATCACCTGTTGGGCTGCAGTCACAGAGTGTGCCTTCAGTGTTGACCAGCTGGGTGAGGTCTGGAATCCACTCAGAATTCAGTGGGTGTACCACCTACACTCATAACATATGCAAGGTCTGTCAGCCTTGTGCTCACAAAGCTCCTCATAGTCCGAGTGCTGTTTCTGGATCAGCTGTGCTTTTAACCTCGTGCTATCTTAGCGGTCATAGGAAATCTGATCCTAGATCTGTACTTATGCCCAGACTGGCTTTATGAAACCGGACAAGGTTTCTGCTTGGCATGAAAGAATTGAAGAACTCACACAGTGGAGGGTTGGCCGGAACGTTCTGGACCAGTCTGGAATACTGATGGATCTAGCCGAAACATAATTACGAGTAAACAGCACATGCTTGCTTTCCTGTGCGTAGGCAGTACAGTACTGTGCAAAAGTGAGAGACCACCTTTTCATTTATTCAGCTTTCAATGTCAGAAAAAAGGAAACATAGTCAACAGAAAATTCCACAAAACCTCCAACATCAAGTATATCAAAACTGTCAGTATTTAATGTACCTGCTCTTTACTTTTGTGCACCTTCTGCCACTTTAACTCTTTCATCCTTCCAATCTTAAAACCAACCAGTTACAGCTGTAGCCTCACAACAAAAGCTGGTCCCAAAGATCTCACTGACATGATGTTCCCCTTCAAAGAGACACTAACATTCACACAAACTACCCAAACTCACCTTTAAATTTTTTTTACATGTGCATCTAAAATGGCTAAAAGAGATATTTCTGAGAACATTAGGTAAAAGATGATCCACTTACATAAAAAGGGAGAACGTCAAAGAAAACTGAAGTTTAAGGCTGTTTTCTCACTTACTTTGTTCTCTAAACTTCAAATCAGAGTTTTGATTTTCGGACATTGTATCTTTTTCATTTGGCTCAGTTAGTTTCAGACTGCAGTGGCAACTGCGCCAAATAATACATGTGAGTGCTTGTTTATTGGTCAGAACATTTGGAGGGATGCAAGTGCTCTGTTGTTCTCACATTTGGCACCACTTAAGCTAAACTCCTACTTTGCATTAAAATAGAAATGCTTAATGTTTATTTGTATCACAGATATTGCTTGATATCTGCTTCCTTATGATTGATTTGTCAGTTTGAATCTAGGAATCAGGTCGCTGCAGCAATACGTTCCACAATCCAGGTGCCAAAATTAAAAGCAATTGATTAGGTGTTTTTGCTTTGTTGGAATGAAAACCTACAGCCACACCGGTATTTTGCGGATAAGATTAGACACACCTGTACTAGTGCAACAAAGAAGCTGCTGGTGTTCTCAGAATAATGGACTGGCCAACCCAGAGCCCAGACCTCAGTGTTAATGAATGTGTTTGGGGTTGCTTGAGAAGCAGAAGATGCAACCAACTTCTAAGACTGAACTTTGGAAGTGTGGAAAAACATCCACACAAACTGAAAGAAAGCCTCCTGAAAAGAAAGGAAGCTGTATTATAGACAAAGTGTGGACACATTAAATACTGAAAAATGTGATATTATGCTTAGTGATTAAGACTTTATGTGATACCTCACTGTATAACCTGTTCTTAATAACCATTATGATTGGAAATTAAATAAATGAAAGGGTCACTGACTTTGTTACTGTAGCACAGAACTGCATGTTTTTGTTGAGGCTGTGCTTTGTGAATAGGTAAATTCTAAATTTCCTGCACTGAAAGTGCTCACTTGGGGGCTATGAAAGTGTGCTGAAGTCAGTATTTTACCACACAGTCAAAACAATGACAGTACTGTTTTACTGAGTTTAGACAACATTGGAAACCAACAAAATCCACCTATTTGATTCTGCTTCTTTTAGTGTCTGTCTATATCTTCCCTGAGAGGGATAGATTTATATCTCTTGTTTTGATTTTTTTTTAATGCAGTACCTCCTCTGCATTTGAGCTAGCTGTGAATCTAAAACACAGTGGGTTCCCTTTCTCTGGTTTTGTTGCTGACAGTTTAGCCCAGTAGAGTAAGGCTGCCTATCAGAAAAAAAGAGATTCAAGCTGCGTCTGTGTGCTTTTTCTTCGCTTTCGTTTTATCAGTAGCTAAATGAAAGAACATTGTTAGAATTATCAACACTTTGGGCTACAAAGCTTGACATGTCAAGTCCCAGGCGTTAAAAGCAGAACGGCAGTTGTTTTTGGAGGTTTTTTCAGAATACTTTAATGCAGTCTTGCACCTGCCACAAAGCATCACTATCAAGCCGTTATCTAAACGTACAATTCTCTTTGTCTACTAAAGAGGCTGTTCTAGAAGCAATTCAAAATCTTCTCTGGCCTGTTAAATCATTCTTAGCGTCCACTCTCAGCCCTTCATCTTTGCTAGATTCAGCCTGCCACTTCCATTTTGACAGTCTCGTGAATTAATTCTGGCGGGTTAATCAGGTTAAATTTATGTAAATGTTTTAAATGGGACTCATTGGAATTGCATGAAAAATCCCACATTTGGCAGCCATAACAGATTTGCGATGGTAATGCACCAGCCTGATGGGCTTGCATAGGCTAATGGGGGCTCGTCGAGCCATGGAAGAAGGCACGAGAGTCAAAGACCTGCACAAAAGTCCAGACAAAAATCTCTTTCTCTCCATTCAGGGAGATAAAGCAAAGAACGCTGTTCTGGCTTTGGATGTTATCGATCGTTCCACTTCTTTTATGAAGAGGAGGCGCGGCCGTTATTATGTACCCAGAGAGTTACTCTAATGGCGATTAGGCGAGGACATCAGCTTTTACTGCGTCCCCGCTGGAGCTTGAACTTCAATGCACAGTGTGCCATTGTGTTTGTCAGAGGAGGACTGCAAAGCACAGCAGCACGCTTCACGGTATCAGGCTTTTGAACAGGCGGGATTGGATTCTATGTGGGAGTGTTTTGCTGAAGTCTGGATTTGAACACATGCTGTGGCCATTTTGTTGAATATGAATAGAAATTTAGGATTTATGGTTGCAGCTTCTTTGAAGGGCATGTCAAATCGCAATGCCAGCCAAACCATGGTAATAGAATTCCTGACAAGTACACAAAATCAAGGAAAAATGAGATTGTACTGTTTTGTAGTAAGTTGGTTGATTCAGTACCCTGTGTTGGCCAAATGTCGACCAACAGCAGGTAACTCTTACTTGGCCATTTTTAGACCAATGCTAGACCCAGCAGGTTCTTCTACTTGCAGGCAAACAGCTAGGCCCCTGTTGCATACTGGATATTTCTGAACATGGCCCCAGCAGTTCAAACAATCCAAATAGACTCTTACATTTGGGGTAATAAAAAATTGTGGCTTTTAATGCAAACAGCATCTGGAGACACGACAGGAGAGGATTACTTTGCAAGCGTTTATTTAGCCCCTTATTCCTTTAAGGCTCTTTTCATGATGCAGTAATGGGACAGCTAATGCCACCCACAGCCACCATTCTCCATATAAGCATGTGCTGATTTTAGAATGACCAAGTATTCCTGTAAAGCAGACAAAAGCTCCATAGACAATGTCTTGGTACAGATGGTATAGACCCAGTGGAACATTTATGACGTTTGTTTTGACATTTTTATTGTGTGAAAAGTGAATACGATTCCTTGTGGTGGCATTTTCTGGCAGCTTTGGATGTCATCAGTGTTTTGTTTGCTGCTAATAAAATGAGGTCTGGACTGCATGAAAGCCTCAGCAGAATCAATGAGCTTATCGATGTGGCAGAAATGTAGGTGCCACATTGGAGAATGACACTGTAGACAGTTTGTCCCTGAGGGTGCCAACGGCTCAAAAGTAGAGCGCAAAGAAAACATCAAAGGTTTACTGCAGTAACTCTAATGTCAGGCTGTGCCGAAACATTCTAATAATGTTTCTTCCCTGAGCTGTTTTGGAGATGACTTGTAGCAGCAGGGCATATTTGTACCACTGTGTTACAGTGAGTTCCCCAGCATGACTCTCTTTCTTCTGTGTTAAAGTAAACTGCCAGTTGGGGTCTGTTTAATGGATCTAATGAAGACAGAGAAACAGACAGCCATGATCAGAGGGTCTGGGATGAAAGGCAAAGCGCATGCATTTATTTGCAAGCTGGCACACACTCTCTCTGAACCTTCTAACCACAAGTGACTGACAAAACTACATGTTTTTGTCCTAAAATCAGTTTATGTACGTGAGTAAAATGCATATTACAAGACGTGTAGTTCTGGTCCTCAGATCTGATAGGCTGTTGTTGTAAAATACGCTATGACATCACACATCAATTGAATTTTGTATTAGTGTGCCAAACATATATGGAAACAATATGCTTGAACTCTGCTACATAGTATTGACAAAACCATGCCATAAACATGTCATATGCTGTCATATCATATTATGTCTGCTAACAGAAGAGCGTTGCATTATCATCACCTTCCATGACAGATGGCATAGAGTGTTTGATGTCATGATGGTTCACTAGAGTACACTTACCAAACATTAGCATGTAACATAAGCGGCCATGATATCAGTGAACAAAAATCTAACAAAATCTGTCACGACATTGTGACATCTGCCATGACATGTTTGTTTATGTCAGTATTATGTAGCAGAGTTCAAGTAGTGTGTTACTGAATTATCTTTATTTGAAAGCTACCTACATAGGGATTTCATAACGCATACATAAGCAATGAATAATGTATTTAAAAAGCAATATTTTAACATTGAATAGCTTCTGTCAGTAATCACAAGATTCCACAAGATGATTTATGAAGTAAATAACAGTCTTAACGCAACCTAAGGGACCTTAAACTAAAGTGACAAACATCTGTTCCATTTGTAACACTGTATCTTTCCCAAGTTATGCAGCTTAGTTAAGAACACCATCAGTTCTGTGAAAGATTTTGATTCCGTTGAACATAATTATCGTACATATTGTCTAATACGTAAATACCAGAATTTTTTTCCAAGTAATTTTGTGTTGTTTCTTCTGATCCTTTCATCATGAAATTTACACACAATGTAAAGGACAACAGGCATTTTCAAATTATGTCAAAAACAACAAAAATGGAGATACCAGGGTTTCCTTTGACAACAGAGATATATTTAGCTTGTTACTGTCTCAATTAATGCGTTGGATTTAAATAGACCATAACATATCCCTGTACATATTTATGGTCTGAATACTTTTTTTTTTTCCATAGTGGTTTTTACTGTGGGACCACAGTTTGAACTAATTCGGTAGAACGGTCCATATATTCCACTTGACTTAAAATACAAAAGTTTGTTAAAGTAAATGTACTGTGAGTTATTATATTTATTTTATTATCTTAATGACTGATTACTATTAAGGGACCTGCATGACTGCAGAAATGAAAAACAGTCAGCAGTTCACATTTGCAACCAGAAAAGTCTCCTTAATAGAAACTGTTTTTCTTTTTTTTATTTCAGCACACATAGAAATGTATTGAACTGATAAGTTATGTCACTAACTAGGCCTCTGTCTTATAAGTCCATTATTTGAGAATGATATTTTATAGCAGTGTAATAAAAGGAACAAATGTCTGTCACTTCAGTTTAATGCTGCTACATGGCAGTGGCAATACATCGTCGTTTACTACAAAAAAAATCTTATGTCATCATCCAGTTGATAGCATAAGTTGTTTGTAAATGATAAAGTATTGCTTTTTTGAAATACTTATGCCAATTATGTGTTCTGACATCCCTATGTAAGTAGTCAGTTAAAGTGTCTGAATAATCTTTGTACAAATATAGCCTCCTGTTAACATGCTATGTTGCTTAGCAAAAGAATGATCACACTTATTTGTTACGTTTTATCTTATTTTGTCACCAGTGTCAGCGTTATAAAAGCAATAAGCCATTCAAGGCCACTCCCTTATTTCACTGCTGCCTCTAGTGGCTTTTTTGCTCTGCACTAATTTGACTTTATCTCCTTGTTTATTTACGTTAGTTTAGCTCTCGGCACTAAACATCTGTGTGACTGAAATGCAGCATATTCCTCCTCTGGGTGCTGCCGTTTGATTGAAAGTATACAATCACATCATATTTGTAGAGGCCTTTTAACTATAAATCTGATGCTGGCTTGTGGCATTTCAATTGGAGAACAATCAATGTAAGCACAGGGTTCTTCACCAACTAGCGAGTTTTTCATCATTCTGGAGCCTGGCCTCTGCTGTCATCGACTGTAATGTGATCGAATGAGGTAATATCAGCCAGCAAAGGAATGTAGGAAGCAAAGAGAATTATGCTCATAGTTAACCCCTGCTTTCTTGCAGTGTTTGAGTGCGTTACGGTTTCATTGCTTTCATTGTTTGTGCTATGAAAAAACAGTTCAAGCAGGTAGAGTTGTTTTTTAATTTTTTGAGTCCAGGCGTAATATCAAGGTGCCAGAGTATATTCTAGATAATTATATCAGGTTCAGAGGCGAGTTGGTCTAACGATAGCTTTATGGAAATGCTATATATTTTAGTGACTGGTCTTTTACAATGAACAGCGCAGTCTGTAAGTAACTGGATAGTGACTTGATTTCGAGAGAACTGGGTAAGGGTTTATTTTATGGTCTGTTGTAGGTGCTTTATATATGCTCACCTTATTTTGAACAGATGTTCAACTAAATGTCTATTAAATTCAACTTTTTTTTTCCTAACCCTAGGTCTAATCTTGACCTTAACCTTAACACAAAACCTAAACATAAACCTAGTCCTCAACGTAAACTTCATCGTACGTTAAGCTAGGGATCACACTGAAGTAATTAAGTTGGCTTGACAAACCCAACATACTGTTCTTTGTTTTGTTATTTTATGCTTTTTTGAACTGTTTCCAGTTTTTGAGATAGAAAAACAAAACTTTACAAGATTATAGAGCTTGTACAAGAATAGTGTGCCTGTGCTTTTTAGCGCAATAACATGTACAATTTTTGTACAACATTTGTTCCATTCACACACGTTTTTTTCCCCCCACAGCAAATGAATGGCAGAATATTGAGAAAATCTAATCTAAGCACCACAAATGATATTGCAAAGGACATCTCTCACACAGCCCCTCATAGACATACTTTTACCATATCTACGGACATATTAGCAACCACCTGGGATAACCCAGCAATGACCAGAAACACCTTAGCAACTACCTGGGATACTGTAGCAGTGGCCTAAGCACCTTAGCACCAACTCGGATATCAGATACCATAGCAACATCTTAGAAACCACATGGGATAGCATAGCAACACGTTAGCAACCGCCTGGGATTTCATAGCAACAGTTTTGTCAAGCCAGCTTAAAGTTGATTCACAAACTTTCTCCTTCTGATTGAACATTATGTCGACTAGCTTACATAGGAATAGAGTACAGATTTTAAATGCTGCTTTTTGATGGCTGTTCTCACATGAAACTCTGTAGCATATACAATATATTGATTCTCCCTGTCACAAAAATGATAGCGCAGTCATAGAATGTTGTCACATGAGACAGATAAATATAAGAATACCAGTAGTCACCCACCCTCCTCCTGGAGATCTACCTTACTTCAGGATTCACCTCCAACCTAAATCTAGCACAACTCATACAGCTAATCAAGGACTTCTGAGAGGAATAATTAGATGGATCAGATGGGGATGGTTAGTGCTGGAGCTAAAGTCTGCAGAAAGGTAGATCTCTAAGAGCAGGGTTGACCACTGAAAAAAAGCCAGCCAACTGAGCTATAAGTGATATGTATTTAATATACAATTGCACACTGCAGTCAGAGTCAAGTTTCAGACAGATTAAAAGAGGCTTGGACACTATCCACAAATGCTCCCTCTGGAGGATGCACTGTAATAGAAGTAGGAAAGAGAGAAATCAGATTTTAATAAAATATAAGGCATTCTTCTTCAGTTGTGTTGATTGTTGGTGCTAAAGAAAGGCTCACCACTGTTCAGCCATCCTCTTGCAGATCCTTTGATCTACATCACCATCATCATCATTTAAATCAGAAGCGTATGGCCACACATTGCTAGTACATGTACTGTACCATGTAAATAATAAAGAAACAAGAAAACCACTCCATATAAATACTGTACATGCTACATAATGGTTCACTTGATTTATGGTAACTATAGCAAAAGTGATTACATTCATAATGCCGTTAGTAGGCTTAATGAACCATGAACATTTTAAAAATAGCTTCTTCAGTCTTTCTGAAGCAATGAAGAAAGAGACTGAGGACATGTCCCTCTTCTCATATTTTGAAGTAACTCAACATAGGACGTCTCTAAAGGTTTTATTGGTTTGTTTCTGTGGTGCCCTGCTCGTAAAGAGTGGAATAGTGGAATCAACATTTATATTTTGGCTAGTAGGATCATTGTTTATGGAAAATATAAATGTAAACACAAGAGGCTTTAAAAATCAATGAAGTTATTGGTTAAAATTGAGCCTAGGACAAAGAAATTTGGATTTAGTGGAAGTTAGATATCTGTAAAATAAGTCAAGTATACCCCCCTAGGTGATTATAATCAGAAGGATCAGTGAAATGTAATGAAGTTTGACTGGCTGGCTTTGTTAATACTTGTAATATGATTATAAGCCACTTTTTAAATGAATGCCACCTATAGTGATTGTAGTTTCTGTCTGAACATGTGGAAACAGGGGTGTTCATGGAGTCATTGTCCTGGGTAAAAGTATCCTACTCTGACATAATGTGACCAGGACATTGGACCTCTTTCACCAATGACTTCCAAATTGTTTTCTTAAATTTGTTCTTATGAAAGGTCCTAAGAAAAAGCCTACATAAGATTCATGGTGTGTTCTGAAACTGCAGAATTGTTCGCACCTTTGTCTTGAATGTGTGTAGATTCTGTAGTGAAATTTCTTCTTAAGAATGGTTGGTGAATGAGGCCCGATATTCTTTTGTTATTTCTATATCCATAATATGAGGTTTAAAAATAAGAAGAAAAACTTTTTACCAAACTTGAAATGAGTCAGACTTGTGAGTCAGATCGGCAAATAAGCCTTTTTCTACTTCAAAATATTCTTAGTCTTACAAGCCAGAACCACCTATTTTGACTCACATGAAAATACCTGATCACTGGCTGTTGTTTTGTGTGATGTGCAAGGATGATTGTCAATAAAAAAAGACCCGCATGACAAAAGCGGTGTGCAGCGATTTAAAAAAAAACAAACAAACAAACAAACAGAAAAAAGGTTTGTTTGAAAATGTTTGTTTTCCATCAGACCGATTAAAAACATTGTGTAAATTAGGTTTCACTGAACCATTCCTCAGGTCCTTAGTGACAGTCCATATGTTTACTCTGTCCCTATGCATTGCAAGTTGGGTTGGAGCAAAAATGTGGACCATCTTGAGGGGGCTGGTTTGAGAATGACTGCTTTAAAGGGCCCATATCCTAGATTTTTCCTGCATTTTATTCATTTTATTCAGTTTGAAATTTCAGTTTTCCATGATATGAGCTCTTTACAGTTCTGTTTCTGAAACTGCATAAGAAAAGAGAAGAACATACATATTTCCACATGTTGATGCTTTGTTGTTGTCGTTCTCATTGCTCTTGCAATGGCACAAACTGGCCTTTCAACTCAGGTGTGTAGTTCACACGTCTGTATAAAAGGAAATGAAAAGCGTTGTGATTTCTGTCTTGCAGTGATTTGAGCATGTTGTCTTGGATTGTTGCTTGAATCTGTGTGTGTGTGTGTGTGTGTGTGTGTGTAGGGGGGTTACAGTGTTACAGTGAGTCAGCAGTAAGCCAGGAGTCACTCTTCCTGGGCTGTATTCATCAAGCCAGATTGGAGAGGCGGGTGGTATCTCACAGAGCAAAAGCTGTGTGTGTGTGTGTGTGTGTGTGTGTGTGTGTGTGTGTGTGTGAGTGAAGGAGGGAGGCAGGATGAGCGTAAATCTTTCTGTGTCACTCACTCTCACACACATACACACACAGAGAATCTCCATCTCCTCTCCCCTGATTGAAACCATGGCAGATGGGGTGCGGCAAATCGAAAGCCAGAACTGTGCCGATCTCTGGCTTGCCTCCTTTCTCACCCGTGTGTCTGTGTGTGCGTGTGTGAGTGTAGTATATAAACTCACTGGTCACTATATAATGTACACCTACCGTCTATCAACATTAATTGTCAGTTTTATCAGGCCCACTTACCATATAGGTGCACTTTATCCCCTGCTTTATGCATCAATGGTCAGACTGCCACAGGATCACCACAGATCAGGTAATATTTGGGTGGTGGACCATTCTCAGCACTGCAGTGACACTGACATGGTTGCGTCATGCTAGTGTGTGCTGAAAAGGTAAACGTGAATCAGTCGCTAAAAATTGACACAGTGTACAAAAAAGAGTGTGTGTGTATATATATATATATATATATATATATATATATATATATATATATATATAAATTGTTCATCCCCTTCATTTATTACATTTCCAGTCAAAAGTATAGGTTTTTTAATTTTCAGGAAATGTTTCTGAAGAGATTAGATGTGAGATACTCCACTTAGGTAAGAAAGGATAAAGTAAAAAGAAAACAGGAGTTTTCAGAACTGGAGTTCAAAATATGATTAAAATGGCATGGTAGACCACCAAAACTGCCACCATCAGATAAACAGCACTTAAAGCTTTCATCTTTGAGAGAGGCGAAAATCTAAAAAAAAAATCCACGGGTGTTTCTGTCCATCCTTCCACTGTGAGAAGACAACTCAATGCAATTAGTCTAGCTGTCAAGAAGCCCTTACTGAGAAAAGAAAGTAAACAAAAAATATTTCACTGGAAAACAGAAACTGGAGATCTGAGATCTGGAGAAAGCTTTTATGAGTCTATGAATTTGTAATTGGGATCACTTGGATTGTGAGAAGCAGAAAATACAACCAGCTTCTAAGACTGAACTTTAGAGGAGTGGAAAAATATCCCTGCAGATCTGTTTGAAAATTGCTCTTTTGTTATTGTTTGCTCTCCAGTGTCGACCAAAGGAGGATGAGTTCGCCTGTTCGGTCTTGGTTCCTCTCAAGGTTTCTTTCCTTGCCTTGACTTGCTCATGAGGGCTTGGACCCGGATTTTCTGTAAAGCTGCTTTGCCACAACACCGGTTGTAAAAAGCGCTGTTTAAATAAACCTGGCGAACACTTTAAATACTGTTTTTTTTGTGTTAAGTTTAGTTGTTGAGGCTTCTGTGTAATATTTTGTTAAACACAGTGGGTTCCAAAAGTCTGTTACCACTAGTGAAAATGCTTCTGTTTTGCATTCCTTTTAATTTAATGCAAAGTTTTTAATTGCAGTTTATATTATCAGCAAAACAATTTGAGTGGAAAGTAGAATCTTACCAAATAAATTACCCAACATAAATTTCAAAATTTCAGTATTATGTTTGACCCTCTTTTGCTTTAATGATAGCATGGACTTTAGCTGGAAGTGAACACCAGAAGTTTGTGCAAAAGCCTTTTATCAAATCCACCTGAGAGTCGTCTCTATGTGAGCTTCAAGGAAAGAGATAAGACTAAAACAAAATCTGACCTTTTTGTACAAAGACCTCAACATCATCACTGTCACAAATTTGCTTCACTTTGAATAGAGACCTAGAAAGGTTGTTGAATTTTTAGTATTCTTCATTAAATTGTCATTTGATGTCATATTTAATGTCTGTTTTGACTGCGGATAAAATAAAATAAGGGTGGTCTCTGCCTTTTGCACAGTACTTCATCATACAGAATATACACTGTCAGATATTTTGAAGGAAATGAAAGACAGAAATGCATAAGAATTGAAACCCCTCTGCTTTAGATCAGGGAGTTGAATACTTTCACAAAGGACTGCATATCTATAATATGAGAATTTTCAGCCTGAATTGAGGCCGCTGATGGAGGGCAGTGTACACTGGTGTGATGATGATGGGAGTTCAGCAGGTGCTGGCTTCTGTCCAGACAAAGCTGAAGAGCTCCCCACACCCCTCCTGCAGTCAGAAGGGAGGGGCACACAGTGAATGAAATAAAGAAGAGGCAGAGACAATCATGCTGTTTCTGTGTGTCTGTCATGTTGTACAACTCTTCCTTTTTCTTTCTAATGCTGCTGAATCTCTCACTCAGAGAATCTGGAGCTGCTGATGTATGGTGATGCAAAGCTTCCCCTGCCAGCAGATATTGATTTTCACCTTTTAAAGCTAGCTTTTTCCAATGAATTGTCAAAATCAGTTCTTAACTAGGTCTCCCACTCTGTCTTAGAAGATGTAAGACTCATACTGTTCTTTGATTTATTGGTGTTTTTTTTTGTTTTGTTTGTTTGTTTCATCTTTTTTGGAGCTGATTATAATCAAAGACAAAGATTTCAATGCCAGCTGTTGGTTCAGCGAGAAGCCAACCAGGTAATAGATCCAGTCAGGAAGTTTTGCCATTGTTTATTGCTTTTGTAGAATAGTATTTAATATAATGTGTGTGGGTACTCAATCCCTTGGTAAACTATTCCAGGTGTTAGTGTTTGAATTCTGAAATCACTAAAGGGCTAATCAATATTTGTTACATAAATGAAGACCAACAATTCAGTTAAACACTGTTAAGGTTTGCTCATATTTGCTTTAAAGGATATTATACTGTATCATATTATGCTTTGCTACTATGAAACGTGAGTGCCTACAACGTAAATCAGAAGTTATAATGTGTACTGACATTTTTGCGTGAAACACTTTATCCGGGGGGGTCTCACTAACTGAGAGTTTACACTCAATGATGGGTGGGAGTGGTAAGATGGGGAATGGAAACATTATATTATTGGTTAATATTATTTTGCCTGCTGGTGCACAGTGACGTAATCAAAAATCAGAACATGTTTTAGAGGCAAGCAAAAGTCATTCCATTTTGAGGGGAGACCATAAGAAGACAAAAAAATTTGTCTTTTAAATGATAAGTCATACTTAGTATGACCAGGGGCATGAACTAACAAGGTAAAAAGGTCAATTTTGATTTGACTTTAACATGAGTGCGTTGCCAAAGAAATAATTGAGAAGGCAGACTTAGTGTAGCTGTAAGAAGACTACCTGCTGTAGCTGTCAGTAGCCAAAATCAAAAAGATATTTCTCCGTTTTCATTTTTACCTCAACATGCTGACATTTTGGCTCAGCATCCACTGAGAAGTAAAACATCAATCTACCCGCAATCTACCACTGCTTCGGTTAGCTCTAGTGTTAGCAGTAGCTCATCAGCTCACCTGAAGGGGCAGCCTCTATCATACATTCAAACTCCCACTTATTTGACCTGGGTGACCGAAAGATTTCCCTTGGCTGTCATAGAATTGTAAAGCATGTTTTGAAATATACTCCACAGTTGGCTGCTTTTTTTCTCTTTGTTATTGATTTTAGCATTAGTAGTTTATCTTATCAGTTAACCTAATATCTGTTCATTAATTTATGGATAGTTGAATATCAATATCATTCAAATTGCACATTCCTAATGTGAAGTGTCATGCTGATGGACCAGTGTTTGTCATCGATATCATATTGGTTAAATAAATTGATGTAACCACTTTTATGTATTAAATAGAGCTAGTAACACTGTAAATGTCCTTTCATTACCTATAAGTGTTTTTGATAGAGCAGTGTAGAGCAGGCTTCATGCTTTGACTACTGATAGGATTCTACTGAAATCAAATAGACTTTGGTCTTTGTAGCCTGTTAAGAGTCTGCCTTTGTCGTGTTGACACTCAAAATGCTGTCAATATTCTTTCCTCTGTCAATCTCTCCTTTCCTCTTTCTCTATAGTCGACTCCAGTGAGAGTGATGGAAGCGACTCAGAGCTCAGTGAGGTCAACAGTGACAGAAAGCCCTTCATCTCTGAAAGCGTCAAAAGGAGACACTCAGGTGACTTGAACACACTATGACTTGTTATTTAGTCCACTATACAATATATGTTCCATGTATGTGACTTCCGCATAGTTAAACCCATGGCCATTACTAGCATGAGGCCACCAAGGTCACGGTAGTTTCAGAAGGGTTTTAATGAGATTCAGTGTGGAAACAGTGAGGAGACTACACAATCAGCAGTGCCTGTTTTTTAGCTGACCTCAGAACAGCTATGCTACCCAGAGTGACTTGAACATCCTGAGAAGTTCAGTTATGCAGCACACATACAATAGGCTGATGTACTGCTATGATATACACGTACCAGCCCCTTCTATAGTAATTGTCCATTTTATCAGCTCCACCTACAATATAGGTGCACTTTGTAGCTCTACAGTTACAGACTGTAGTCCATCTGTTTCTCTACATCAGGCATGTCAAACTAGGGACCTTCCAGGCCAAAGTGCTGCGGAGAGTAGCGTTTACCCTCATCTAACACCCTGATTTCAGTTCATGAAGGACTTGCTAATTAGCTGATGAGCTGAATCATGTGTGTTTAATTAGAGAGTGTGCTGAAGTCTGCAGTTTTTGGGCCAGCAAAGACTGGAACCTTTGTTAGCCCCATTTCTACCTATACTACCCATACTACAACGAGCATGACAAAATTCAGTGTTAACTAGTATTAGTGTTGGAGAGTTGATTCCAAGACTCGATTTATCGACTCCAGCGTGTCTGGGAATCAGTAGCTTCTGGGCCAGTGACTCAGAGTCAAAATGCTTGGAGCTGACCCTTCGACTCTGTGAACTCCATGTTTTTCCATTGTTAATGGCTCAAGGGACACTTTGACGGGAGCGTGTGATACGTTTGAGTAGTGTGATTTGTTTAACAGCTTTATGATATGCCAGTGCTGCACACCAATCATTGTTTGCCTCTACAGTGCACTGTTCTGCACCCTAACTCTAATGGTAGAGAAAACCAAGCTCTTCATTTTCTTCATAATTAGGGTTACAACAAACAAGGATTTAAAATGGTCAAACGAAAAACAGAGGTAAATATTATTTTTCACAGAAGATTGTGGAAGATAGCTTGAAGCTGAAATTGGCTACTTTTAGCTTCTTATTCAGATTTTCCATTCCACCTTAAACGGAGTTGCAGTTATGTTCATGCCCATGTACTCCATTTAAGGTAACTGCTGCATCATTTAACGTGGAATGGAAAATTTGAACATGAAACTGGTGAATAAGCCGACTTCAGCCTTGTGGAAATGAGATAACATACAACTGCTCCAGAATGAAAGCTTTATTTTAAATCTGGTTAACTGGCTAATAACAGTTCATAGAATTATGACTTTAATTCAGTACATCATGACTTTCTCAGTACATCACCCTGAGTTTCCCGTTGAAGCTCAAGCTCCATTCAGCAGCCTCATCATTTGAAATTATGTGAATTCTGATGGCTGAAACCTTAATCAGTTGTAATTGTTGGTCAAGCTACCTGGTATTACTTGGTATAATCTTTTTTATCACATCACTGGCTAAACCATGGTTAGGATGGTATATCCTTGTGTCACGGGCTCTGGCACTCTTATGGCTAAAATTGATTGGAGTCAAGGATTCAGTTCTGTCAGCTCCAGAGGCAGGAGTCGAGAGTCTGAGGTGATTGCAGAAAACTCAGTCTTGCATCACAAACTAGCATATTGATGGCAAAGTATCATGTAACATAATTAAAAATCAGTGTACATTAGACTGTATTTTCATTAACTTTACAAGCAACTTACCTCCCTTTTGGCTGGGGTTTGGTAGAGACAGACTGTTTATAATGTATTATTAATGTATGGTTTTTCGGTAATCAGTGAGGAGCAAGAAGCTAGAAACAAAAAGAAACGAGAGAGAGAGAGAGAGAGAGAGAGAGAGAGAAAGATAGGGATGGGAAAGGAACAAATGAAAGGATAACATGCATAATAATTATGGATGGGAAAAAAAGAGGAGTGACTTTGTAATAAAAAAAAACTAAATGAGATGTTGCTAGTTGGTGTAACACATGTTCAGCAGTGAATGGCATCAATATTAACACTAAGATTGCTACTTATGGTTGATTCTGTAATTGATTAATCTAGTAATTCTTATTACTATTATACTTTCTTTAGTTGATCTCACTCTACCACACCATCATTTAAAGCTCCATCTGTGAAATGAGCAGTTTCTTCTTTTGTGGTGCAACAGAACAATAACAACCATATCGCCTCTTGCAGGGTATTGCAGTGTGTCACAACTGTAGGTGTATTCCAGTCCCCCTAGTAGTGCCCTGCAAAGTGACACAATGTTTTCATTAATTTTAAGAGTGATTCCAAACCATAGGGAGTGAAAATGTTCCTTTGGAAGTGACACTTCAAACTACGTCGTAATTAATGAACATTGTTTTTTACTCATGAAGTGTATGAAAGTTTACCCGACAGTCTTTGGATTCTCTTTAGGATCACTGTTGCTTCGTGTTTGTTAATGCAATTGCACATTGCTCCACAGCAGTGTTTGCCAGCACTAGTCATGGAGACACACAGGCCTGCACATTTTAGTGCTTTCACTGCTCCCAAATAATTAATTCTTTAACAAGCCCTTAATGTGTTGTAGTGGGTGTGTTACAGTGCATGGCAGGGTGCTTCCAGGACCAGGAAACACTGCTGTAGATGATGTGTCAACTTATTTTCACTTAATCAACAAAACTTGTAATTTGACAAGGAGCAACCAAGCTTTTGAATATGACTATACCATGTGGAAACTATAGTACACTGTAGAGCATTATTTGAGGTAAATAAAAATTATCAACGTTTTTCACAATCAAATATATCAAATAGCTCTAATTAACATCCATCACTTCTTTCTTGACTTCTTTCTTCTTCACTCCGACAAGCTCTGTCAGAGTCCAGTGGAAGTCCGGCCCCAACACCCGTCCAGTCCATACTGACCAGTCCATCGCGAGCCAGCTTCCTGTCCGACAGCCGCTCCAGCCTGGCCAGTGAGAGGAGCAGCCTCGCCCCTGCTCAGGAGGACGAGGACACTGATCACAGCCGCCCATCATTGAGTGAGTACCACACTTATATTTATATTAAACCATATTTATTTGTGTGTGTATGTATATTATGTAAGTATGTCTATATATATATATATATATATATAATATGTGCGTGTAATAAGGCGTATACTACACGATTTTAGACAATATACCCGTTTAGACATTTTTTTAACATCTGAAGCCATTTTCCAGTTTGGGAGCTCGAGCAGAAGCGATTGACAGCACAGATGATCTGGTAATCTGGTAGACAGCTTGTCAGTTTGTAGAAGAGGATGATCTGCATTCCCCAAACACATACTCATGCACTGTTTGCATTTTTGCTTCTTGTGTCTGCATAAAAGCACAAACAGGCCTGGTCCAGTTTCAGATTTGTTTGTGTCACGTGGTAAGAGCAAGATTTACATTTCGTTATGTATGTAATGCTCTCTCTGTCTAATCATCTAATGTGTTTGTTCTCATGAAAAAAAAACAAGATATTCTGTAAATGACTGACGTTGAGTCCATAGTCTGTTTGGATTTTACAAGTCATGAAGTGTACGCCTGGCTTTAAACAGTGGAACAAATATTCAGGACATTTTGTCCTGAAAATCTATGAAAACAGACACACACACACACAAAACCGAGCTTATCTCTCCTCTTCTGGGCATGTGGATTCTGGCTACTGCACTGTAAATATGTGCTGTGCTGAAGAGAGCAGGATCAGTGCACTCATACAGCTGCCTGAGCTCATCCTTCTCTCCTCATCTAAAACCTTCTACTGCAGGAAGAGAGCCTCAGTCTCTTCCTCCGTGTGGGTCAGTGGGAGCCAGAGAGATTTCGTGGGGTTTTCAAGTGGTGTTTCTTCCCTTTTTGTAAATAGTTGTAAATTTAGGAACAAAGGAATGACAGGACAGGGATACATTTGCACTCTATTTCCAGTCATAGAAGACCAGGCTTCTGTTTTTTTAAATGGGGACAGACTTATAAACTTAAAACTGAAAGCAACATTAAAATCATTTGTAAAATCTCACAGAAAACAGCATAAATGGTTCATACTGTTTAGCTCAACCCACAAAAACATGTTTTTTCAGCTTGTTCTGGCTACTGCACCTACAAAAAGGTGTGCTTTTCCCCAGCTTTTCCCTATTGGCTCATTTAATGGAGGGTCAAGTTTTCCCTGTAAACAGATGCTGCGTTGAGCCTTACAAATTTTAATGTTCATTTTTCAACTAGTAAACTGTCTCCTCCTCCTTTATAATGTCTGTACTAAAATACACTGACTCAAATTTGGGGTGAGGGTCAAGGGGCTAGGAGAGGAGATGGGGACACGGGGGATATGTTCTTGAATTTTTTTGTCTAGTCGCAGGATGGTTGTCGTAAAAAGTAAGTGACTTTAATTACTGATAACATTTTTGAAAATGTTTTTCATAAAATCTCCCGCACTGTCTGTTGGAGTGGATATGCTCACTGTAAGTATTGGCTAAAAAGTCTGTGCCATTGTGGATCAGTACTTGGTAAAGCAGGTAGCCTAACAGTTCACCTGACTACCTTTCGTTTCTATCAACATTACTTGATGGCCAGCAAGTGTCCACACGTGGAGTGTTGGCTTCTCGGCAGATGTCTGCCATCTGACCCTACAGGTGAGGTATATTTACATATTTACAGCAATATGAAAATCAGAGTAAAAAATTAAAGGACAAACGTACAAAAAGAAAAGTCTTTAAATGACTGAAAGTAGAAAAAGAAGAGCAGTTACAGAGAGATTGAGGAAGAGAGTTCCGGAGTTTGGGGGCCATGGCACTGAAGGACCTACCTCCCAAGGATGGAAAGTCAAGGTCCTTCACATAAACTATGCATTTTTTTTCTTCAGCAGTGTGGATGTGATATATTTAGGTGTGTGATTGGTGTATGTTTTACAAAACTGGAAGTGTTCATCATTATGGGTGTTTATAAAAGTGTTTTTATGTGTATTTTTGTTGCAGCGCTTGCATATAAAAAAAACTGCTGCTGTGCTATCTGTTTTATCTCTGCATGGCCCCTCTTTATGGAGAGGTGCAAATTGTTTTGACAGCAGGTTTTTCACCCCTTCCCTTTCGTCCGTCGTTGCTCACTAGCAGCTCAACACAGAGCCACAACATGTCACACACAGAGAGTTACCAGGAAGAAATATTTTATTTGATTATGTTACTTACAGTATATCAGGTTCCCTTCCACTGGTGGAATGTCTACTAAGAAGCCTGCAGAAAGAGATGAAGAAGTGTTAGACTGCACTTGTAGATGTGCTTTGTTTACACAGTTTTATGCTTACATTGCAGTATGATAACTGCTGCCTCCTTATGTTAGTCCCCCCTCCCCACATGTTGGACCAAATGCCCTCTTGCAAAAATGTATGGAAAGGTAGCATTCTGACACCTTTGCTTGAGCAGATGATGATGAGCAATAAATAAAAAGGAAAGAAATTCACTTTCCCATAAGTTTCACGTGTCATGTGGAACTTTTTCCAGTGAATGTGTGGAATGTGAAAGGAAGCATTTCATGTATTATATTTATGTAAATGTATTCTGTGGAGTCTTCACAAACTCCTCAGGGATCCACATCAGGGAGGCAAGTGTCATATATGAAAACAATCTAAGATAAAGTTAATGGTGTGTATCAGTTTGTGAAGCTTCAGCTTTCATTGCTGAGCTCTTTTACTGAGTGAAGCTCCATGTGCTACCACTTTTAAAGTGAATTTGGTGGAGCAGTATAGCCTTCACATAGAGCTTACGTTATTAATTATGTTTTCCAGCTATAACTCTCGGTTTTGTTCACGTTGTATAAGGTGCATGATTATCCCATGACAGATTCTTGAACCGCTCCTATGTTGCATTATGTGTCTTTGTGTGTGCATGTGTATATATGTGCATGCACTCCATCACTCACGTGAGCCAAATGTAAATTATATTCACATTTTGCCTTTGTTGTGCATCTCCAAGCTCCTATAGTCATTGTGCCCCCTCTCTCTCTCTCTCTCTCTCTCTCTCTCTCTCTCTCTCTCTCTCTCTCTCTCTCTCTCTCACACACGCACTCTCTCCCTCTCCTCTCTGGCAACCCACTGGCTCACACACACCCAATTAGCCTTCATTTGCACAGTGATAGCACACGCTCTGGCCTGCCTCACTCTCCAATTTGTACTGCTCACTTTTACGTCTAACGGAGCTCCTTATGCACTGCCTTGGCACCCTTTTTGAATAGAGCGCTCTTTTTCTCTTACTTAAGCTGGAGCTTTTAGTAAAGTGGGGCTTAGATGTGTTATGCCTCCCTAACTGCTGTACCATACTGGTAAACGTCACTGTCAGTCAGATAGGGCTGTAACGACACACAAACTTCACAGTACGATATGTATTTGGGTTATAGCTTCATGATGCTGTACATTGCTGTGTGACATTGACGCATATTGTCACATTGGGGTCACATTTTAGGACTTGTGGGTGACATACTAGGGCCTATGGGTCATATGTTAGGACTTGTGGGTCACATATTAGGTCCTGTGGGTCACAAACTAGGACCTGTGGATCCCACATTAGAACCCTGTGGGCCGCACATTAGGACCTGTGTACTACATATTAGGACCTTTGGGTTTTGTATTAAAACATATGGGCCACATATCAGGAACTGTAGACCACATATAAGAGCCTGTGGGCCACATATTAGGACCTGTGGTGTGTACATGCATGTTATTACTGAGTCAGATATGATATGATATATAATTATTCTGTGTGATATATCATAGGTATCCCACTTTGTTCATTGTCCTATGTCTACTTTGACAAATTTTAATGGGAAAGAAAGTTGCTCTCATGTCTTTTTTCTGTTTATTTATTACATGTTTGCTATCTGGGACTCTTAGGGCTGCGATATGCTTGATTTGAAATATGCATGGCCCCATGTATTTCACATTTGTTTGAAGCATAGGCTGTGTATGTCCCCAAAAAATGAATTCGTCACATCCATGAGATGCAATACCAACAAACAGTGGAAGCAGTATGCCACACTGTGCTGTGATGTCAGCTTCAAACAGAACAAACCATGACAACAGACAGTTCAGCCATCTGTTTTTTTTGCCATTTTGTCATGGTAAACAGTAGGGGTGTGGGAAAAATTGTTTCTTAGATGCATCGCGATGCTGACGTGAACGAGGCTGAAGGCGCTTCTTATTCCCCAGCTTCTTGTTTCGAATTTACCCGTTCTACCTTAAATTCTAACTGAGGCGCCGAATGTAAATGCGGCACCATTTAAGGTGGAACGGGAGAATTCGAAAGAGAAGCTGACTTCAGCTTCGCCAATTTTTAGTGTGTCACAGTCTCTCGTTGTAGATTTAACGTACCAGGAAACCAACTGCGCTGCTTATGAAATACGAATAACGCATCACTGCTATGTGACCTGCAGTCTGCACGCCGGTTCTCAGTCGTTGCGAAACAGGGCTTTCGTGCTGTTTCACACTTCCCGAAGATATTTTACTGACGCAGCGATCCCCCTCGTCTCTACAACAAGACCAAAACCAAAGTTATAAAATGACAAAAGAAAACGGGTAGAATAGCTGTAACATGTGCTGCCATGACATCCATCACCACTGGATCTTATTTCACCGTAACTGCGCATTTTATCGCAGATGAGTAGCAGCAGCTTCTCACGCTCCAAAACAAGAGCACTGAATGAGAGCCTTCTAGTTCACTTGCCACATCACTTCCATTTGTTTTATTAAAAAAGATATTGGAAGTAAATTCATTATGGATCATTACAAATACTTTGCTTTAAAAGTACCAAGTCACTTTAAATAACAACACTGAGTCACTTAGTCACTTTAAAATGTATATTGTCTCTACATTCTGTACATATTTTGTGTATATTTTGTGTATATTTAATATATTTCAATTGGTTTTTCTTGTATTTTTATTTTATTATTATCTGTAGAGTGATTAGCTGTGCCTCACCACAAGCATTTCCATGCATAAATGTCCTGACATGTTGTGCAAATAACAAATAAATTTGAAACTTGAACTCGAAACTTGAGCTCACACAGTGAGAAAATATAAATGCTATATAGAAAAAAAGATGCATCGAGATGCATCGATAATCATTGTATAATCGCATCGCAGGCCTCTGAATCGTAATCGAATCAAATCATGAGGTGCCTAGAGATTCCCACCCCTAGTAAACAGTAATACAGTCCTCCATAGTTATCATAATCATTGTTGTGCTAAATCATGTTGTCAAGGAATGCATTCTTGTGCTGACAGTTGGTGTTTTCAGCTCTGACTTTCCCCCTAATGGACATAGTGTTTCGTTCCCCCCATATTGTTCTCTTTGTTTTTGGAACACTTGCATTAATCTTGGAATTTTGGTTGAATTTTTGTTTTGAGATATCAACTCAGACTTTCTGCTATTCCGTGAGCAACTTTAAGGGAATTGAATGTTTTCATGTATGTTGTTATGACTAAAATGAGACCAATCAAATGAAATGCGAGGTGGTCCATTAAGATTCTTAGCAACTTAACATAAAAACATTGTCAGATTAATTGCACCAATTTACAGTAAGTATAGTAGTAAGTATTGACAACAGTTCATTCGTTACAGCCGATACAGACGTAAATAAAATTCCATCATTCATATTGTTTTTTTCCCTAGAAAACAAATAATTTTAAATTGTAAACTATTTTTGTCCTTACTGTTGTAGTTGTTTCTTTTAGGAATGTTTTAGGAGTTTTTATATCTGGTATATATTCTATAGTGTACAGTTTAACTGTATGTGTTTCTTAGCGTGTAGTCTCACAACTGATGTGTCAAGGAAAAAAAATTGTATAAAATATTGTATAAAATCGTATCACCTCTACAATCTGTATGTTTATATGACCCAAATAAAATGCCTTGCACTTGGTTATGCATTATTTATATGTTCAATAGGAGATCCCTAATGTGACAGGAATATTTTATGGTTACAGCTCTGCCTTTACTGCATTTTCCCAACACATAGCTGCAGGTGGGACAAGGTTCATTGCTAGTTTCCTTCTATGCATCCAACAGGTTCTATTTATTTACTGCGTGGTTCAAGGATGCAATTGCCATGCTGTGGTTCCATTTAGATTCTCTTATGGCCATACAGAAATGGCTTTTGCTCAAGCCCAGCGTGATTTATAACAAGGTGCAGCACTGGATCATCATTAATCATTTCATAATGAGCTTTATCCTATGCAGGCATGCACTCGGCTCCTGCTCTCTTGTTTGTTTGTTTTTTTTGCTTCCTTTTTTTTTTTCCCTCTAACTCGCAGATTTTTAGTCACAGCTGTTGCTCACTGCCTTATTCCTGTGTGTAAGCCCTAAAGGCTGAAGCATTTGTAGACAGAGTCCTTTTACTTTGGTCTAAGGCCAGATTTGTGGCTTTGCTTGTAATGGTTTTGGGGGTGGTAGTGCTAGATTAATGTCACAGTGGTGCATCTGCCTGGAGCAGGGGAGTTTGTGGTCATCACAGTTTTTAAAGCTGCTGCAAGGAACGCTCTGCCCACGGCCTGTTCTAATGTGTTGTCATTCTTTGGAACGTGGCAGCAAAACATCACTCTATAGTAGCACAAGGCAGAATATCAGGCTGCAAACTATCCTAAAACTGTGCTGGATTTTGAAGCTGAGTTGATCAGTTCAAAGCAGAGACAAGATGAGACAGTTTAATGTAATCTCATCTAATAGCTTAACAGACTACAGTAACAGTAGCCTGTAGGTAACTCAAAGAGGTATTTCACCAATTTTCCAAATTTTCTGATTAAATTAAGGTATAAGCCTAATCAAATTAACATATAAGCAAAGTAATTCAGAGTAGTTTTGTGTGAAATGCATCACTGTAGAGAAACGTACCAAGTTAGAGATGATAGGAACCAGATATCCGAAGTGTTGAATACCTTACAGCAGGGCTCAGCATTATGACAGTACATATTCTTAGTGTGTCACAGTACAATTCAGTGTGCTTTTCTGTACATATTTTGAATATTGCCCACCATATTGCACGAAATTGTTACAAGCACACTGTCTGATGCCTAAGACATCAATTTATGATAACTTTGAGAGGGTTTTGGCTTAAAACATTGTAAAAATAAAAATTGTATAACGTATCAAAATGTTTTATTGACCCTCTCAGATTTACCACTATTTTACTATTATTAACATTACATATAAAAACTCAAAGGACATGTGCAGGTTCACTGGTCATTTTGGATTAGGATAAAATGGGTGTGTTTGCAAACTCTGGTTCCTGTCATCACCATTGTAAAGAAATTCGAGTTGGTAAGTTTCTCTAAAATGAATTATTTTACATTACATTAACTACTCTGTGACTTTGTTTACATCTCAACCAGTGAATTGTATATATGTTTGAGAAATCAGTGAAATTCCTCTTTAATACAGTGCACTTTAGCATATCACTGTTGTCAGAACAAAAACTCGCATCTCCGAAATGGTAAATTTACAGGGGAAGGAAAAATACTGCTTTACTTTTAATGTAACTCAGTGGAACCAGACTTCTTTCCAAGTATTTTTGGGCTATTTCTTTTGGTACATTTATCATGAAATTTACACACAATGAAAAGAGCAACAGTCACTTTCAAATTAGGTCAACAACTGAAAAACAACAAAGATGGTGATATGAGGTTTTGTTCCGACAGCAGCGATATGTTATTATCTATTGGATCCCTCATGATCAGGCTGATCAAGAGCATGAGGAAGAAACAAGGCCAGCTGTGCCTATGATCGCAGACGCAGCACAAAATGTGCCTTGTTGCAACATGAATACGCGCCCACAGTACACCTGAATTTAACCCCTCAATATCCCAGGCTTATAACATACTAAGGCTTATTATTCATTAACTACAGAGGCTACAATGCAAAGTGGCTGAGCTATTCTTAGGTTATAGAAGTGTGTAATAAAACTGTGGGCCCTCGCCACTGAAGGGGTTAGTGCTCATTAGCCGGGCCCACTAACTGCGTGCTTGTGAGGCACATGGTTTAAAAGGTACAGTGAAATAACAGAGCTGTGAACAAGCTCGAAACTAAAAGAGAAAATGAATATTCAGCGATGAAGAGATAGTGGTTAACAAATGTTAGTCCTTAGTTCTACAGGGGTGTTATTTTACTCCGGCTTAAACAGTAACGCTCACTGCATGTGCATATTACAGCTGCATCACAGCATATTTTTCGCTCACATACATGCATATGATCCTGAGTTTGAGCAGTGTTATTCTGATGGTAAA
Source organism: Colossoma macropomum (assembly GCF_904425465.1). Taxonomy (NCBI): domain Eukaryota; kingdom Metazoa; phylum Chordata; class Actinopteri; order Characiformes; family Serrasalmidae; genus Colossoma; species Colossoma macropomum. The sequence goes on from NW_023494794.1 coordinate 2,219,995, forward strand.
CATTCTTTCAGCATGTGTTTGAGGCATGCGCGTCCATCTGACTGCTGTGTCTGTGGCTGTAGGTAAGTCTCGAAACATCACTTCTTTTGGAGTGCACATTCATGCCTGATTTTTGAAAGGTAGTGGAAAATCGATGTAAAGCTGGCCACCGCAAGTTAATCAGACTTTAGTAAATCCAGCGGAATATGTAATCAGTCACACGTATAATATCTCCACCCTCAAATGCATATGCATGAAGAAGAGAAGTGCATTTTGCGTTTTACCATGCACAGAGCTCATAAGCTGCTCGTTTAGGCTCGAGCACCAGTTCCACGCACAACACACAGGCAAAATGCATCCAATTTGTGCCTGAAAGTGATGCAAAAGGCCACTTCAGGCCCTGAGAGGAGCCAAGACTCAAAAGGAAAAACATCCTAAAAGCATGAGGAACAAACAGTGAGAGGAACCAAGAGAGAACCTGTTTCTTCTGAGCTGCACCGCAGAGTGGAGCTATGATACATGTAGTATTCCACATTATTAGCCAGGCAATTTTTCCTGATTAAATTAAAGAAAGTGGTGCCTCAATCCCATAAAAACAGAGCTGAAGAGTTTTTTAACTTTTATATCTTAAGCACACTTTTATGTTCCAACAGTATGTGGTATTTTGAGCACAGCATATCCTGAAAACAACACCTCTCCCCCTTTCCCTTCTTATTAGCTGGACTTGTGTGGAGATGTGGAATTGTTGGAATTGTTTGATCTATATGTTTTTACGAAGGTTTAAAAAAAACAATTAAAATGTTTGAATAATGATACTGGTAGTACAAAGGCACTTGGATCAAACAGAGTGAAGATCTTTGAGATAAAACAGTGGCTTACATTGAAAGTCTGTGTGCTTCTATGAAATATTCTAAGCATAAAGTTAAGACTGGGCAACTTTTCCATTCTTTTTCTCTTGCTTTGTGCAGCTACCAATGAAGTCGTTTCAGTTCATGTGCTTTGGAACGAGTTTCATTTTCTTTCCAGGTCAGCTTTAGCATCGCCTTTCATTCAATCCAGGATGACGCAAGCAGGAAGGAGAGAGAAAGAGAGAAGGAGAGGCAGACAAAAAAGATCCCCATGAAAGCTTTCACTGGAGCGGTGTTGAGTCCGCCAGCTTGGCTGATGGCTAGAAGCGAATCGCTAGCATTGGGGCCGGCTGAGTAACTCCTCCACTCCTCCGCTTTCTGCTTCCCCTCCAAGGCTCCGAGCCATTCTTCACACCCCCTCCCTCTCACTTCATTTATTTAATCTACCTTGACATTTTCAAAGTTTGCTTCTTTTCATTTCGCTGCCTTACGTAATGGCAGTTCATCATCCTCGATTGCATTGTGAGTCGCCGTTCACTGTTATTTCCATGTGCTCTGCACATTGGCAGAAGCTGCGCGGATGATGAATGATTTACGGAATTCGACCTGAATGGGGCGCGTTCTGCTGTTCATGGTCAAGTGCTGTGGAGTTTTTGTTGAAAAATGGACAGCTATTTGCAGAAGTCTCTGATTGAGATAGGCTGATTGGTTGATTATATACTGAGCTTAACTGAAAAAAAGAATCATGCCTTGCTTTTTGCAAACCTTCAGAAACCCTGTGTGTCCCTTTACTCTAAGACAAATCCACTTTGCTGGAAGGATCAAAAAGTTTTCTTTGTTTTTATCTAATTTTTTCCCTAATTTAGCCACGTCCATTTCTACCCACTAGTTAGGTCTCCCCATAACACGATGCTATCAAGCTGGGAGGGTAAAGGCTAGCATGTACTTCCTCAAAGGTGTGAAGCACCGCCATATTTTTTCGAACTACTGCTAACAAAACATTGTTTATTTTTTGGGAGATTTTACAGTGGGTGAAGAATAATAGATGAGAGACAGAGATAATTAAAAACAATATTGGGCTGTGATGGGGCACAGAAATAGTCTACAACTCTTGCTTGTGTCTTAGCAACATGGCTCCAAACCAGCCAACAGCTGACAAGAGAAGTGATTTTAATTTAAAATGCAGTGTTAACTTAAACAGTGTTTTGTTTTGCTGTGCTCAATTTTTTTTTCTTTTGTTAGGTTTCTGTTATTTTTTAAGAAGTTGCAGTTTAATAATCTTAAATTGATAGCATTGTGCTGAGGGAAGGCCATCCTACCACTCAGAGCAAGACCAATAGTGCACTCATGAACTCCCAAGTATCTGTGTCAGCTGTTTGCCAGCTACGGATGGCTGTGGCATCACCAAGGATTAAACTCGCAGTCTCCTGACAGTAGAGCCGGTGCTTAGGTGATTGCAAGGGATGAGAACTTTGGAACTAAGTGTGAACCTCAAAACTGTCTATATTTGAGACACTACAAGGGTTTCTTTTTTAGCAGTGTTTATGCCTCATTGCATTACTTACTGAAAATTTCATCATTTTCTAGTAGTAGGCGTATTTCGAAAGCTATGGTTTGATTTGAAACTGATCATGATGATATGCTGTTTCACTATTTTAATCTCTCCCTTGGATTGACAGGCATGGTCAGGATCGTGCGCTTCAGCCAACTAGAAACAGTCTGCAGCCAAACAGGCAAATACTTAAATAAATAAATAAAGTCCAAGATGGCATTACAGGCTCTTGGCACAACACGTGCACTAAATATAAATGCATGTAATAGATGTTCCCAAACATACCACCATTTTGGTTCGGAAAGACTTTGGTCCTCAAACTAAACCACAGTAAGTTCCTTTTGCCAAATTTGATTTTGAAGATGCTCTCAAAGCCAGTACAGTCACGATCCAGACACACCTAGTCGGCAGCCTTTCCATTTAATGCCCAGTTAATCCAATGCTCGTCTGGGTCTGCCCTGGCGCTCGCATGTCTTCGTGCTGTTGTAAAGCCCAGAGTGGTCCTCCTGTACCAAGCGACATGGAGCTTTTTCCCACTAGAGTCGATTTCATCCTGCTTTCCTACCATTAATTATTTTTAATTAACCAAACAGCCACTCAGGAAATCACTGAGATCAGTACAATCCAATTAAAGGCTCTGGATACAGGAGTGCACACCGAAGCAGATATATTCAGGCCCAACCACAAACAGCTATATTTATATGTACACACATCATTATGCATGTATATGGCTGTGCGGCTATGATTAGTTTACATGTGCTTTCCAGGGCACTAAGCTGATTTGTTCTCGACATTTGAGATTCAGACTAAAAAAAAAGGAAAGGCTCTGATTCTTTTTGTGCTCTATTATTATGTGTGAATAAATTTCTCATTCAGAGCATTTGATATCAAGGGTTCAGTTTCTGATGTAGAATTAGTCTGAGCTTTCACAAAACAAGCTGCTTATTTTATAGCCCCTTTCAGCATTTGCGTATCAGTCATTATTACTCTTATGTAAGACCCTGACTCACTCATTTTTAGAAATCAGATCGATTACACGGTTAGTACATTCAGAGTCTAGAACTGGCCAACAAGACAAGTCTGCCTCGTCGTTAAATCCAACGGGAGGTTCATTTTACAGCACTAGTTTCATCACCTCCAGCCTAACTAGATCACAAATACATCCAGAACCAGCGTATAACTGTGATTGCTTGACGAGTGACTAACCACTGGCATTTCGTAAAAAGGGCTGCGGTGTATTGGGGGATGGGGACGACTGTCATTTAGCAGCCGTAATTAATACCACTCCGGTCTCCTCTGATTAGGTGCAGACAGAGGCTGCATGTGCGATGAGAGGAGATGGCTGGGGAGGATCCGGAGTCTACTTCCCCCCGGAACAGAGGAAGTAGGGCTCTGACTACCTATGACATGACAGCATTGATGGCTTGGTAAACAGGCTAAACTTGTACCCTCATTAAGATCAGATGAGCACGGGGGGTAGGGAAGCAGCAGTCTCTTCTTACCTATTGAATGTGTGGAGTGTAACGAGAGGAGATAGAGACGTTTTTGCTTGACAGAATCGAAATTTGAGGTTTCGGTAGTATTTTCCGTACATGATGGATCTTGCTGTAGGAAAGGAAAACTGTTAATACTTGAGCATGATAGCACCAAAATCTAAGCAGTGTGATACATATGATTGTCTTGTTTAGTTAGATATTTAGCCTGATATTGTCTATACAGTTCATAGTAGTTTGAAGTGAAATGCATTGTGGAGAAACTTACCGACTCTGATTTCCTTACAGTGGTGGTGAAAAGAACCAGGGAGCACAATGACAACAACACAAATAGAGTAATTTTAGTTACTATCTGAAATGACCAGTGAACCTGTGCATGTCTTCTGAGTTTTATATGTAATGTTAAAATGGTAAGCTCTAAGGGTAAAACAGAGGTATGTCTGAAAAATAATTCTTTAGGCATTATTGTACCTTCTTTAGGCCTGCCTGTACCTCTCCACCATGAATGGATTTTAAAAAATGTTTTCAGCCAAAACCTTAGCTTAAAACTGTGATAAAACATTGAGTGAGTTTACATGCACTTAGTAATCCAATAACTGCAGAAAATCAGATTTTGTCAATAATCCGATCAGTGTGTTTACATGAACTTGGGTAATCAGCTAATGGGAAACTCCAGGTCTACATGATTCAGGCAATGATCATATTTTTGCTTTGCAACCAGCCATTAAACTCACAGAATAAGATGGGACATAAACGTAATGCAAAACCCAAACCTCATGCTGCGACTTTTTTTTGAAACACAGTGCCACAGTTAAAATATGAACAAACATCATCCAGAAGATGAAGAATATTTAAATCTCTCATGTCGTCAAGCATGTAGTTGGTTTCAGCGTCTCTCCAAAAGCGTTTTGCTGCCATCTCGCAGCACACTGCTTGCTTATTTCTGTTACCACTGTCTTTTTGCACATGCGCAGACTGAGAAATCCAAAAGAAATCAGAGTAAGAGTTTATATGCACCAAAAAATCTGATTACTGAGCTAAAATCCAGCTCTCTTTATTGGATTTCTTAATCAGATTTCTAGACCTTACTCTGATCTAAGAAATCGGAGTATGCTGTTTACATGCCCATTTGAAAAATCAGATAACTGTAGAAATCAGGTTATGATTGGAGTATTGAGTGCATGTAAATGCAAAGCTGTCTTGATTGGTATAAGGTTTTCCTCAATAACAGTGACTACAGTCTGTTGACAGTGCTTGCAGCCTGTAATGCAGCACATTGGAGTAGCATAAAACCAGCATAACAGCCAATCAGGATACATAGTTTTGATTTGCATACCCACTTGGAGAAATCATGTTACAAACAAACCCAGTTAAGAAATGATGAATTGCTGTGTCAGTATACTAGGTGGCCATGTGTGCCTTTTAATTGCTAGATGAAGAGGGAGAGGTCCTCTAACTGTTCACTCATGATGACATAAACTAACTGGACAGTTAGCTCATAAGCTATTTTCAGTGTTGACATTATGAAAAGTGAAGAACGCCATGAGTCTGAGGGAAAACAAAAGAGGATTGTGACCAAAAAGACTGGATGTAATTTTATATGATAATATTATCAGCTTGTTGTTTCATTCAAGGTTAAGCACACTATTCAAACTTAAAATCAAGTATTTCAAAATGCATATAATAATTAGAAATATAGAATGATATGGAAAAATATATTGTGATAAGATTTTTGGCTTATCAACCAGCACAAGGTAACACATTGTAGGCACTCCCAACTAGACCACACATTCAAGCACTCTATTCCCACGCTGACCTGTATCAAAAGGACTACAGTTGTAAGTGAAAGAAGATATATAGTTATCTAGTGTTGTAAATGCCAACGTTGTTGTTATGGCTATATTGTTAAGTGCCATCGAGTCAGTTCTGACTCCTGGCGACCATAGTAGTACACTGGGTAGTGTTTCTGCAGAATATCTTGTCTTCTTGTCTTGTCTTATCTTGTCTTCTGTTTGGCTCTTTAGGCTTGTTGAGGGCTTGTAAGTTGATTTGGTCAAGGATCTGTGTGTTTTCTTTGCCATCCAAAGTGCTCTTAAATGTCTTCACCCGGAACCAAAGTTCAAAAGCATCAGTATTTTTCCGGTCCTCCTTTTTTATGCTCAAGCTTTCACAGCCATAAAGAACCACAGAGGAGACCAAAGCTTGAACAGTTCTGAATTTTGTTTGTAGAATTCATCTGAGTTTTCAGTTCGTCTCAGTTCTTTAACTTTCTTTAAAGGCCTTCAGTTCTTGCTGATTTTCCACTATGAGTGTTGTGTCGTCTGCATATCGAAGGTTATTGATGTTTCTTCCACCAGTCTTGAATCCTCAGTCATCTTCCTCCAGTCCTGTTCTCTTATTCTGTGTCCAGCATACAGATTAAACAAGCTTAGTGGGCATCCTTTTCAAGCTCCTTGCCTTAATCTGAATGCCCATTTTCTGTCAAGACTGTGGCTTGTTCATCAGGGTAGTGGCTCCTCATTAGAACAATGAGATACTCTGGTATACCCATTTTCCTGAGGACATTCCATAATTTTACATGGTCAACACAGTCGAATGTAGCATTGTTAGTTCACAATTAATTCTCCACTGTACAACATTTTGCACTAAAATGTAAGAGAGAAATAAACCTTCACCTCCTATGTCATTGCATTACATAAAAACACTGTAGTTGCACATTTGACCTTACCTATCTGTTGTTGAGTACATCAATCTTTTATCTACTAACAGTACTTTACACAATGTCTTGTAAAACAGCATAAAGCATTGCAGCACATTAGCACATGCAATCACCAAACGTCTCCTTCTCCAGCAGTAAAATCCCGTCAGGGGAAAAAAGCCTCATAAATGTGTTTGGAGGCTGGAGCGTTTGCACCATCTTAATGATGTAGGTGGGTAAAATGCTAAGGAGGGAACTGGTGCTTAACCACTGACCCCCGCAGCTTTTCATGTGTCACTCTCTGAGGTGGTGCTGGGTCAGATGAAGGGGCTTTGACGGCGGGTTTATTGTCTCAATGGTGATGTCATTTAATAGCGTTGCATACATAGTGAAATTATTTTTTTTTTAGCAATGTTTAGTAATCACTAGAAGCCTTAGGGTTTGTTGAAGGTTTAGTGCTTTGGTTGATATGGCAAAGTGTATTAGAGACCTTTTTCACCTCAAGAACGTCAGATCTGTCCATGACTGCCAAGTTGGAGGACTAGAGATGAAGCACTAATTTGTACTGTATTGCGGAGAATTAATGGTAGAACAGAGCATATTGACTGAGTTAGTTAGAGCTATGCTTTAAATATGGCCTGGCAAGACTCTGTCTTTCTCACCAGGGACAGTGCAAAGGTCAGTGAATGTCCAGGGTTCGCAATAACATGATTTTGTTGAACAACCAGCTTAACAAGTGTGATGGGCCTGAATGCTTCTCCAGTAATATTCAAATTTAGGCTTTAATTTGTTGATTGAGGATCTGATGATTGGCTAATGTATTCACTGAAATTCTACAACATACAAAGCAAGGAATATGTCAAACACATGCCTTACAGTCTTCAAATGTCCATGTTTATACTAGAGCTGTACACTGTTAGCTTGGTGCTAGCGTAGCACTGCCAATTCCATATAGACCCTTGTGGAGATTTGCATTATCATAGCTGTGGTAATTGAATAAACAAAGGCTACAAAGTGAAGGTTTCTAGGTGGTCATCTAAGAACCACACTAAGTGTGATTTTAGAGGGGGTCTCGGGGGACGGGCCTGATGTGTACCTGGGTTGCTTTGATGAAATGTAATTTTTTAAAGTGAGAACAGTGATTAAGGGAAGTGCACATCAAATCAAGGCTGTACAAATTGCACAGGGCTGGCACTGAAACATTTGGGGCACACTTCTGTCAACACAAATAGTAATCTGTTACAGTTTTCTCACTGACTTTTAATGTTAGTCTTTGGCAAGTCTCAGCCTCAGGCGCTCCATTCATGTACACAGAGCGTCTGATATCTATTGAACTCTAAGCTTGCCACGACTACGAGAATTTTGTCAGTTCCGTTCTCATTGGCTACCCACACCATGACTGAGGTTTTCAGAGCAAAGTAGTCAATGGGTTGAAAAGAGTTTGTGAGGTTAATGGCATCATGTCTTTAAAAGGTCCTCATGCGTTTTTTTGAAGCAATTCATAGCTGTAAAATGAGGTATCAGAGTAGGTGATTTTTCGTCTCAGTCTTTTTCTGTCAGAGTAGGTGATTTTTGGTTCCTCACAGCATTTATTCTTCATGCTCCTAGTGAGTTTTTCCTGACACTGACTTCCTTAGCCTGCCAGACATCTAGACCTGCATTTAAAAAGCTACTTTGTGACAGATGGCCTTTATTCATGAAAGTTTCACAGGGGAAAATTGGATTGTCAAATGAAATCACACATATTTTCATTGTTCATTATCATTCATTGTTTTATATATTTATTCTTCACAGTTTTATTAATTATCCGTTTTATTTGACCTATATAGATACCTGTTTGTATCTATATGTATCTATACCTATTTGTATCTATATGTATCCAAATGTATGTATATGTATCCAAACTCATTTTTAGCTAAATAAAGTCAAATTCATGATCAAAACCATGTTATCAGTTATTTCAGTAAATAATAAAACAATATAAATAAAGAAAAAATATTAGAAAATGTAATTGTGCATACAGGAATCTGTGTACTAAAATGATATAACTTATGAATGTGAATTAGAAATAGCATATTTTGACCTTTTATTAGTCATTAGTCCTAAAGTTTAGTAGTATGTATAAATAAACAAACTCTTTAGGCATGCAATCATGGCAGATTTTACAGTACTGAAGACCCCAATGCTGCGTTTGCATGTGAAAGAGTATTCCATGACTGGGTGGTCTGAGCCTGCTGAGTGCTTTCTTTTTATTATCTTACACCTGTATGAATCAGGAAGGTTTATTTGATTTATTATTGGTTTTTTGGCAGATAAGTCCAGTGTCTGTTGGAAAAAGCTCTATATAAATACATTTTAACTCAACTGTGACGATATGACAGTTTGGTCATACTATAAATACCAAATGTAAAGTAATAGTTTATATCTTTGCTGTCGGGACTAAACCTTGCTTCTCCATTTTTTTTGCATAATTTGTGAACACCAGCACTTTAAATTGTATGAAAAATTAATAATATATGGATTAATAAAAATAGTCCAAAGCCTACTTGGATAAAATATCTTTTTGTCTCTATTAAGTTAGGAATGTTTCCTCCTTTTTCTGAAAAATGACCATTTTGGAGATAGACGTTTTGTTCTGACCGACGATATATGTACTGTTTACCTTATCACCTCTAATTATAACCACATTGTGTGGTTTACAGAATGGCTGACTCACTGAATTCATTTCATAGGGTGTCTTTGGCCTCCATTATGCTTTCATGCTAGCTTTTCTGAAGGTGACTGAGGTCAGTTTGAGGAAAACCTCTCCATTGTTCATTTTTGATGAGACGAGGTCCAGCGTATTTCATTAGGTTGCTTTGGGGGACTAAAATCGCCCGTCACAGGATTTATTTCAGACTTGGTGCAGAGCGTCCTATAAATCTTTAAATTGCTATGCATTTGGAGGAGCAGCTTGTTTTGTTGGCTATAAATCTTAAAGTTAGAATTTCTCTGAGAGAAACACGATTCATCTCTGAGAGGCAAAGTCCAGAAGCGAGACGCCCCTAGGGTAATAGAAGCATGGGTTCTTGGCATTTGAAAAAGATGCACCATGAGGATTGCTTCACTGCTGATATGGGAAGGCTATGGGCAGGGTTTGATTGATTTGCCCTGAAGGTGAACCTTAGCAAGTTTTTTTATTTTTATTTTTATTAGGTTTCAGACCTTAGGGTCTGATCAGTGTGAGCATTCTGTGACTGAGACAGATTTTAAAGGGCTAAAGATATGTATGTTTATATAAATACACTTAATTTGCTCATTTATAGTTAGGTTTGTTTTCATGTCACCATAAAAATCAGTGTTTTAACTTAAAAATTAAGCAAACTGGTTGAGTTCATTGAATTTCTAATGGTAAGTTACAGAACAGTAATCTTATATTCTGTTGTTTACTTATTTACTAAACTTATGCAAAGTTCAATGAAATCAAAAAGTGTAAGTCAACCAGGTTACTTACTTTTTTTTTTAAGTTAGCTGATTCATTTCTACAGTGCAGTTTTAGCTAAACACTACTGATAGCTTATATGATTGTCAGTTCTCAATTGTCATATTTCTTGCACTTACGAAGGGCTTACGAAGTCTGAAGTAATCTAGATATGTTTTCAAGATTCTCTTCACTTTTATTTTTCTTACTTTTGATCAAATATTTTTGTAAATTATTTTTAATTTTGTTGCAACATTGTGATGTGTTATACGTTGATTGTTTTAACATGATATTTTTAGCATTTTTGTTGTTTTAACTAGGGCTGTAACGATATGCAGATTACAACGTAAGATACGTTTTAAGATACATTTTCGATACAAAATTAGAATTGAAATGCTAAAAAAATTCACAATTTGTTTTTTATTTATTTTTTTCCAAAACTTTTTCCCCACTGTTGTCTCTAAAAGAAAAAATGTTAACTCTAAGGCTACATTTGAATATGAAATGAACTGAGCAGTGCAAGTTCATTTACTAACCTATCTTGTTTTTCTATAAAAAGTGTGGCCTTTGACCTTTGGGTTGAAATAAGTGAGACAGCATTTTCTAACGTGACTCAATCACTCCCAGCAAACTATGAAATCCACAGTCGAATAGAGGTGTAGTCTACGGCTGAATAGAGGTGCATATTGGTAGCTATTAGATACCAAATTACTTATTTCATTCATTTAGAATTTGCACATAGCAGCTGCTGGAATCCTGTTTGGAAAAGTAGCTGCTGAGACTCGTGTTTTCAACACAAGGCTGAAGTTGGATTCCTGTCCACCAGCTTCTTGTTAAAATTTTCTGTTCCACCTTAAATGGAGCAGCAATAATATGTAACTGCTGCTCCATATGAGGTGGAATGGAAAAGTCGAATAAGAAGCTGGCTTTAGCTTTAGCTTTTGTGTTTTCTTCTTGCTCTGGTAGCTGACACATTTGAGTGACATCTTCACAAATGAGTTAGCATTTGAGGTATTAGCATGGTTATTTGATTCCTGCGTTGAGCAGTGTTGGCTCTCTGTCACTGTTCTGATTGATCTACCACTTTTTACCCATCTTTATTGTACCCAACAGCTCGGCGAGTCAACCATTCAAGGTAGACTAATAAAACAATTGTTTTTCCAGTTCTGTAGAATTTCGTAAACTACGTTAGTTAAGTAGAACATCCCACTTATCTAGCATTTTACAGCATGAAATCTACCTGTAGTTGATTCACAGCATGTATCGTCTTGTGACCTTCGTATCTTGAAAAATGACTATCAGAGTGTATCATACTTCCCCTATTTTTAACTGTGCTTGTGTTTTGTGTTCAGATTTACTGGTTCAGCCTTTATGGCTATGAGAGACTGAGATGAGATCAAGAAACTCCTCAACAATGAACAGTTTACTTCACATCAGAAGTTCATAAAGTATAAGACAAAACACTGATTGTCGGGACTTTATTGATAGACATTTTGCGTCCTTGGGACCTCAATATCAGCTGATATTATTCTGCAATTGTATTGGTTCAACCCTATTATGAATTTACTGTTTTGACTTTAAAAAATCGCTTATTTGAGCCTTCACATTAAGAGATGATGAATTAGCGGCAACTGAAAGGATGCAATAGCCAGAATCAACATATCACTCCTTGTAAAATCTATATTACAGAATAATCATCATTCTGATATTTATCTTAATTATTAAACATTGACTAAACTGAAGAGTCCACCTCCTCTCTCTCTGGATCCAATCAATCATTTCCTCACTTTACAGATTTCCCTGTTGCAGTTCTATGACTGGAGCCTCTGCAGTGAGACTGTCTCTGACACAGTGGAACAGAAAGGCTGATCTGTTTTCATGTCTGAGCATTGTGTTTGGTCATAGCGATGCTGACAGTGTTGTAGTGCTGACTGTGACTGATGGCTATGGTTGTCAGTCACTGGGGATATTGACATCTTAAAGGAATCCGTCATCAGGCCTGGATGAATGCACCTCTCATCACTTCAGCTGTAGCCGTGGATATTGAATTGAATGTGTGCGTGTTAGTGTCTGTAGCCCTTTCCCCCTCTGAGGACTGAGGCTTTTCTAATATGATGTTTCCATCATGTTCGATCACCTGTCTGAGTATCTTTTTAAACGATAAGCTGGATTACAGGCCTTATGTCCTCTTCTTTTTTAGTTATCACTAGTTATAGTGTAAACTATAACTAAAGGGGTCATGCACTTTTGTCAAAAGTGCAAATTCTTAACTTGCAATCAAGTCCATTTGTGTTTGCCAGTAAAGAGGATGTACTGTGTGTTATAACGGTTTGCAGGGATGCAATGACATAAACATTTACGTTAACATGTGGAAACTGGGACTGCATCTACCTGGGTTAGCATTGCAGAGAAATATAACATTTATTTCTGTAGAGTTACAAATGCAGCAAAATTAATAAAATAAAATGAAATCACCTGAACATTCTGAGTGTTCTTTTCCAGAGTGCAGTAAATAAAGTCATATGCAAAGGTTCGAACATCCCCAGGCAAATTACATCTAGTTCATTTTCTAGGTGAACTAAGTGAAATGTGCCATAACTTTTATATTTTATTTTTTGAATATGTTTAATTTAGCAAATAAACAGTAACTGTGTATTACAATGTACAGAAGAGTGTTCTCTGGATGTGCTCTTAATTTATATAGAAAATCAGCAAAATGTTATTTGAACTTGTGCATACATCATCAAACGTTAGTTTGAAATATGATTGAAATCTAAACTTTGGTCCGATGATATTTTTTAAAGCAAATATTGTCCGATAACAATATGATTCTGATATTATGTGCGTCCGTAATGATGTGCATTTTATAAAATCTTATGGTTGGGTGTGCGGTCTTGTTTAGCAGTGTTTTGTCTTTGAAAAAGTCAGAAGTGCAGACTTGAACCTGTTCAGAACATAAACAAAACAAAAATGTAAGGTAATCATGGGCGGAGGCGGCAAGTTCTTGTATTAAAAAAAAAAAGTTTTACATTAAACACTCTGTGTGACTTATACGCCTCAGTGATTGAATTGAAAGTTCTTCTTACATCTTTATAAATTTTTTAACTTTATCACTATGGAAACTTTTACATAACTAGTAGTAGTTGGCCAAAGTTCAGTAATACACTAGGCAGTGTGGTTACAAACTACACTGGTTGAGTATGGACACTAGTTGCCTTTTGCATGACAGAACTGTGTAGGCGGAGTTCGCAGGTTTATAACTGTACCCAGTACTGTGCTCAGTGGTAAAACACTTTAAGCCTACTAAGGTAGGCCTAGTTTATTAGCTTTTATCTACCATGGTATGCTGTCAGTTGGTATAGGGTTATGCTAACATTTTAGCTATAATGAAGTTGGCAAGTTGTGGGTGTCACCCTTGCTGTAGTGATGTCTCTGGGACTTTCTTGGTAGCTGGCCCTCCAACCTGTAACCCAGTCGCTGCAGTCAACTAAATATCTGTTAAATTCACCATCATTTTCCTTAACCCTCAAACTGGCCCTAACATTTATTAACTTATATTAACCTCAGCCAAAAACCTAAACCCTCACCTTGGTCCTAACCCTAAGCCTGGTCCATATCCTAACTCGTAACCCTGCAACTGTTGAGAATCAACTCAGTCTCAATAAAATAGTTGTTAACAGTTGGAACATCTGTAGATGATCTATGGGGGATTTCAGTGTACTATCCAGACAAAGTGAATCCCGGTTTTTTTGGCCTGGATGTACATTTCTAGTGAAAACCTTTAATGGCGTAGGTTCTTTAACATTTAAAAAGGTTCCTCACACTTGCACGTCACATTTAGTAAGATGCATCTTCAAAGCAAAATCCATTGAAAGATTCATAAGGGAACATTCTTTGTTCTTCAGTGGCATCATTCTAAAGAATCCTTTATGCCATCTTTATTTTTAAAATTGAACATACATTTTGTGTCATCATACGACCTATTGTTATAATGAACGTGAATTATTTTCTTAAGCTGTTCCTTTTTATCTACACCTGTGTTTTCACATCCTTTACAATGAGGACATTACAAATGGAATCCATTCAGGACCGCTGCCCATCTTCTGTCCAGGCATTTCTAAAACAAGACTTTGAGCAGTTACCCAGATTCAGCTGGCAGATTTCATAAGCAGCCCTTTCTGCCCGTTCTTGCCTCCTTCTGGCGGTCTGCAGTGCCGAAGTCATTACTTTTTTGAAGGCGATAACATCACCCCAGATTGTCTACTGTGTGTATGTGTTCTTTGTCAGCGCTTTTCTGATCCCGCTTTGTATCTGATCCATGTTTGGTATGGTGTGGTGTGGACAGGTTGCTTGGAGACCTGTAATGGAGGCTTCGCCACGGGCCCAGCGTGTTACCTGCTTCATTTAATGAATGTGACATTATGACACAAACAACAGAATTAATCTGGTTGGGCTCTGGACCAGGCTGGCCACGGCAGGGAGCGCAATTCCATTTACAGTCACTGATGACCCATTGAGAAAGAGCAGACCACCTCTGTAATGCACAATTGAGCTCGCCCTCAGCCCCTGAGCTTGATTATGGACACAGTCTTAGAGCAGCTCTGCATTTCATCCTGGTTCATTGATGTTGATATTAACATGGTGTCCTATTCTATTCTTTCATTCTAATCTGGTCATATTTTTGGATGACAGCATCCAAACATCATTACATGTCTTTATTCTACTAATGAAACAAGGGATGCAGATTTTGGCTAATTATTTTGACCGATAACCGACTGTTGTGATTTTATAAAGTGCAGCTCTGACCTCTGGCCTAAATCAGTGTGGGAGGGGATTTTGTAACATGGCTCCGTCACGCCCAGCAAACTGCAGAATCCAGGACTCTCTACAACCGAACAGTGGTGCAAAGCTAGAACATCTTTATGGAGTGAGTTATTTTTTTTTTCAGTCATTCAGAATTGGCACTTAGCAGCTGCTTGGATCCAGTTCCCCGAAAAGGAGATAAATTCGTGTATTGTTTGACTTTTTTCATCTCAAGATTGCTCTTTCCGCTCACCATTTCAAACAGCTTGGCTAATTAGCCATCCAAGGTAAGCTTACAAAACTTGTAGTATAGTGTGTTTTTTCTTAAGAGGTGGAAGTTCTTTTTATTTATACATTTGTAGTTATCAGTTTTAGAAATATCATGGATTGTGTAAAATAGAATATTAGAAATCTAACTGTATTCGATTCACAGCATGCATCGTTGCGAAACCCATATTCGAAAAAAAATATATATATCAAAATGTGCATCATGACACCTTTAAAATGTATCCACAGAAGCAGGGGTTAGTCCGCTGTTTACAGTCAGACCAGCAGCTGAGAATACCTGCTCTGCAGGTACTGAACTGGTCAATACGCACTAGCAGCATCTGGCTAAAGTTGCTAGCCCCGGGAATCATGCGCTTTTGACTTTCCACCAACAAAAAGGGTGCTGTGCTGGTGGAATATCACTAAAATAGTTGTCTTTCTCTGTTTCAGAGAGATCAAATTGAGATTAGCAGTGTTCTCCCTGAAGAAACATTACGCTGTTTATCTTGTTGGCTTTGTCACTGTGTCGCTAATATGTGATTTACACATTAGAAGCCACGAACATCTCTGTTGTGGTTTTGCTTTTGCAAGACTGCCTCTTATTGTTGTTGATGGAACAAGTAGTGCTCTTGCGCCTTCAAACGTACAATTTAAAAATGGCCCTCAAGTGAAATTAAACCCACCTATTTAAATATCAATTGTTTATTAGAAATAAACTTTTAACTTTTAAATTCACTTTTCAGTGAAAAAAATCATTTATGTAAATCATTTATGTATCAGTTAATCATTAACATCCCTAAATAAAACAGATTTCCATGAGTTTGATGTAATTAATTGTTTGAGTTATTACATAGGAATGCCTACATAATGTCACCCGCAATATCTCTGTTGACAAACTAAATAAATGCATTTACATGCACTTAATAGTCCAATCATAATTGGATTCCTGCAGTTATCTGATTATTCAAATGGTAATGTAAACAGCATACGCCTATTTCTTAGATCAGAATAAGGTCTAGAAATCCAAGTAAGAAATCCAAGAGAGCTAGATTTTAGCTCAGTAATAGGATTTCTCAGCGCATGGATACTCTTACTCTGATTTCTTTTGGATTTCTCAGTCTGCACGTGTGGGAAAACAGACTGCAGCACTGTAAATAAGCAAGCATAAGCGTAAAAGCCACAGAATGCAGATTGAGTTGTAGGTTACGTTTACGTCACATCTTATTCTGTGGGTTTATTGGCCGGTTGCAAAGCAGAAATCCGATTACTGCCTGACTCATGTAAAGCCGGAGTTTTCCCATTATCTGATTACCCATAAGTGCATGTAAACGCATTAATCGGATTTCTGTTATTGGATTATTAAGTTTAAATTCAGCCTAATATGGATATATTCTTTGTGTTAGCAAACACTTATTATTCATCCCCAGTTTTGATGAGTCATCTTCTAATGACTAGTTATGTGCCTGTTGGGGTATCAACAGGTCTGAAATCAGCAGTGGGTCTCTGAAATTGAACAAAAAGTGTATATATGTGTGTGTGGTGTGAGAGACTCCCAATTTTACACTGATGAGAAGTGAGGACCGCCGGCAGGCAAACTCATTCCTCCCCTGCTAGTGACCTGCTCAGAGCAGACCGAACTCACCACAGCTGAGTCACACTGACCTGTGACCTCCCACAGGGGCCTCTGTGAGTGGAGATCACTGCAGTTCACATACTGCGGCTTCTGCTGGCAACCACAGGTCTTGAACACTGGCGGCTTTGAGAAAATGAAAACCTTTGAGGCAGCTTTTAATATATGGAAAAGCAGGGCATTTTGATTTTGGCTTAATAATTTTGAAGTAAATTCACGCAAGCAAAGTTAAATGGGAACATTTAACTTAGACAACTTAGAGTATGTTTTCTTAATGTTAAAAGATCACACAAGAGATTTGAAAACATGTTCAAAGCTGGGTGTCATCAATCCTATCCACAAAGAGCCAGCATAGCTGGAGGTTTTCATCAAAGCTGGAGCACAACTAATATAACTAACCAGTTGTTTGATGACTGAGACCAACTGATGAAACAAATGGAATCAGGTGTACTTCTGCTTGATTGAAATAAAAACCTGCAACCACACCAGCTTTTTGAGAGTAAGTTTGGTGACCCCTGATCAAAGCCATCTCAAAGAAAAAAGCAGGGAGAAAAGTAGACCCGTGAGGTCTTTGGTCCTTTATCAAACAGAGAGAAAACTCAGCTCCCGTGAATCACTGCAGCAGAATGATGTGCCTGGTCTGTCCACAGTCGTCCACTAGCCCATCCCGTTCTAGCTCAACAGAAATGGTGTATCCACTCATTCACTGACCCATCATATCCACTCTCATAAACAACAGAAACAGCAGAACTAGCCACTATTTTCTATTAGCCAATATTTTCAGTATGAGTCCAGTGACATGTTTACATTTTCAGGGTTGATAGTGGTGGAATTCAAACATTTGTTTTGAAATAAACATAAAATCACATCATTTTTAACCAAATTTCACACAAGAGTTGACAGAAGAGAGACCACGGCACAAACAGTGAGCGCAGCTGCAGTAGGACAGGGTAATGAACTCTGAAGTCTATGATTGCATGAATTTGCCTCAGTGTATTTTAAGAAGGTTTACTAAGCGGAGACAAACATTTTGTCATGTTATCAAGTGAGCACCCTTTCTAGTAGCTAAAGCATTGGGCTAGCAATTACAGATAGCCTCCTTCAGCTCTGGTTTTCTCCTTCGGTGATGATTCTGATGATAGTGTCCATGGAAAGAACAAGCTCCAGTCTGGATTTGATGGTGGTCAGAAAAAGTCCAAACTGTATTGAAATCCTCTGGCTTGAAGTTTTATACACACACTAATTTCTCATGATGTGTTTTCTTTAGAGTTTGGGTTGTTTATAACAGCCAACCACTTTTTACCTTTTTCAGTTTTTCAGCCATGTGTGATGAAGACTAGCATTACTTCCTTCCCAGCTATTAACAGCACAAAACACTGACTGACTCACAATAAAAATGTCCTCCTCACCAAAGAAACTGAACGCTAAAGTAGCACCTAGTGACTCGTCATACCTGTGCATTGCAGACGTTGCCACGCCCTGAAACAGCGCAAAGAAATTCTGGGAGATGAAGGAATAATGCCTTGTAGGACCTAGAACAGGACCGATACCTCTAAAACTGTGCCATACAAATGTGAGGATTTTTGTTTTGAATGTTTATTTAGAGGACTGGACAATGAATCAAGGTTCTTTTTTAAAAATATATTTAAAAAAAAGGAGAATTAGGAAAATAAAATGGGTTTCGTCTACCAGTGTGAGTCATATTTCACTAAAAACATGAGAAGGAGCTGCAGCCAGCATTGTACAGTCAACCCTCTTGAGTATTTTTGCATAGGAGCAAATACTTCATACATATGTGGCAGCTTCTTTTGTCTATTGTGGAATATAGGGGCATAATTCACATGCATGTGACGGCTTCTAAAAAAATTATACTGCAATTAATTTCATTACTGACATGACATTAAGTCTCATGCATGTTACTGTGAACCTGCAGTAGAGTCCAACACACCTTCCTGTCAAATGGTAGGCAAAACCATTGGTGCATGTTTATTTATGAGGCAATTATTATCCCGTCTGACAGATTATATGGAATGTATTTATAGTCCTTCACAGTTCACAGTATCCTGGTGCATGTTTTTAATAATTAGAGGTGTTTTTTTTTTTTTTTTTTTAAGCAAGCAGTGGTCATGCAATAAATGAAATGACAATAGAAACTTCAAAAGATGCTTAGCCCACTACTATATGCTTTTCCAATTATCTGAGAAATTTAACTCCTGCCCATGTTGAGTATTTATTATTGGTGTCATCATGCATTTTGTTCTGTAATAAATAATAGTTTTACAATCTCTATCTTTTTTTTAGACCAAAAATATGACAGAGTAGTAAAACCAGAAGCAGTAAGAATTTAATGATCATGAGTAATCTGGAGATCAAGGCCATGACTGACTGCAGCTCAGACTATATCTCATGATCATGGTGTACAGTTGGACAATAATCAGAGATGTTCACAAGTCGCTTTGTGCAAACCAGAGTTCGAGTCTTGAGTCTCTGAGGTGTGAGTGCAAGTCGAGTTTCAAGTCTTTAATAGAGAATTTTAGTTCAGTCCTATTAGCTTGCATTGCTTTGTACAAAAGTAAATCCCTATTTAAAACCTGACAGATTTGACACAACCTGGCTTCAAATATCAAGCTTTTTATTATAGGAAAATCTGTAATCTGAATGACTGAAGTAACAGTAAATACAGTGTTTGAAGGAAAGAGGAACAGCTTGAAATTGTTGGTTAGTCTGGAGTTTGTGTAGCAAGTAATACAGCTGAAGTTTTTGTAAGTATTGAAGGAATGCGATCTGTGATTTATTAAAACTAGATGGATTAGCTGACCGTTTTGGCTAATGGGTATTGGGCTAGCTAGCATACTTCCTATCCAAACTACATGCTAACCAACAGTTCCAAGCTGTTTTGTCTTTTTCCTTTAAAGGAAACTCTTACTATTCAGACACGTAAGCTTCAGTATGATGAACATGTTTAATACTCTTACAATGCATTGTATAAATCAAGCAAAATATAAAATACAACCCCATTTCACCAGAATGCAATGATGTACAAATTATTAAAACCCTATAATTAATTGAAAATAGTACAACATATCAAATGTTGAAACTGAGAAATTTGATTGTTTTATTTGAATTTGATGGCAGCAACTCGTTTCAAAAACCTGTGTTGCATCGGCTCTTCTTTTAATAACACTGTGTAAGCATTTGGGAACTGAGAACATCAACTGCTGTGGTTTTGAAAGTGAAATGTTTTCCCATTCTTGTTTGATATAGAATTTTAGCTGCTCAACAGTTCGGAGTCTCCTTTGTCCAATTGTTTGTTACATGATGCGCCAAATGTTTTCAATGGGTGACAGGTCTGGACTGAAGGCAGGCCCTGGACTTCTTTGCTACAGAGCCATGCTGTTGTAACATGTGCAGAATGTGGTTTGGCATCGTCTTGCTGAAATAAGCAAGGACTTCCCTGAAAAAGACGTCATCTGGATGGCAGCATATGTTGGTCCAAAACCTGTATATATCGTTCAGCATTAATGGTGCCTGTGTCTGTTTTTAATGCAGTGCTGCCTGAGGGCCTGAAAATCATGACCAGCCAATATTGGTAGATGATAAAATCCCCGAGTTCTTTGCTATTTTACATAGAGAAAAATTATTCTTGATTTGTTGCATTATTTGCCCATGCAGTGTTTCACAGAGTGGTGAACCCCTCCACATCTTCACTTCTGAAAGACTCAGCCTCTCTGGGATGCTCTTTTAAATCATGAATCATGACTTTACTAATCACTCAATCATGTTACTGATCTGTTGCCAATTAACCTAATTAGTTGTGAGATGTTCCGCCAAGTGTCTTTTTTAAAATTACACAACTTTATCATTCCTTTGTTGCCCCGTCCCAACTTTTTTGGAACGTGTTGTTGGCATCAAATTCAAAATGGCATACATTTTTTAAAAAACAACAACATTTCTAAGTTTCAACATTTGATATATTGTCTTTGCTCTATTTTCAATTAATTATAAGGTTTGAATGATTTGCACATCACTGCATTCTATTTTTGTTTGCATTTAGCACAGCGTCCCAACTTTTTTTGGAAACAGGGTTGTAGGCAAACTTCCTATACTAGTAGGTTGCCATATTTGTTGCAGCATCAAATAGTTGCTGAGTGTCCACTGAGCGAGGAACAGCAAGCTAAATAATTAATTTAACTCATATATATCATTTAGCCTTTCCACCTTTAGCTAGATCATGGCACTATCCACAAGAAAAATGGCTTAGTTTTTGTAGGAATGAGTTAAGTGCCTAGGACATCATCACAATGCCAGTGGCAAACTACTACACACTTAAAGAAGATGGTTCGTCAAGGGTTCTTTAAAGTAAAGAAAATGGTTCTATAAAGAACCATGAACACTAAAAAAAACCCTTTGCGTGATTGAAAGGGTTCTTTGCATTGTTAAAAGGCTCTTCAGATTGATGGAGAGTGTGTTTTATATGGTTGTATATGGAACCTTTCTCAAAAGGGTCCTTTACAGCACAGAAAAGGGTTTTTCTACTGTTAAAGGTTAAATAGAAGAACCCTTTTTGGTGCTTTAAAGAACCCTTATCAAAAAGGTTCTATATTAGAACCAAGAGTGTAGTAGAGGGATTTTGTTTATTTGTCATGCTTTTTATAATAAATAAAACATTTCCATATGATTTATTTATCATATTTTACACTATTTTAAGACATACAAGACTAACAGTCAGGTTTCCCTTTAAAACACTGCATTTTCTGCATGTAGCACTTCGTTCTCTCCGTCAGACTGAACATTTTTCTTTAATGAAAAGCTCTTAATTTGAAGCTATATTGAACCTGACGCTGCTTGGAGCTGGGGAAGAACAGCACTGCAGTAATGACTGCATGATGAGTGTAGCAGAAACTACAGTACTACAGTAATGACTGTAGCAAAACTAAAAAGTGATGCGTGTAAAGATGGGAACAAAATTTACTGCATTAAGGTTAGCGGCCTTAATTTAATCAGCTTTGGTTGTTTTTTTTCTCAGACTGAAATTTCACAAGTCTTAAGGCTCAAGTTAAGAGTAAGTCAGAGTCAGCAGAGATGGGTACTTGATTCGCATGTTGACTGACTTGCAAATGTGAGTGCACATCTCTGCCGATAATGTCAGCTGACATCAAAGACCCATGGTTTTATCTGTATCTGTGGAAACTTCACTGATAATGTCTTGATAATTAGCTCATTTTTTGGGGGTCGTATTCACAATCTCCACACAATTTTCAGAAACCTTAGACAGTTGTGCTACTGGCTAGGCCAATATAAGGCACTCCCTCTTTTACTGCATTGACAATACAAAGTGAACTGGTACAATTAAATGCAAAATATAATCATGGTTAAAATAACAGGAATGTGTAAAACGTATCCAAACCTAACCTTTATCATGAGGTGATTTTTATGAAAAATAAGACTTAATTACCAGAAACCAAATGCCACAAATCACATTTAAAAGGGAATTTCTCCAATTTTCACAGGTTTTTGCATAGTTCAGTTATTGAGATATAATCAAAATAATTCAGAGTGATTTAATTTGGAATATTCAGTGCAAAGTAGTGATCTTAAAAAGTTTTTTTTTGGGGGTGGGGGGGGGGATTATTTTGCCTTACAATTCGCTACATGTACCTCTCCTCCATAAACGAAGTTTTAGACCAGAGGTTTGTCTCAAAACTATCATAAAACAATATCTCAGGCATCAGGCAGTGTATTTGTAACCATTTCATGTAATAGCTTTCTGTGAGGGAGCTTTTAGAAGCATTCGTCTTTTCAGACGTCTGTTTCCTGTCGCTACCGACAGTCCTGACTCGATAAGCTTCTTTAGAATGGAACATTTCACATTAAATCACATTGTGTTGCTGGACTTACAGCAACCACTAGTAGGCTGTGTTCATGTTACAAGCCTTGTGGCTCAGTTCAGATTTTTTGGTCAGATTTGCAGTGAAATTTGCTGAGAATATTTCTTAAAATATGTTTGGAATGACTTTAACAAGTCTTAAAATGTATCGAATCAGAATTCAAGGTTCCCTTACCATGCATTGGATATGTATCTGATGTAGGACTTCATATAAAAGTGGCTCAAACTGATATGAAATGGCCTGAAAACATCAAATCTGTGCCATATTTAGGCAGAAAAACATACTGGTTTCACTTCAACATACAAATCATATTTGTGTCATTTTTGAATGTAGCAGAAATATTGATTTGATTTAGCAAGTTGTTGCTGTTATTCGTTTGTTGCATGATATTATGGAAATCAACATTATATTCATGTGCCACCTCTTTGCATGTAACACACCACTGTAGCACTGCTGGACAGAATAGTTTCAGTATCTCAGACCTCCTCACAGATAACTGGACCTTTCTTGCTTGGTTTATGATCCTCACTCAAGCTGCCCAGCATGGCATTAAAAACAACCTGAGAGAACATGTAGCATGCTTCCAGGAGGCAATAATCCCTTACCGAGTCCTTTATGTGGAGATTAAAGCTTTAAGCGTTGAGCTTCAAGAAAGCCCCAGATTAGGCGCACATTGTTTGATGCCCACCTCTTTTTCTGTGCATCTCATCCTCCTAAAGATAGAGAGAAAGATGAGGAAGACTGGGAAGAAGAAAGAAAATGAGAGGAAGTCCGTCTTTGCAGGTGTTGAAGGTCACCTGTGTGATGTTCGTGCTTGGCT
Source organism: Colossoma macropomum (assembly GCF_904425465.1). Classification (NCBI taxonomy): domain Eukaryota; kingdom Metazoa; phylum Chordata; class Actinopteri; order Characiformes; family Serrasalmidae; genus Colossoma; species Colossoma macropomum. The sequence goes on from NW_023494794.1 coordinate 2,243,433, forward strand.
TCATCATCCGTAGCCATGTATTAGATATATTGAGCTTCAACTGGGAGAAGTAACAGTATTGTTTTACACAGAAATGCATATGTATGTGCTTAATAATGGTGTCACTGTGATATACTGTCAAATGGTGTTAAATGAGCCAAATGTGGAATTAGATATTAACATTCTCCATAAATACTTAATTCAGTTTCATTATTATAATTATAATCATCCTCTGTCTGAAGTATTGTCATTAATCATCCATTTCAGTTTAGTATTCATTTGAATAAATAATTAATCAGCATTAGGACATTTAAAGTGTCCTGCTGTGAACTTGAGTATCCCTTAATTACTTATATAAATGTGAATATTGTAAAATGAGTTTTAATGCAGAGATTTTTAATATGCGGTACCCGCTAAAATTTTTGGCAGTCCATCGGCAAAGCTTATTTCTATTTTAATACAATAACAGCGCAAAGTCTTTATAATGCTGGATGAAGTGAGAGACCCCATATAAAGGGATCTGAGACCATTCCTCCACACAGAATCTTTCTGTATTCTTCTGAGACCTTGCTCTTCATTTGCAGACTCTCTTCATCAGCTCACAGGACTTAAGTGGGGTTTATGTAAGGGGACTAAAATGGTCACTGCAAAACCTTTTTTGAGGTCAGAGAACCGTTTTGGTGTGGATTTGGAGGCTTTGGATCGCTGTCCTGCTGAAAGACTCAACCATGATCCAACGTTAGCCTTGTGGCAGAGGCATCAGATTTTAATCTAAGGCATTACATGGAGTCCATGATGTCATTGACCCTTCCAAGACTCTCGTGGCCTGTGGAGAAAAGCAGCCCCACATCATCACAGATCCACTATCATACCTGCATGACCTTGACTCTTCTTCTATACACCAAACACTGTTTCTGGTGTTTTGTGCCAAAAACCTCTAACATTGTCTTAGCTAACCTTAAAAACTGGTTCCAATCGGAGTTACATTTGTGGTTTGAGGTTAGCAAAGGCTTTCTTTTGGCAAGTACAGTTTGTTGGCATGGAGATGGTGTCTAATTGTAGTTTCAGAAACATTGGTACCCCAGGTTGCATCCAAGTTCTGTTCCACTTCTGATCCTTGGAAAGAATTGTTTGAAACGTCTTAATTATTGCCACCAACATTGAAGATCTTATTTTGTTTTTTATAGCTATTGCCTGGTGGCAAACCATGACTATAAGAGCTGGGCCTTTAATTTTGGCCATAGAAGTCAAAACGTGAGGGGAAAAAACACTACTATGACTTCAGCTAGCATCTGGATGAGATTCTAGTAGTTTGTTAGCGCTAAGATTAGAGTGATTTGCATTAACATTTTTGGCAGTTCTAGATTAAACAGACCCGATGGATTAGGCTGCCGCCCGTTTTCACAGTTAGTGATATCTAGAACTTCCAAAAGGTCTCATAAAATTCGTCCTACTAGCTGAAAATCAAAACGTGATCGATTGATTCCTCTGTCACTTAACAATTACGCTGATGGTTAATATAATGCATTGTGTCTTCTTTTCAGCTCTGCAGTCCTAACCGATAGGAGAGCTTGCTCAGCTATAACTCCTAGATACCACAAAGGAGAAAAAATTCTCTCTGGCCAGTTTTCTACTGAGCGTTTCAACAATTTGACCCTTCCATTTCCATTCAAAACTACTAAGTGAAACAACAGTAGTGCTGTAATACTTGCAGAATTTAAATGTAAGCATTCTATTGAATAAAAAGTTTTACATGTATTTTTTAGTTCCCAGAAATCATTAGGCCTTCTCGGGTTTCCTCACTGAAAGAGACAAATGCTAATCATATAGAATTACTAGCCTAGTCTTTTTTCATCTTTGATCTTTCATCTCCAAAAGTGTGAGTTTGTGAAGGTTAGCTCATACCAAATGTGATGAATTCACTAAATGACATTAAAGCTTTATCAGACTGAAGGGTTTTATTTCTCCCAGCAGTATAAGATCAAGCTTTTACACAACAAAAGCATTTTATAGCATTTTTTGCTTGTCTTGCTTACCAAGGGTAACAGTAATTCTGGAGGACAATGAATGTGCAGGTCCTGGTGAGCTACAGAGAGAGAGAGAGACAGTGTGCGTGTGAGTTTGTGACATTGACTGTTCAAATGTGTGTGTGTATGTGCTCTTGTCTTTGAAATTGTGTAGATTCAGTGCAGTTGGAACAAAGATTGTTGCCTGCTGTTAATCCAGCTGAGAGACCTGCTTTTATTCTCAGTGGCTTTACTGTTGATAATGCTTCCATGGAGATATTTTCTTTCATATGTGGGAGAAATGTAGCTCTTCCAGTTATGCACAATGAATATGTATGAATTTCTTAGGTTAAAAAAAAATGCAAATGCATGCAATGTTAACTTTAAGTTTAAACATTTATGGTGTATCCAAATGTTAATCAGATTTTGTATGTTAAAAACTCACTGGTAAATCTCTCGGGAAGATCTTCCTCAGGTCTGTTGTTAATTAAGGGAGACTATTAATGACAAGGTTTTTGTTGTGGCTTGTTTGCATAACACCCATTGTCCTTCTGTTTATATTAACCGTGCAAACTCATTATACTGTAGTGTATTAACTCATTATACTGTTCTTTCAAGCAACACATGAATACCACTGAATGAAACATGCGTAATTCTACACTTTTACGTTCTTACTGAGATTGTGGAACAGAAAAAGTAATGGAAACACTTATTGTTCTGTACTAAGATGTGATTCATTCAGCTCTGGCCTTCATTATGAACACATTTAGAAATGCAATAATATCCGTTTTAACGTTTTATTTAAATCCTCTCTGATCACTAGTGCTTCACCAGGAACTGATGGGATGTACAAATTGTGGCACCTCAGGATGTCACACCTGCAAATTTTCAACACTGCAATGTTTGAGCACCCTTCTGCTTTCACACTGAAAACCACACAAATTAGACTAAAGCTAGTGTATTTTTTTCCGAAAGCAATGTAGTATGTGGGCACTTTTGCGCTGTTGGTTGCAAGTGACAAACAAAAGTATTTTGTGTTTCTAGTAGTGTGTAGCTTGTGGCAAGCAGCATGTAAATAACCTAGCTTTGAGACCTGCAACCACATGTCCATTCCTTATCATTCACGCAACATTCTCTGTGGAAAGCATAATGTGTTTGGCCTGTTTAAAAGGCCACATCGCTAACACAGGAGCGCTATGCAAACGACAGCAGTGCAGTGCAGGAACAGTGTAGTTCCGTCTGCTGATCTTAAATGGACTTCATTTATGTCCTGTGGAAAAACTGTAGATGTGTTGATATGGTTTCCTCTTGACCCAGTAATCCACACAGTATGACCCACAGTTTGAAAACCCCAGATGGATAACACACTAGCCCTACCCGCAGGAGAGCAGTGTTTGATTCCCCCTTCAGGCAGTATCTCTAATGTTAGCTGCCTCTCTTATGCTAATAAAATTATGTCACTGGCTTTATGCATGTGTAATTTAAGATGTTATCTTGTCTTAAATACTTAATTTTTTTTTTTTATTAAATAAATAAATAAATACATGTAGATGTCGAAAAACTTTACAATGACTGTTGTAAGTTTTGATCCTGTCAAAAGCAAAAATGAAATGCAAGGACTCCTTGACCTAATATCCGTACAGTTACTCCAGATGCAGTAGTGTGAGCCACATCCCTTAGTCTAGAGAAAGTATTAGCTAAGAGGAGGTTAGAGGGTCTGAAGTACTTTTGCCCCTAGTGCTCTATTGTAGCTGCACACCAGCCAGAGAATGGGCAATGGAGTAGATAATGGCAGCTTTTGATTTCATTAGAAGACGAGCACTTTCCATAATTTACCTCTCTGCTTTCGGCCTCCTGGCTTTGTACACTTCACCTCCTTTGAGGTTCCTGAAGGTCCATTCGAGTGAACAGCCCGCTCCAAAAATGGCCCATCTCTACGGTAACAAAGCACTCCTGCCTGCCTCCAATGGTCCTGCCTATGGACTTTAATCAGAGTCAAAGGAGCTGTATAGGTCAGTGGGCCGTCTGGGCAGCGGTCTTGTTGATTTGACTATGTGCTGAGCTGCTGAGAGAAAGAGGGAGCTGAGGGTAATCAGTTCACTCAGACATTCTCATCAGGCTGCCCCACTCAACTCTCGTTTCACGCTTTGACCCAGAAATGCAACCGAAATGAAAACACTGACTCACTGCAATAACAAATTACAGAGCTAACTTTGCTGATGGAGGAGGTTTTTCCTTTACTTATAGAGAATGCATTGCTGGAGAGTTTTCATACAGCTTCCAAGAGAGAAGCACCAATGCCACAGAGGCAAATGTTTATTCACATTTTGCCACTTATGAAAAATGAACTGTTATGTTAAAATGGAAATGTTAACTCACTGCAGCTGACAAATTACAGAACTAACGTTTGCTGATGGGAGAGATTTCCTTTTTGGCAATGAAGAATGTGGCAGCCAAGTGAGAGTTTAGGTTTCCAATAGAGAAGCATTGCTTTTTCTGAAGGAAAATGTGTTCACATTTTGCCACTAGCTAACTTGCCCAAAACAAGTTGCATTACCTGATTGTAGTAACAATTCCAGGACCTCAATTTCAAGCTGCTTTTAGTGCTTTGTTCAATGGCACAACAGAATACTATTAATAGTATTTCAGTAACTCATTATGTACTGTAAAAGTTCACTGCAAAAAGTATCTTGGCAAGTGGAATTATCTTAAATGTAGTAGTTTCTTATTTTGAGATTGTTGTAAGCTTATTATAATATCATTTAACTTAATTCCAGACTTTTTTGCTTGTTTAAAGTGATTTTATTAAGTGAAATGATCTCACTGTATTGGCAGATGATTTTGCTTGTTTTAAGAAATGTGCTTGTAACAAGCAAAATATATGACTGTAACGACTAGATTAAAGACAGTTTCACTTGCCAAGGTACGTTTTTTGCAGCGCGCTTATCCATTACATCGTACTTTTGTTTCCCATCGATAGCGTTCTGTCAATTTATGAATGTATAGTCAATATATGAGATTTATTGACTGGATTTAAGACACATTTTTTTGCAGCGTGTATCCAGATGTTAATAACCCATTTGTGTTTGACAACTAAATTTAGTATAATAAGGAAAAATGCCACAGAACTGGTTCTGTTTTGTCTAAAGTGTTGAAATTTTATTAAGACATTGAATAAATATCATCCGAGAAAACGAGTGCAATCATCAATTATGCTGTGTTGGACTCTCAGCCACGGATGGCTGGAGGCATTGTTTTATGATGATTTTGAGAAGGGTTTGGTCTAAAGCTTATTTGTAAAAATACATTCATGGTGGAGAGGAGCATGCAGGGTTTTATAATACCATTATCAACATTACATATAAAACTCAGACACATGTAGGTTTACCGGTCATTTTGGATAGTAAACAAAATGGATCCTTGGACATTGTAGACATTGCAACACCTGGTTCCCATCACCACCACTGTGAAGAAATTTAGTTCATCTACAGTGAACCATTTCACATTAGACCACTCTGAATGACTTAGTTGACAACTCTCTGATTAAATCATGCAGATTTTTTTGAGATTGGTGGAATTCCTCTTAAATATGATCAGTTAAATGCTACACCCACTTTTTAGCCATATGGTGTGATTGACTGAAAAAAATATTTCCTTTGTGTTCAGGCAAGCTCAGAAAACATATGGACCTCTTAACATTTCAGATATGGAAATTAAGGAGTGAATATAAACTATATTAATAACTGACTTGAGTAAGATAACATGAAATCTGTTGTCAGATTTTAGTGTCTCACAGGACAGTAACAGTACTTGCTCTGGTATGATGCAAACAGAAGACATGCACTATGTAGTGCACATCATTTGGGGGGAAACATACTGATTTGACTTCATGATCACTGTAGCAGGCACTGCCGTCATGTTCAAACTAGTCTGTAATTAGATGAATCAGGTGTGTAGCAACTGAATAGCAGGGACAAAAACGCCTGCCATTTGTGCCCTTAAGCCCACTCTTTCAGGCTTTTCAATTGAGTCTTTCCAGCTTATTCTGCCACGACTTCTGACGCAGTATATGCTAAGGTTTGACACCTACCTCTTCAAATGTTTCACAGCATTAAGTTTTTATGACCCAAGATGATGAGAGGCAGCTGTTGTGTCTGTCCCGTGATGGGTGACTCCAAAAAGTCGTTTCATCTTCAGAAATTTCACCCTCTAACACTCACAGAATAAAAGTTTATACGGTCATCAAGTGCATTGGAGAGCTAGACCTGAAACGGCAAAACAGCCTCCTAAGTTTATCATTGTTATTCACAGGCTAAATTGAAGTTTTATCAGCAAACCTCCTCAATTAAGCTGCATTTCAGTTCTCGGCACTGTACAATTCCCGAGGTTGTCAGTGTAGCCATGAAATAATAGAAGGATGTTGCTCATTGTGGCGCCTGAATAGTTTTTCTGTGAGCTTTGGAAAAACAGCCCAATGCTGTGTTGTGAAAGCCAATCAAGCGATGAATATACGAAATCAGCATCTTTTGAAAAGGAGCTCGAGCATTTTTCTTACTCTGTGCTCATTCAATTAGAGACGGGAATTGTTGGGATGAAGGCGAAGGTCACGCGTGGGTTGCAAGGCTTTATGCGCTGTTGGCACGTTGAGATCCAGAGACAAGGTCTGTGCCGGTATTTGTACTTGGCCTTGTCGTTTAACTGTAAGCCATATACTCACTTGTTACCGTGCAGAAATCGTCCGTACCTCCCCCCTACAGGCCAACTCCCTTCAAGGTCGCCATGTGCAAAGCCAATAGCAGTCATTTCAGTCATCTCATGTGTGGAGAGTTAAAGTTTGGCAGCAATGGAGAAGTTAACTTTCCTTTTCCTGAAGAAATATTGAAGGACTGAAACTATAGGTAGAGCTGCAGTTGTTTATGGGTCCTGGGTGCCACTACATTTTGCTTGCCTCCACCCTTATCGTCAATAAAGTTAGGGGCAGGATTCTCAGTGACTTGCGGACAGCATCCTCAGCGATTCAGTTGGTATAGTTATAGTTACACTCTCAAAAAGGTGCAGTTTTCAGCATTGTCACTTTTGTTAGCCGTTTTTGTTTTGATGCTGTTCGTGTAACCCAAAAGAGTTGTTTCTCCTGACCACTTCCTCCTGAAATCTTCCCATGGAAGCTGAAGAAGCAAGGGTTTGTATGGGAACGGCTGCTGAGCGCAAGGCAGGATATATTTTACCAGTCTTATATGAAGGCTAGCGTTTGCCTCAAAATTTGAAACTTTTCATCTAACACATGCTAAACACAGTGTCATTAGGTTTTATGTTGTTTCTTTGAATCAAGTGGCCCCCTAAACCTGCCAATTGACAACTAAATAATTTTTTAACCCCTTGTGGAAAACAAGCATACCTAAGCACATCAATAGAATACTTGAATGTATAGAAAAATACACATTTAATTTCATATTTCATGGAAATAGATCTAATACATCTACTTTTCTGTATATTTTGAAAAGTATGTCTGCAAAATGACACATTTTGAATTATACAGTAGTACACTGTGAGTAATTACACATACAAATGTATTTCTTGTCATACTGAAGCATACTTAAAGAAAAGCATATTTAATTATCAGCTTAGGTTTATTTTGAAGCAATGACTTTTAAAGTATGCTTTAGTATTTTTATGTTGTATTTTATAACTTTACTTCAAATGTATTTCAAAAAAGCAATCAAGTATGGCCATCAGTACACTCAAGTATACATTTACAAAAAGTTTTAAGTGTAAAAGAATTTGTGTCTTAACAGTTGCTTAAGTTAACTTCATTGCAGCGTAAGTTGTTTGGTTATTTCTAAAAACATATTTAATGTATGGTTAGTTATATTTTATAAATTAATTATATTTTTTAAAAGTATACTTAAATTAATGTTTTATTTTTTATTTGTTGAGTGTATTGACATTGGCATTTTAGTTACAGTAACTCAATAAGTAGGACCATAGTGTATCAGTGCATCCAGTAGTCTGTTGTCGTCATCCAGTAGTTATGTCTATGTGCAACTTAAGTCATTAAAAAAATCTAAATGCATAACTATGTGTATTTAATATATATTTAATCATAGCTTCATTAAAATATGCTCAAGTTGTCATACGTTGTCCAGAACAATACATTTAGTATGTATTAAAGTATAAAAGCTTGACTTCGTAACAATAGCAGAATTGTTTTTGGTGCTACATAAAACCATTTTCAAAAAATTCTACAGCCCATTCTCCATCAATCTGAAGAACCCTTTCACTATGCGAAGAATCCTTTAATTATGCAAAAGATTCTTTGAGTGTTCATGGGTTTATATAGATTTTCTTTACTAAAGAAGCCATCTTTTTTAAGGCCAATATTTCTCATCACAGTGCATCCCTAGTAAAAACCCATTCCCCTATTGCAGTTTACACTGCTGGTTAAATAGTCTCACAAGCCAGACTTTTTGCTGTCAGAGAGTCTGGAGTGTTTTTGTTCAGTGTGGCCAAGAACCGCCTACTTTGACTGGAAAGGGCCGTCTGACTCAGGGGTTCTCAACCTTTTCCACCTCAAGGCCCGCCTGTTTATCAGTAGAAACCATGAAGGCTCACATAAAAAAACCTGATCGTTTCGCTTAAAAATGTCATTTTTTGGGAAATTTTCAACAGAGTGATGATACCTTCACAATGTGTATCAGTGAACATGAAATCTCAGCAGAATATTGGTGTGAGTGGACAGCTGAAAGGTCAGGTGTTTCTAGAGGCAAAGGAAAAAAAAATTGACAAAGCTGCCTTTGTGCACTGTTATTGCAGGATTCGTATTAATGTTGTTAACTGTCTGAAAACGTTATATTTCTTTTTTATTGTTAAGTCAATTATTTTTCACATTTTTATGACAAAGTGCCATCACAGACCCACCCTCATGGCCCACTTGTGGTCCTTGGCCCAGTGGTTGAGAAACCCTGGTCTGACTGACCTGCAGAATAACCAACTATAGAGTGTTGTTTTTGTGTGATGTGTAGAGACAGGCTATTTCCAAGCAGAGGCTACAAGAAAAACATACCTGCAGGAAATGCAGTGGCAGCCAGCAAACACATGAGGATATCTCAATTAATGGCTTCTAAATGCGAGAAAGCTCTCGAATAAATGCTAAACATGTTATACCATGATCTTGTACTTCTTTCAAGCTGGCGAGAATATTTTGCTCAGAAATACTCGTCACGATGTGCAGAGTGGACAGCTTTTGCAAAACTGTTTCTGTCAGACTGGTTTAAACCAGTACATGGGAGTGCAGCACATGGACATGTGGATAGCCAAGCAGAATGAAACTGAAAATTCAGATAATTGTGGCCATCTTAGCTTAATTTAGATATCAGACCTTCTATGTACAAACCATTCTTTGTTCTTCTTTCTTTGGTCCAGTCTTTATCCAGCCAAATGCTTTGTTGACAAGCACATTTAGGCTTATTGACAAACCTTCAAATCTCCATTATGAAAACCCTCAGGTTCATATCAAAGCTATTTATGGATTGTTTACCAGGTTGAAACACCACGGTAGCTCGGTAACCAGATTATGAGAAACATTCAGTTTTGCTTAGCTTGGGGCTACACTGTAGCAGGCCAACAGTGACACTGTGAGCTCTAAACCAGTAGCTGATAAGTCACTCTTTCCTCAAACGGCTGGCTAACAGTGGAAGCCAGCAATTACTGTATGTCACACTCCATTTAGGAGAAGCTTCAGGTCCTGGAGGCTTTGGATGCTTCTGCTAGTGCATTGTAGCTAATGTCTGCACCACAAGGATGACTCACACAGTTCGCTGCTCATTTAGCTTTGCCTCTGATCTTGAAGATTTTTTTGGCCACGTAGCAAGAAGAAACAATGCGAAATAATAACTTAAATGGTAGCATGTATGTACATCTGAGTCATCGTGTAAAGGAAGCTCAGAGTACTCTGCCAAAATTGATGAAAGAAAAGGTTTTTACATAAGCTAACAGATTAGCATAACCTGTGTATGGTGTGAAATGAGCATTTACAGTTATACGGTTGCGCTTATCTTACATGGTTTACATCATTCAACAAGAAAAGGTTATTCACACTAAAAAATGCCAATTCTTTGGGAATTTTGTTCACTTAGCGCAAAAGAAATGTAGGATGCAGTCTAAAACTACACACCTAGGATACCAACAGACTTTTTTTTACAGTTTTATATAGTCTTGCCCATTATAAACTCAATAGGTTGAATCAGAAGAGTGCTGATTGTTTTCACAGTCCATTCAGGGAACAATCTCAGCTCACTGGCACAAAGTTAGGAATAGCACTTTATTCATAGCTCTCTCAGGAGTGGCACACTCCATTTCAGCTCCATATGCACAACTTGTTTATCTTCAGTCCAAAGCCTTGCGCAGTTCTTTCCTCGTCATGCTCTACATATTACTTTTTGTCTGCCTGTTATATTTCACTTCAAACCTAACTTGTAGCAGACTTGCTTTTTAAATTACTTGGATAACACTTTATTTGAAGGAGCATTTAGGGCTTTATTAAGGCCTAATTAGACACTTCTGAAAGGTTTATTCACTATACATTTATGCATTAGGACCTGTATGCTTAGGGAGGGGTTGTTAATGAGCTGTTGAATTAGGTGTGTTAAAAGCAGAGGAAACACTAAAATGCACATCACAGGACCAAGCTTGGGACACTCGTCTTAGCTCTCAAGTAAAATACTCAAATAAAGCAATATACTTGAAACTATTTACAACCTGCTGCTAATTATACACTAATACATTGTGCATTTGGATGGTAATTTGCCTAACAGGGTCTTAACAAAGTGGTTATTTTGCATTATTACAACTATTAATGTAAGTGTTTTCCACATAACAAACCTCCACTTATGGTTTAAAGTAGGTCATAATGTATAAAGCTTAAACCATTTGCAAGTTTCTTATGTGAGCTTTACTGAACCAAGAACAAGACAAGAAAATAACCTCCAATGCATGTACCTTGAAGTGAAGTGTCACCGATAAGTTATATGAATTTCAGATATGCAGTAACCTATCGGTCCTGGACCTTCATACAAGTAGATCTACTCGTCAGTATCATACTTTTTGTTTGTCTTGTTCTGTCTATCACACCGCCAGTGTGGAAATGGTACTGGAATTTCAGGCAGCAGTTGTTCAGGGAGGCCGCTTTTCCTTTGGCTGTGTTTGAGTCTTTGAAGTGCAGCTGTGGTGGCCAGCGATTAGATAAAGCACATCTGATGCAGCCTCTGATAAAAGTAATCCCTTCATTTGCTGCCTGTCTCTCACTGGCTGGGGAGACTAGCGTTCCACGTGTAGTCATGGTAACGGCAGGAGAGCCACATGCACAGATGTATTCCGCAGGAATCCTGGTTTGATAACGCCACGTTCGCTTTTTACCAGCATGGCAGTGCAATTTTGCGCACATTATCCTCAAAATCAGCCGAAAATTGCACTATGTGATGGCAACTTCCATTTGTTCAGTCTGCTTTGGGTATTGTCTGTTAAATGTCGCCACTTTCCTTCAGAACATACTGTGCGTCAGTGTAACCACTTGTGATTGCAGTTCAGTATTGCTGTAAATGTACAGTGTTTTAGGTATAGCTGAAGCTTCTGGTACGTCTACCTCAATATTACTTCTACACTGCTATTTCTAAAAACAGCAGATAATTGATTTTTGGTTATGCAGCACTGTGCAAAACTCAGAGCCCACCCCTACATTGATTTCATTGCCAGTCAAAACAGCCATTAAGTATAAGTTAGAGGTCTGCATTCCCACAATATCTTGCGGTGTGGGCCTAGTTTTCAGTGTCACAATAAGGAGTGGGCAGTTTACCAGCACAGTGTGGGCAGGAGCGAGACCACACGTGTAGAGAAATCCGACAAATGAATAAATAGCCAAAATAAAATGATAACTATCACTTAATAATTAGGATATCTGCATAATATCTAACAGCAAATAATAAATCAATTCGAAATAGACATTCTAAACTAGTTCTAAATAGAAGCAACCAATCAAATGAACAGTCAAGTGAATTGCTTTCTTATATGCTACAGAAACAGCAGAACCTTCACTCAGGCGGCCACAGCTGTGGAAAGTGCTCCTAATAAAGTAGACTAAAGACAAGTCTGAGCTATGGCAGTCATTTTCAGTGCAGATAGAAACCAGTTATAAACGTTTGCTGATGGGAGCGGGACAAATCGTTTAGGTTGTTGGCGGGAGTGGGACAAATAGTGCAAATTTTCTGCAGGAGCAGACGGGAGTGGGCCTAAAAAATTGGTCCAACGCAGACCTCTAGTAAGAGTTATTTTTTAGTGTCAAAAAAGAAGGAAACTTCCATCCTTCTAATCTCAAAACCAACCAAGTTATAGCTGTGTCCTCCCAACAAAAGCTGTTCGCAGAGATCTCACTGAAAATATGTTGCCCTTCAGTGACACTAACATTCACACAAACAACTACCCATACTCACCTTAGCTGCCTTCAAATTTATTTTGCCTGGGCATCTAAAATGGCTAAAGGAGATATTTCTGAGGAGATTAAATGCAAGATAATTCTCTTGCATAAGGACAGAGAAAGTCAAATAAATAACAGGAGTTTCTAAAACTGGAGTGAAAATGTGGCTCCTAACCATTCAAGGCTTTCATCTTTGAGGGAGAGGAGAAAATCGAATGCCTCTTCAGATCTGAAACAATCCACAGGTGTTTCTATTTCATTGTGTCCACTGTGAGAAGACAACACTATGAGTCTGAAAGGATGTGTAGCTGTCAAGAAGCTGTTACTGAGAAAAGAAAACAGACAACAAAAAGGAGAAAAATTTAGACATTTGAGATGCTGAGTAAGGTCTAAATTTGTCTAAATTTGTAATTGGGATTACTTGGATCATAAGGGGCAGAAGCATGGAAAAAAGTCTTGAAAGGCTTGTATTCATAAAAGAATAGAAGGCTGGACACACTAAAGAATAAAAAAAAGATATTGTATTTAATTGTTGAGGCTTCTGTGTAATTTTCTGTTTCATGTTTTTTTCCTAGATGCTAGCAAATGAACAACATGTACCTAGGGGCTGTTTTGCCTGGAAATTACTTAAACAAAAAAATGGTCTCTGACTTTTGCAAGGAACTGTATGTACTCCACCTTCCCTCATTCAATGCTGGACAAACCTCAACTGCAGCAGAGTATTTACAGCTGAATGCTGACTCATCCTAAGCTACTCATCCAAAGCCAATACTAAACTGGTGCCAAGTGCCATATCTTCTGTCCATCAAGAAGTCCACCAAATCAATCCCTAATGATTTGGTCCTGCCTCATCAAGATGCAAATGTTAAAGTGTTAGCCACAGAATGCTTTTTCACTGCTCTAATCAATTAGTGTTCCCCCTCTCCTACCTCCTGCCTGACAGAAACACAGAACAGTACTGCTTGGCTGCCATCAAACCACAAATTCCATTTTTGCCCAAGCCACACACTCCATCCCGCGAGCTCCCTAATTACAATTGATCCTCACAGTGTCCTTCCACTCAGTGATCAGGTTAATTTATCATTTAGTTCCAGTCAATTATCCCTTACAATTTTGGGGAGCTTCACGTGTTGCACAAAGCTTGCATTTTTGCTTCCACCTTACCAATTTTGCCAGTTTCAGTTTTGAGTATTTCCTCTGTTTGATCTGTTTGACCTAAGGTCTTGAAAGTAAACTCTTAGAAAGGATGGTTCTTTAAGGGTTCTTTAGTAAAGACCATGATTCTATATAGAACCATGAACATTTAAAGAACCATTTGTATGCTTGAAAGTTTTTTTGCATTGTGGTTCTTCAGATTGATGGAGAATGTGTTGTAAATGGTTCTATATAGAATCTATATATAATATAGAGGGTTCTATGTAGCACCAAAAAAGTTAAGTTTGTCATTATAATCATAGCAGAACCCGTTTTTCACCATTGTGTTCACTAAAAGACGGTTGCACAATATGGATAAAATACTTGTATTGTAAATATATATTGTGTGTGTGTGTGTGTGTGTGTATATATAGTAGTAGTGTTCATATATATATATATATATATATATATATATATATATATATATATATATATATAAACACAGCAAAAGTCAGAAACCAACCTTATTTATTTAATTTATAGTTTCAAAACTGTCAAAGTACAGGTTATTTATTTTACAGCAGATATTTCTGAGGAGATTATATTATAAGGTAATGCCCTTGCATAAGGAAAAAGTGAATTCAAAAGAAAGTAAGTAAAAAACGGGTGTTTCCAAAACTGGAGATTAAGAAATTATTAAAATTAAACGGGAAAACAACCATGCAAGACCTGGTAGACCGCAAAGACTTGGTCCATAGGTGTTTCTGTCCATCTTTCCACTGTGAGAAAACAGCTCATCACAAGAAAGGATGTGTAGCTGTCAGGGAAGCCATTACTGAGAAAAGAATATAAACCAAAAGAAAAAGGCTAAAAATTTGCAAATGAACCAACAATGAACAATGGACTGACCGGACCTCAACATCGTTGAATGTGTTTGGGATTGCATGGATTGTGAGAAGCAGAAAATGCAACCAACTTCTAAGACTGAACTTTTTTACTTTTGTTGGATAACATGAATATGTTGCTTCATTTAAACTGCCACAGAAACACTGACCTGGAACCATGAACACAATAAAAAATTATTATTTCTCAGATGGCTCATTTGCATATTGCCAGTCGATGTCAATTTTGCACCATCACAAACGATATATTGTGTAGCTGTAATTGGAAGCCTGACCTTTATCCTAATGAATACCTTCTTTGGACTGTTTTGTGATGACATGCAAACAGATGCGTTTTTCTCATGCATCCTACTTCATCTGCACAGCAAAGTGCCATGACGAATCTGAATGTACCTTTTCACAGCCGTCTGATTAGAGAGCGACGGCAGCACCATTTGAATGAAAAAAAGATTGCCTTTCATTCCTTTGCCCATCATGCTGTCACCCCTTGTGAGCTTTCCTCGGTAGAAAGCCTCCCAGTTGGATCATTCATTTTCTCCAAAAATGCCCTGGACATTTGACAGTCAGGAGCATCCCCAGACCCTGTCAGAGTGTCCGTGTAAGCAAATAGGATTATCTCTCCTTCCTGTTGTTTTCTTTTCTCTCTCTCCCTAGGCCAAGAAACAGACAAAAAAAGGGAGAGAGAGAAAGAGAAGCCAAAAGTAAGTGGATTGTCTGCCTTGCTGTGATTAATGGTTTCATAACGATGGCCTGAAGAGCAAGGAATTTTTGTGAGCCGCGACGTGCAAATGAATAGGCAAAACAGAGTCAGCGAGCGAGAGAGAAGAGAAGAGAGTGAGCCGATCCAAATGATCAGTATGACCTTTTCAAACTGCTGCCGCCATAATGGGGCCGCACAGCGACCGGTCCACGAGGGGCGGTGTACGTCTCCTTCTCTGTCGCGGCTCTGTTCGGTGTGACTCACCACTCTGCCACCAGATTCTATTTGCTCACCTTCCATTGTAGTCTCATATGCAGGAGTCTTTAAGAGCCGATCCTACAATATGATGGTTATTTGGTTATTTTTCGACCTTTTCTTTGTTGCTCTTCCATTGCAACTCTGTGATCAATTAACCTGAGGATCGTGTGGTAAATTGAAAATTGATAATGATAGCAAAGCTTATTTTCAACTTTAAAGAGTAATTCCAGCAACTTTTTAAAATATCTGCATAACTAAATCTTTAAGAAAATCATTCAGATTGACTTTGTGCTCCAGTCTAGAGAAACCTGCCCAGTCGGAATTGTTCACAGTGGTGGGGAAGACTTTAATACCTCTACGAGCTACCTCACAGAAAGCTGCATGAAGTGGTTACAAATAAGCTGCCTGATGTCTGAGGCCGGTGAAGAACTATGACAGTTATAGCGAGGACACAAAAGTCAAAACACACTCAAAAACAAGGGGGGAAAAAAAAAACACCTCTATGATAATGCTAGTTTATGCTAGCACCCCTATGAGATTCTAGTAGTATGTTAGCACTAAGATAACAGTGATTTTCTGGCCGTCTAGGATTAAATACGAATGTTTTAAGCTTGTTAAAGACATTCCATGTGTTATTTGATGCTTTTAACAGACATATTAACATATATTTTCACTTGTAGCAGTTTTACGATGACTCTGTAAAGAGCCCTGACATAGAGCTGCCTCTACTGCTTTTTCTGTTTCTGACAAATAAAATGCATTAATCATTGGTTCCACTGTCAGTTTCTAATTATGTTAGTGGTTAATCTGACACATTCAGTTCAGCTCCTGAAGTCCAAATCAATGAGAGAACTCTTGTCTTTACCTAGATACCACAGAGAAAAAAAAATTTGGTTTGGGTCATTTTACTTTGGGCGCTTCAAGAATTTAAACCTTTGGTTTTCACCCAAACTGTGAAAGTGAAATTAGACTACTACTAAAATCTTAGAGGTTAAGTACAACAAGCATGATGATTACATTAAATAGACATAAACTGAAAATTACAGACAATTTTTTTATGTCAAATGAATTATTGGCCTAGGAGACCCTGAGGGTTCCCCACTGCCTGAGACTGTTTCTTTTTTTTTAAACAATGTTTTGAGAAAAGGTTTTGCCCTAAAACATATATTTTGACCCCTTGAAATCACAGTCATATTACCTAGTAAGGCTTATTATTTAATAACTAGGGACTTCAATGCAAACTGGCTGAGCTACTTGTAGGTTAGTGTAAAAAAACACTTTGGCCATTTAAAGGGTTAAAACCTCTTTCCTTGCAAAAAGGTACGTTCAGGGCATTGTAAGTAGTGCCTAAGGAAACTTGTTTTTTTTTCAGATTTACCACTATTTTGCCATTAACAACATTACAGATAAAACCTCACAACTTATATGTAGGTTCACTGGTCATTTTGAATAATAAAAAATGGCTATATTTGCATTGTATAGATCACAGTCCTGGTTCCTGTCACCACCACAGAGCATTTCACATAAAACACCCTGAATGACTTTGTTTACATCTCAGCAATTGAATGATGTAGAAGTTTTGAAAAGTTGATAGATTTGCCCTTAAATGTACACAGGCTGTCAAAAGTTTGGAGACACTAGCCTGGAAATTTGAAATGTAAAGTAAATATAATTTAAAAGAATACCTGAAAAGTTTTTGTTAATACAAAACCTTTATCAGTACCTTGGTTTTATTTTGTAACACTTAACTTCATGCTAATTATCTCAACCTTGGTGTGTTAGTTTGGTCTATATAATGATTTGACCTTTTTTTTTGTTTTCCAAACTATAAAAAAGCACATGAGACAAACTCTTTTGGGCCAAAAGTGGTTTAAACTGAAAGCCTTTTTAAAGCTGAATGGTTTGAGTGCTGATGAGTGCTAATATCACAACAATGAGATAAAATGTGTGGTGTTTGGCTTCAGATACTGTCATAAATATTTACATGTGTAAGTTGTGTAACCTGGTTAGATTTTATCCGATAAGATGCTCTTTTGTGTTGAAAAGCTAGGTGTTCCCCAGCGTCTGACAGACGGTGCATTTGACCTGAGCTCTATACCAAACCTGTCATCGCCTTTATCTGCTCAGTAAATGATTAGGACCTGCTGCTGGCGATGGCAGACCGCTGTATTACACCCTGACTGATGAGAGGTGCTGAATTCTCCCTGCACACGCTCCTGCTGCGCGAGGAGACATCAAACCGAGCCGAGGCCGAGCCGCCACGCTCCAACGCTTCTCCGTCTCCCCTCACTGCCGGTGCTGCAGACAGTGCGTGTATTACAGTCAAGCTGCTGTCCTGCTGTTTCTCACAGGCGCCGCGTCTGACCCGCCGCATCTCCTGGGCAGCTCCCGTCAAAGAGGCTGACAGCTGGGGAGGGAGAGTGAGACACTCCTGTGGCCCTGTTCGTGCTGCACCTCTGCTTTTCTACTAAACAGGCTGGCGGTGTAGCAGAGCAACAGTCTGGCATGTGCCATGTGCTGAAGGAGTGAAAAAGAATACTTCACCCAAAAACTAAAGTTGCTTAGGTTGTTAATGGGGCACCCTGACTTAAAATTAGAGTTCAGCGTCATATTTGTCATGTTATGAGTCATATTTTCATCCAGTAATATTCTCTCATTACATTACTCAGAATGCACTGTGCAACTATTGGGTGTCCCCATGGTGCTTAAGAAATCCTGACTGTTAGCCTAAACGCTAGGCTTATAAATACATCTATGGTGCTAGCTAATGCTTATCTCAGTCGGTTGTCAAACCTTCGTTTTTTTATATACGACAAAATGCCTGTGTAGTGCAGGTGTGGAAAATGGGAAGAGGGAAATGCAAGTGCTAGAGCTAAAGTGGTCATTTAGCACTGCGCGGTCCCCTTAGAGTTCAGTCCCCTGTTCAGGCCATCCTTAAACAAGACCGCTAGCACTACTGTGTACTACAATTCTGTTCTCTTCATTTCTCAGAAAAAAAAATTACATAGGAAACAGTGTAAATATGTGTGCAACCGGCACTTTAAACTAGAGAACTAAGTTAGATCATAAAGGACCTGTGGGTCCATCTGTATTCTACACAAAATAGACACAAAAGACAAGATCTTTGCCTTTGCAGCCCAAGAAAAGAAACTAAACTGAAGTATCTAGATAACTGGGTAGCTACTGTACTAACGTTACCATTTAAATTCTTGTTGTTTTTATGTGATGAGTTGTTTCTCCTGAGTGCTCCATGCTCTCAACTGTAACGATCATTGGAAGACATTCGGCAAATTAAGGCTCCTTGATTAAGGCAAGAATTGAAAAATGATTATTTTAGGCCAGTGTTGGTGGCTCATTGACTTTGGAAACATTGTGCATTTATTAACTTTTTAAAAACTTGTCTTTTTAAGAGCAGTTTTCCATGAATGTTAAATATAATTAAACTGAAAACAAATGAAAAATCAAGGAAGGAGGTGCGCTGGATTTACAACACATCAAAACAAGGACATCATTGTGAAACAGAATGGGACAAATAGTTGTTTTATCTGAATTATCTTGTTTTCATAATTGTTGGAAGCCAAAATCAAAATTGAAAATAACATTGCGTACTATTCTGACTCCGATAAAAGACAAAACAATCAAAGAGACTTTGCTGAATTACTTTGATATTTTGAAATATCAGTGCAATACACTTTTACTCTGAACAGCTTAATAAACAAAGAATGACATCCAAGGCAACCGAACAATTTAATTGTTTTTCAGATTGTACTTTGGGCTTCCTTTGGAACTGTTTTTGTCTTTTTATGGAAAACTGTAGCTACAGATGATGTTAGTGTGCTATCAGGAGCTTTTCTTTCTGCTTCTGTTGTTTTGCTGTGTTCTGTGTATCATCACTGTTGGAAAAAAAAAAAAAATTTCTGCATCATATGAGCTCAGCAGCTATCCTTTACATTGGGTGAAAATTCTATGATAAATGGACCAATAGAAATGCTCTAAAATGCTTGGAATAATAGTGTTTTACGTTAACTTACATTTTAAATAAGAAACATTTTTGTCTTCTCCTGTTACCATTATGAAGACACTTGTTTTTCTTTGGACAGCCACAGTGAGTGCATTTACCTGTAATATGATCATTAGCGAATTTCAGCAGTTATCTGATTATTCAAATGGCCATGTAAACAGCAAATTCTAATTTCTTAGATTGGATTTTGGCCATTATTGGATTTCTAGAAATCTCATAAAGAGAGCTGGATTTTAGCTCAGTAATCAGCTTTTTCAGTGCATTCTGTAAGTTTATTGGCAGGTAGCAAAGCAGAAATCCAAGTATTCCCTTCATCTGATTACCTAGAGTGCATGTACTGGTCGTCTTTTCTGCTCGGTGGACGATGTGCCAACAGGGGCGTCATGCAAGCCAGAATTCTGGAGGGCACAATTAGAGCAGGAGGCCTAGGGGTCCTGTCCCAGAAAAAAAGAGAAAACACTGACACAATTTTCTGCAATTTGACATATATATTCAAAGACTTTGGGGGGATTATTTTAAAACTTCAATAAATCAGATTTTGTACCTCAGTAATCTCCCACTTTATATTAGGGTAAATACTGTATTTATATAGAGATTTTCATGTCAGTTATTTATGTTATGTTATGGTTACTGAAAATGACCATCACTTATTCACTCACTTCTACACTAGCTTACACTGCTGCCACTTTTCTTGAAAAAGAGCTCTTGTCTCTTGTCTGCTTCACCCAAAAAGGGGCATAGATTTACATAAAAAGACAATATCCACAATCCAAATTAATTTACAGACCATAGATAATAAAGCCACAGATGAAAGAAATTTGCCAGCATGGTAAAAGCTGTATTTTCAAAAAATGCAAAGGAGTCAGCATGAGTACAGATGAGACTGCTTGCTGCCATAAGATTGACACAGCTCTCCTTTACCAGTATTAAATAGAATGCTATTCTTTCACAAGTCACAATGAGCTAGCGAGAAGGCTAAGCAGCCGGATTAAGGGATGGCTACTAACTTTAACTGGTATTGACTATAGCCAACTATCTTGCAAAGCAAACTATGTCTATATTTCGTGAGTGCAGTTAACCTCTTAAACACTAAGATTTCAGATGTGCCCCACACTTCAGTTTCTCACTCTCATTACTACATAACTTAATTTTCACAGTTATCAAATATCTCAAAGAAATAATTGAATAATAAATGGTTGTTATTTATTAATTTTCAAACCTTTTTATGTCTTTGAGATTACTCATAACAGTAACCCCAGGGTTCAAGGGGTCAAGTGTGTTTAATTAATTGCATTTCATTTTTTACACGTTTTAAAATGGAATTGATCTGCTATCCACTTTAGCAACACACTGTTCATCAACAGTTCTGCATTGATGCGCACAGAGTGCTTTGTGTGTATCTGCACCTGCTCTTGCAAACTGATTTCATCCTGCAACATTTGGAAGAAACCAATACCACAGGGAAAGGGGGTGTGTGACTTTTTGAGATATGATCTATGACATAATTAGAAGAAAACATTTGGCTTATAAAATCACCATACTATGAACTATGTATAATAAAGAATAATAATAGAATAAATAAAATGATAAAAAGTAGTTATATCAAAACTCTGGTGGGGTATGTGCCACCCCAGCTTGGCACGCCCCTGTGTGCCCGTCTGCTAGTTTGGCAGATAAATATATTTTTACTGTTTCTGGAACTAACTAACATCAGCTAGAGTAGTTAGCCTAGTTAACAAAAAGTCCATGCTACATCCGCCTTCTCAGTCACAGCCTTAACAACACGTCCTTGGCAATGCATTCGCATTAAGGCACAGGGTTTGATTGACTTGTTAGCATACATATTTTCTCCGTCTTCCTGTGAATTATTGGAATGAGTACCCTATATAGTGATATATCAGTATGCTACAATGATGTGTCGGTATTTAAATACTGACATCTTGAATGGTTGACTGAGATTGAGTGCTCATGCGCAGCCTTAACAAAAACTGCAAAACAGTAGAGCAAACGGAACAAACAGCATGTTAATCACTATTTTTAATTTCGCCAAAACCCAAAAGTGACATTTTTTACCATTTGTGGCTGATAATTTATAGTGTGTACCTAGTCCATATACTTGTACATGTATTAGTGTAATTATTTATTTAATGAATACATATTGAAAAATCTACATAGCTGTCCACACTTTCTTTAACCAAAAGAAGTAGAAATCGTTGTCTGAGTTTGGATGGCTGCCAGAGAATGCACAGATATGGATGGTCTGGCTCTGACTTATATGTATTGGAAGTAAGAAGTATGTCACAACGTATATCACATATATATGTGTGTGAGTTGATGTAGCTCGAAGCCAGTGGGAACTCAGTGAGTCAGTCTCTTTCTCTCTCTGAAAGTTGTGCTGTATTGATTGTTCTATAGTATATGTCCTGCACTTTATTCAATATTGCAGTGTCAATAGAACACTGAAATGCTCCGTCAATGCAACTGTACGGGCCCATTGCTGATATTTATGATATTTTTCTGTGTGAGTGAGAGTCATTTCCAAGAATGTGGATAAAAGGATGAGCTGTATAGGTGCACTATGCGGTATGAAATGAATGTAATGGGATTAGATACTCTGCATAGGATCTATACGAATAGAAAAGTGAAATTATTGTGTGACACTCACACAGTGATGCTGTTTTGTTCAAATAAGGTGACATGATAGGGTATTTGCTGTCATGTACCTTCCAGTCACATCCAGTTGTTTAGACAGAATAATTTGCCTGGTACATATTGACAGTGATGCAGCCACTGAAATGAGACCAACCCAAACAAATCATCTCAGAAGTCAAAAGTGTCTTCCTCTGCTGCATTTGTCAGCAGCAACCAGCAGCAATAATTTTAACCACGCCACTCGTCAGCTCGTCTCCGAGGTCAAAGGGTGGTAACGAATCCCATCTATTTCATATTGAGTGAAGGAGAGTTCAGCTTTACGGCAACGACAGACATTGATCATCTGCTTGTTAAGCCTGCACACCTTCTTCGCTCCGGTCATCTCGTTAGATCTACCTCAAACTAAGACTTGAGTCAATACAGGGACCTGACATAAACACCTCGCTAAGCAAACGAGCTGTGTGCTAAGCATGCCTCATTCTGACTTGGGTAAAAACACTTGTTTTCAGAGTTAGGATCATTTTAACTTGTAGAAGAACCTGTAGAAACTATAAACTGGTCTCAGATCAATAGACAATGGCAAAAAAAAGCTCATGGAAGCAATTATAGAACAATAGCGAGCATTTTCCTTTTTGTAATTTCGGAGTTGACATTATGTACTTGTTGATGCATGTCATTATCGGGGAGGATGTCTGGGATGGCTCTGGCAGGAAAATAAATGGATTTTTCAAAACAATAATTATGGTGTAGCAATATGCCCCCTGTGTTGTCTTGAAGGTGTCCTGACAGTGTGTGTTATTGTGTGTGAGTGCCAGAGCGAGGCTGCGAGCCTTATGTGGATGCAATCAGTGGGTTGTGATCCCGAGCTATGATTTGCAAATGGCTAAACGCAACAGATTGGTACTGCCTTTAGGCTTAAGTCGCAGCATGTTGACTAACTTGCGGCTCGATTTGGACTAAACTGATTAAATTCGGACTGCCGATGTTAACGTGGTTACTGAATAAAACTTTGTTTCCAACTTCACATGCATCAGTTTAGTTAAGGTCGTGCACAGTCATTACTGCGTTTGTCTACAGCTCGCAGTGACGCCAGGTTCAATACAGTGAGACAGTGAGCCCTTCGTTATAGAAACACCTTCAGTCTGATGGGCAGAATGAAGCGCTAAATGCTGAGAATGTGGTGTGAAGCAAAGGCAAGACAGCTTAAAATGATGGCTAGCATGTATTTTGGGTAGCAAGTAGGTAGCTAGTGCAGTGAGCAGTGCAGCTAGTGAAACTTCAGGTGGATTAGCTGTTGTGCTAGCTAGCATACTTGCCATATAAACTTAAGACTAACCAAACATTTCGTTTTGCATTTTTTCCTTCGAGCCCTGCTTTCAATGCATGTAGTACTCCTGTTCTCTCCTTCAGACAGGTTTTTCTGTAGTGAAAGGCTTGTGATATGAAGCCTTGTCATGTTTTAGTAGATGTTTACATTTGTACATTGCAATGCCTCGAGCTAATAACAAGACTGAGATAAAATGCTGTATTAAAGACTTGCACTCCAGAGCCCCAATACTCAACTCGGACTCCAGAGACATGAGACTCGACTTGAGCACCAGAGATTTGAGACTCGACTCGGACTGACGCCCCAGAGACTTGAGACTTAAATTGGACTCACAACCTGGAAACTCAAGACTTGACTCGCAGTTGCACGTAAGAATTTCTTGAGACTTAACTAATACTTACACCCCAGAGACTTGAGACTCAGCTTGAACTCACAGTCCAGAGACTCGACTCAGATTTACACTCCAGAGACTCGAAAATCTGCTCAAACCCGCATCCCAGAAACTCAAGACTCGACTCAGACTCAAACCCCAGAAACTCAATATTTGACTTGCACTTGCAGCATATTAAACATAGCTGTGTAATTACTGAGTGGACAAAATTACTAGCTACATCATCAGTAAGAAAGTTTGGGTTCTGTCGCTTTGGTACATTTTGATGTCTGTGGAACATTCTTCTTCGTGCTGGGAAAAGCTGAGTCAACCTGCAGCACCCCTCCCTAGCGCTATAGATTGCTAAGGCTCACATGCTGTGGTGTAACACGCTGGACACCAGTGTTCCCAGCCTAATCATGACTCACGATTACAGCTACATTGCAGGGCCATCATTGGTTGGTTTGCTAATGCTGGCCAGCACACATTAAAAATCAGAAAACTGGCAGATGGAAGGAGAGGTAGTGGTAGTAGGAACTGCATCTGTGGCATATCTAGAGATCATATTCTCTCTCTTCCTCTCGTTCTTTTTCTGTTTGTCTCCATCTCTCTGTCATCTCCAACGATAACTGACAAACACCCGTTGCTTCAGCATCAGTTCTGCGGAACCAGCAGGAGTCTGACAGGTTTGTTACTGCTATGCAGTGTTATGAACTGCTGTAGCCACCACTGCAGAGGAAAGATATTACTCTCAGAAGACATAATGCCTCTCTGCCCATGACGTTTCTTTTGACAGCCAGCAGCAGGCCCCTGCACACGTTTTAATGTCACACTAATATTGTTACACTTGATAGACACACTCACAAAATTGCCTCCAAGCAAAGTAAAGAGACTCTTTCTTTGCAATGCCACCATTGTTCCACCAAACGCACACGCCCACACACGCCTAAAACGCGATTTATTCCGTTCGTTCACGCACACCATGTTTGACAGCCAGTCTGCAAATGCGTGGCTAAGTTCAAATGTGCGGCTCCCATTGACAGGCTCTGAAATCACCACCTACTCAGTTCAGGCGGGTTTGACTCAGCTGCCCTGTAACGACACCCTGTGAAGGTCCACTCCCTTTCTAATTATTTACCAGCCAGAGAGCTGCTCTCATTCTCTGTCTCTCTCGCTGGGAAACTATAGACCTGCTAATCTAACTCCCTTTGATACGCACAGGGTGCCAGATCCCTGCGAGTACCTGTGAAAATTCCTGTTTTTTTATTTTCCAGGGATTGGTGGATACTAATGTGATTTCTCAAAATGGACAAAAAGTCTGGTTTAGTAAACAGGACAAGCAAAAGTTTAGATTCTATACTTTTCAACAGTCAGTGAACCAGCTTGCAAACATCAGCTACATCTTTTCCAAAAGTACTTTTCACAGACTGACTAATCTTGCGAAATCAAATCATTCAGATTTAAACAGCATCATTCATATTCAGAGTAGTTTGATGTAAAACTCTTCATTCTAGAGGGTCAGAATTATTTACTGTGGTGAAGATAGTAACCAGACGCCTGAAGAGTTTAATGCCTCTAAAAGCTCCCTTACAGAAAGTTATCGCATAAAATGCTTACCAATACACTGCCTGATGCCTGAGACATCGTTCTCCAATAGTTCTGAGAAGTCTTAGCCTAAAACATATTTGTATAATGCATTTACGAAGATATATGCTGGGTGTTGTAAGACTAAATAGATCACAAAGAAAACTTCTTCATAATTAGCACTATTTTACCATTAACATTTCATGTAAAAATTCAGAAGACGCCTGTACGTTCACTGGTGGTGTTGGGTAGTTAATAAAATAGCTATGTTTGCACTGTAGACATTGTGACTCCTGGTTACTCTGACCATCATTGTAAAGAAATCTTCAAGAAGTCTTTACATCAAACCACTCTGTGTTTTTTAGATTTTAGTGATTTAATTATGAAGAAAAATCAGTGGAATTGCCCTGTAAGAACATCCAAAGCCTTGATCAGTGTCGTTAATGTTTCAGTTCTCAATTTTGACAGAATCTTTAAATAAATTACAATATGGTTTTTCAGGTGATCTAGTCTGTGATGTAGGGATGTGGGCAATGATTTTGTGGTATGCCTTTTGCTGTTCTTAGCCTGATTGTTAGAGAATTATTGCTGTATTGTCTTGCATGGCCTAATTTAGCTTAATGCGTTTCATACCTGAGCAGACTGATTTCGTGCTGTCATGGTATGTTGATTGAGTCACCTTCTTAGGCGAGACCCACTTGAGAAATTTTCATATTTGACGGGGACGTGAAACTTTCGCATTTTTGTGTGTAATCCTTCAGCTCGAGAGTAATTAGTGCTTCCTATTCACAGGCCTGAATGTTTTAATTTGATTACAGCTTTTGATTTTGTGAATTAGCCAGAATCCTTAATGAGGCCTGTTCACGTCCCTTCCTCTTGTGCGCCTGTGGGAAATCCGCCTGCCTGAAAGCTGAAACTCCAGCGGGGACAAAATAATAATAATAATTTTATATGGGTTTCCAATTCCCCATGCAACACAGATGTACAGTAGATTAATACTGCATATGGATGGGGTAGACGCTGTGGAGTAGGTGCTGATCTTTGTGCTACAATAGTGCAGATCTTGAGACAGCCCTGCTGAAATGTCTGCCGTGTCATGTTTGTAATGTTTCCTACATTTCTTTTGAAATTTCAGCTTCCTATGTCAGCTGACACTTGGTGACTTCCAAGTTTTGGTAGTAATTTCAGTGTTGACTGCAAAAGCATTATCTGAAGATGTTATGGCAAAAACTCCATATGAAGGCATAGCTAGAAGTTTCTGCAAGGATGAATTTATGGAGCCGTAATACGAGCAGGTCTGCGTTTTTCATTTTCTGATATCTAGAGCCAAGTGGTCCCATAATGTGAATTTTTCAAGTTTTTGCAGACATTTTAATTCATCAGCACTCTCTGCCTCCGGTGGCTATAAGCTCTCTTAATGCTCAGTCCTCCAACACAAACAGGCCTCATTTAAATATACTGGGACACTGCATCACAGTCAGTAAACATCACTTTTACCTCCTCCATTATTCCGAATATCTCTCACCTCCCAAATGACCCAGAATGGTTATTTGTCAAATGGAAGATGTGCTAATTCATAGCCATTAGCAAAGTTTATACCGTAATTGGAAGCGTTAAGTCAGATGGCCATACTTAAGGAGAGAGACCGCCGGGGGCTGAAGCTCAGACAGAGGCTGAGTGTATTCCCACACAATGCGTCCAAATAGGTGTGCAGCCACGGCAGGTCGCTGTGCCAGTCAGCCAAGCCCTCGGGTTGCCTTGACAACCACCGCATCTGGGAGTGAAGAGCAGTCTGCTTAGATGGAGAGACCTGCTTAACTGTCTGGAAATCACGCTCAGGCTGGTTTCCCCTCACTGCGTCTGAAGATATTTAGGAAGAATTGTTGGAAATTGTGGGTGGCAAAGATTAAAATGAAAAACTGTGTAAGAACTGAACTTGGTGGCTTTGGAATGGAATTAAATGAGTGTGTATGTGTGTCATAGGTGCCTTTGTGGATTGGGGAGGTGGCAGGGTTTTGTGTAACCAGATGGAAAACCCAATAACAAGCCTGTTAAAGGTCTTTTTAACGTTCTCTGTGTCCTGATCACAAATGGATTCCCATTCTGCCCAGTGGAAGAGAAGAATTGCTTGTTTTTTTTTCCTCTCTTTCTCTTTTTCTGGCCACAGAATGTCACAATATTGACCTAGTATCTTGAAAGATTTACAGCCCCATTTCCAAAAAAGTTGGGACGCTGTATAAAATGTAAAATAAAAACAAAATGCAATGATGTGCAAATCATTTAAGCCCATATATTTCCCATATTTCTTTAACAATAGTACAAAGACAACTTATCAAATGTTGAAAAATATATAACCTTTTTAAATTTGATGCCAACAACACGTTCCAAAAAAGTTGGGACGGAGGCAACAAAATGCTGGTAAAGTTGTGTAATGCTATAAAAGACACCTAGTGGTTGATTGGCAACAGGTCAATAACATGATTGGGTATAAAAAGGGCATCCCAGAGAGGCTGAGTCTTTCAGAAGTAAAGATCGGAAGGGGTTCACCCCTCTGTGAAAGACTGTGCAGACAAATGGTGCAACAATTCAAAAATAAAGTTTCTTAACATAAAATAGCAAAGAACTTTTGCTTTTCATCATCTGCTGTACATAATATCATTAAAAAATTCAGGGAATCTGGAGAAATGACAAGGCCAAAAACCAGTATTTGCTGCCTGTGATTCTTGGGCCCTCAGACGGCACTGCATTAAAAACAGGGCTCAGGGAACACTTCTGAAAAACAGTCATAAATGCAAGTTAAACTCTAAAATGCAAAGAAGAAACCGTACATAAACAGGATCCAGAAACACCACCACCTTCTCTGGGCCCAAGCTCATTTAAAATGGACTGAGGGGAAGTGGAAAAGTGCCCTGTGGTCTGACGAATCAACATTTAAAATTCTTTTTGAAAATTACGGACACTTTGTCCTCAGGGCTAAAGACCACGCAGCTTGTTATCAGTCCGCAGTTCAAAAGCCAGTATTCATGATGGTAGAGGGGTGCTTTAATGCACAGGGCATGGGTGACGTGCACATCTGTGAAGGCACCATTAATGCTGAATGATATATACATGTTTTGGCAACGTATGTTGCCATCCAGACGACGTCTTTTCCAGGGAAGGACTTGCTTATTTCAGCAAGACAATGTCAAACCGCATTCTGTATGTATTACAACAGCATGGCTCCGTATTAAAAGAGTCTGAGTGCTAAACTGGCCTGCCTGCAGTCCAGACCTGTCACCACTGAAAACATTTGGTGCATTATGAAATGAAAAATACGACAAAGGAGATCCTGAACTGATGATCAGCTGAAATCCTATATCAAACAAGAATGGGAAAACATTTCACTTTTAAAACTACAGCAGTGTCTCCTCAGTTCCCAAATGCTTACAGAGTGTTTTTAAAAGAAGAGGTGATGAAACACAGTGGTAAACATGCCCCCGTCCCAACTTTTTTGGAATGTGTTGTTGCCATCAAATTCAAAATGGTCATATATTTTAAAAAAACAAAACAATTTCTCAGTTTCAACATTTGATATGTTGTCTTTGTAGTATTTTCTTTTAAAACTATGGTTTACATTATTTGCATATCATTGCATTCTATTTTTCTTCACGGTCTGCATAGCGTTCCAGCTTTTTTGGAAATGGGGTTGTACTTTTTTTTTCAAAATATTGACTTATTAGCTCGGAATAATAACATATTTTTTTCAAATTTTGACTTACTATGTCAAAGAGTTTGAGATTACAATTAAGTCAGTATTTCAAGAAATTAGTCATTATTTTCAGATGCGACATCAAAATTTGGAGAAACCAAATGATTGAAATTGTAAGTCAATTTAAAGAAACTAAGTCATTAATTCAAGATACTAAGTCTATTGTTAGTATCTTGAAATAATGACTTGCTAAAAGGCATTTTTTTGAGATATTAAGTCAGTATTTCAAGACCATAAGTCAATATTTCTAGACCATAAGATAAGATAAGACAAGATAATCCTTTATTAGTCCCACAAATGGGAAAATTCACAAGTCAATATTTCGAGATAGTAATTAATTATTTTGTGAAAATAAGTCATTATTTTGAGATACTAAGTCATTTTTTTTGACATACCACTTTCAGAAACAGAGAAGGTGAAAAGAAATAGGGAGTTTTTTCTCCTGTACCTGGCAGGAGTGGGCTTCCATACAAAATAGATCATATGAGAAACATTACACTTTCTTTGGTAAACCATTTTTGCTGGAAGGTAGCAGGTTGCAGGTTTCTCTTATCTTACAACAAGCATGACTTCTAGCCAGGATTTGTAGCACTATCAATGAAACGGCCCTTCTTAATCTCAATTCAAACCTGCTTATGCCAATATCGAAGCGGTATTTGTTTTGATTAAAGAGAAGGCTTAAATTGAACAGGCCAACCATGTTTTTAAAGGAGAAAGCGGCAGGTGCAGAGTTCCCTGCCAGAATTAGTCTCAATGATCAATCACATTCTGCAAGTGATGCTCTATTAGCAAAGCATCACAGATTATAAGCCATCATTCTGCTTTAAGCTCGACAGTGTTTGATAAATCACATCATTTCCTCTCCTTGCTTGAATCAGCTAATGTCTAAGCCTTGAGCTGTAGAATTCAAACTCCATAATTTCTCTCTTATTTTCTGCTGATGCACTGTTGTCGTTCTCCCGCATACTGCTGAATCCTGCGAAGAAGTAAATCGCAAGCCATTAAGGTAAAAGATAGAGGTAGTTGCTGGAGAGTATTATTCTGCAGTGCAGTAATGTATCTGAGGTTGAAGAATCATTGTGCTCTCCATATGGAGTTGCATATCCATTCTGTCTTCTGTTCTGTTCTCCCATGTATTATCAAGATAGTGAAGTTTTTTGATACTTTTTCATTACTTTAGAACTTAAATCAATGTTTATTCAATATATATCAGTGTTTATTCAATATATATCAATATTCATTCAATATATATCAGTGTTCATTCAATATATGTCAGTGTTCATTCCATGTATAAGTTCATTGTGTAAATATCAATGTTCATGAAATATTTCCTGTTTGGCTTGCCATATATATACACACATATATATATATATATAAATATATATATATATATAAATATATATATATATATATATATGTAGAGAGAGAGAGAGAGAGATACTAAAGACCCCTTTGGAATACAGAAAGGGTGTGGTTAATAAAACAAAACCTGTAGAAATTTCCTAACCTAAACTTTAGCACGAGAGTAGCCTGTTGTAATATGTTTAGAAGTGTGATAATCGAGAACTGACGATCATATCTGTCAATAAATCACTATTTAACTAAACCTACTGGAGTGTAAAAATAATTTTCAGCATATAAAATTACATCTGCCAGTGCTTTCCTTTATCAGAATTTTTAGACCTCAAAAATCAGTATCTATATCTAACACAAAATGTTTGGCCTGTAGTATGCATAAAGCCATTAATTTGCTGTTTTCATACAGTCATATGCAAAAGTTTGGGTGCCCCGATCAAATGATATTTTGTTAATTTTCTAAAAAAAGTTATGAAAGTTATGTAATCCATCCTCTACAGAGAACACATTTCTGCACATTTTAATGCACAATTGCTGTTTATTTACTGAATATAACATTGGAGGAAAAAAATTAAAGGGGTATTTTATGTATTTATGTATTTTATCTTTTTAATTTTTTACTACTAATCAAATATATAGAAATTGTGCACTAAAAATTAGAAGGAAAAATGCCATATTTAAGTATGTTCTCTGAAGAGGATTTGTTAACATATCAATTTAGAAAATTAAAAAGACTCATCTAATCGTGGTATGTTCAAACTTTTGTTCAAAGTAATTTGTATTACGTAATTAGAACATAAAGTGTATAGTCTTTGTTTGTTTGCTTTAACTAGTATCAGTTGACAGATTTGTGTCCTAACTCATTTGTATCCTGTCGTAGAACTAGTAGATAAAAGTGTAAACCTAAGGATTAATATGCCGTCACTCATGCCATAAGGACAATCTGTCAACACATATATTTCCATAAATAGATGATAGACTCTTATAGAAAAGCCTACTGATGTATGAATAATGAGTTTTATCAGCATTTCCTTCAGCAAATTTGTATTTGCAGGTGGACTGAGTAAAAAATAGTAAAAAAAAACCAAAAAAAAACAGCGTTCATCCTGCAGGCGCGCGTAAAAGCCTCCCCTGCCGAGGTTAGTCATTATGGGCCATGCATTGCTCAGCAGGCTACAGTAATGACCCCACACTCTCCAGTGCCCTCAACAGAAGTGCTTGCCAGAGCCAGCATTACCCTCTCTGCATGCTCACTCTCAGACACGTATTCACATCAGACGCATTGTCCTGGTCTCTCTTGCTCCGCCCTCCTTTTTTTTAAGCACTTGAATGACCTGGATTACGGCTGACCAGCATGACCTTTAACCCTTGACTTGCTCTGTGGAAACACAGCTTATCCCATGTTAATCTTTATAGCAGGTTTGGCTCTCTGTAGTGCGCAATGAGATTTTAGCCTGGATTTTTCCAGACAAATGTTCAGTGTTTTGTTTTTCAGGTTGTAATCTGTGGCTTTTTAAAGCTGCACTATGGGGAATTTGGAGACCTCTTTGGTGGAAATGTGTGATTGCACATATTGTGTGGAAGAACATTTTGTAATGCTTGTGCTTCAGACCCCTTCCCCGAGCGGATGAATCTGATGATTGTGAGCATGTTGAAAGAGTATTCAGAAAGAAATCAGTAAAAACCAGATGATGGACGTGTCTACTGAAGATGTGAATGACCTGCTGTTATCATAATATCTTCATCAGTATAATGTTGTTCTTTGCATCGAGCCAGATCTTCTTTTTTAACCTGTGCGTGTGATGTTAATATGGGAAGGCATATGACGTGGTCTCAGAAACCCCCATGAAATCGGGTCAGAAATGCTACTGACAGAAATTCTTATTTAGTACAACTTTAACAGCACCAAAGATTATAAACCTCCACAAATTTTTGTAATATGTGTAATATGAGCGCATGTGCACTGAGGCATTTCTGCGGAGTTGCCATAGTTGCAGTATGGATATATGGTTAGTTTAGGTTTTCCTAAAATATGCAAGTGTATACATAGTTAACTAGATGACACCTCATTTGCGTATCTTAATGTCATTTTTAGGAGAGCTTCAGATGCAAATACTCAAGAAATATAAGTAATTAACTATCATTCATTGTGGTGTCTATTGTTTTAATAAATTATCCCTATTCACCTGTAGTGTCTTACCTTAACGTTTGCCATGAAGTTATTTAAATTCTGTACTCTTGCATTCAGACGCTAACAGTATACGCTAGCTACTTGTGTTTATCTGGCAGTTGTACTTCTAACCTGCATTTTACGACCAGCCTAGAATGACCCAGCACTGCTGAATAGGTTTGAAACTGTAGTGCTGCATAGTGGCTGATGGATTAATTGTTTGCAGAACTCATTACCTTTACAGATTGGCCATTATTTTCACTTCTCTGCTCTCCTGTTGAATCTGGCTGCTGTCGTTGTCCAGAGAGGCTTGTGCTCTGCCAACACGAGACCTCTGAAAGGCCAGGGGTGTAATTGGCTCGTGGCATACATTCCTGGCTAGAAGCTTGCCTCTGGGCTGTCCAAAAAACACAGATAACGTCCCTGCATAATGAACAAGAAGTGTAAGTTAACAAGCAATCAAGTGTGTCTCTTTGCTGAGGTTCTCTTTAAGCTACGGCAGTAATGAATTTTTAGAATAAGGACTTCTGACAGCATTTAATTAGAGCATGAAGTGTTAGCCTGTCATAATGTAAGGCCTCGGGAATTGTGAATGGTGTTTAGGCATTGAATGTTCGCCCCTGTCTCCATGGTTATTGGTGGAAGACTGTGGCATGATGCATAGGGTATGCATCATCCACCTTTCAAGCCCTGATAGGCATCCATCACTCTGCCCTTGACCTATGTGCCTCAGGACGTGTATGGAACTAGAATGCAGTTCTGCTCATTACTGCTCGTCATACATGTGAATATCTGTTCATGTATTCAGAAATGTGTTGGTAAATATCTGGTACATTGCATCCATACAAATGTTTCAGGCTTATAGAATGCAGTCAGTGAGAGCCCAGGGATAATGTTACTCATGGATAATGATTCATAATGTAAGTAAATTGATTCACCTACCATTATACACAGCTGGCCCCAGCATGTAGCTTTGTCGTTCAGCTGGTTAGCATGATTTCCAGTTTTCACAGCATTTTGGAATATTTAGAAAATGGAGTTTTTCTGTGAAATACATGCTTCTAAAGTAAGCTAGAGCACAGAAATGAACTATATCCATAAGCATCCACAAGATACAGAACGAGAAACGCAAAATTGTGTTAAGAAACTCTAAAATAGAGTGCAGTTACACAATGTAGGTGTAAATACACAAAGAAGCATCCAAAACAGATTGAAATTCAGTCACTCACAACCCTGCAGGAGGTGACCTTAAACACACTTTAGCCAATGTAAGTGTATCCGTTTCTCCAAGCCACATTCAGGAACCAAACACCCCCTAATACTGGTATGGCACCTCCCCCTTCTATGCTGCATATGGGAGAAAAAGCCTTCTATACTGGCACCACTGAACAGAGTGTTTTATTAAATAGCCTATGGTGGACCAAATTAGTTGAAATTAAGCGCCGGTTTTGGTTCATCTTTGCCTTGTCGTTATTCTTTGTCTTGATACAATACATCATGCTTTAACGCGCTTTCCATAACCGCAATTGCTAATACAGGAGGCTAATTATTCTAAACAGCCATCTTCTTGTAAAAAACGGCATAAAGCCAGTCTAAGGAAAAAAACACTATGTAAATTTGTCATTTTCAAGGCAGCAGCAATTTTGAATTTTCAATAAAACAGGTTAAACAAGGAACAACACAGGCAGTTGGTTGTTGCATATGAGCTGATTTGCATATTAGGTGCTATATAGCAATTGGATTTCAACGCATTTGATTACCGAGTATAAATTCATGTGGTAAACCCCTTAAAAGGCCACAGCGTGCTGTCAGGCCCGTAGTTTTATTACACACGTCTATAAGAATAGCTCAACCAGTTTGCATTGAAGTCTCGTAGTTACAGAATAATAAGCCTTAATATGTAATAAGCCTGGGAATTGAAGGGGATACTAGTCACGTGAAGCAACCAGGTGTAAATGGGGTCCAAAGCTAGTACAGTACAGTTTAAAATACTAGTTAGAATGCAGTAACATTATGTACATATATATATATATATATATATATATATATATAAACTATCTGTCTATGTAGCCTGGCCTTCTCCCTACTGACAGATTCTTTGGAGGGATCCCAGTGAAGAACCAGTTTTGGTTCCCTAAAGAACCTTTCAAAGAATTTGTAAATGAGATGTGCAAGTGTGAAGAAGTTTAAAGAATATAATGTAAAGAGAATTTTTTTCCTGTACATCCAAGCCAAGAACCATTGAGAAACCTTTATTTTCAAAAATGTGTGTGTATGTGTTTATTTTTAAGTTGTGCTTCAGCCTCTCAGACATGCATCTGGCAGAGGTTAAGCTACTTCTTATATGAATCAATTCGTTGAAAAATAAGAAACAGTTATCATACTTGGAGAACCTCTCATAAGCAACCGAGCCTCTGCTCAATTCCCCATTGTCCGAACAACACCTCTGTGACCTCTTAGTAATGTAAAATGTCAATAGCATCGATTTATAGCTTATATGTGGCGGTCTACTGAAAGCTACCAGCATTTTTCATTTTTTTTTAATTTTTTTTATTATTTTTCTTAAGAGATTCAGCAGGTATTAGACAGTGGGAGTCTTGGATGTTACCATCTTCTTGCCTCACTTCTCCACTTGTTCAAACCCAAATTAGTTATTATACATCACTGTGAGAATTCTCTCTAATCCCATTCGCTTGAAATTAATTTCAGAATATAATTTCCCCCCACCAGCAGCCATAATTTGTTTGAAGCAACAGTTCCACAGGTGTTAGAGACAAACAGCTTTGCTGTGCTGGAAAAGGCTGCCTACAGAGACCTCTATTGTTCAGCGTTAGCTGCATGTATATTGCGTTCTCCATTTGTTCTGACTGTAATGGGAAAAAAAGCAGATGGAGCTGAAGCAAACTGACTTTTGAATTAGAACACATGGGGGTGACTATTTGACTAAAACACTATACTCCAGTATATGTGCACTTAATTAACACTCTCCTTGAGAACAATAAAAGCTGGTTGTTGGAGTGGCATTCAGTGGAACGTAGCGTGTGTCAGTTAATTGGGAATTATACCGTTTTATCTCATTTTTATTCCTATGGATTTTGCAGGCTGAGGCAGAAAATCTGTTTATTTAACGTCTTCATTTCCAACCATGGTGGGTTTACTCTCAAGAGCAATTCATCATCTGCCCTATCACAGTTCAGTGAACCATCACGAGTTTAATCGGAGACCCACGGGTAAAACTAGCCTCTGCGTGAACCCCCAGTCCCAACCTGAATCAGAAGAGCTTGATGTGAAATCAGCCAGTCCCTGGTGTTGTGTAGACACACGCTGACCCTCCAGCTCACTAGAAACAATCAGTGTAGCATAGCTGGAGGCCAGCAGTAAAGGTTCACTCCTACAGACCCTGTCCTGACACCCTTCGGTTGTTTTTAGCATAGGGGTAAAAACATTTAGGTTAACATCTGAGGTTGTAGGTACAAGTCTCAGTGGGTACAGTTACTGCATATAAAAAGTTTGGGAGTGCACCTAGTGTCCCACGAATAAATACCATTTTTTTGGACCAATATAGCAAAGCTAGCACCCAAAGCCATAAAGCTGAAGTATATCGATACTGTGATGCACACCACTTGTCTTAGATAACAGTCATTACAGGGCTGGCAGTAGCTCTCTCTCCGCCCCTGCACTTTCTCCCCTTATAATCTTTTTCAAGTGGGGTGATGCCGGACCAAAGGTGTTTCTATAAGAAGTGCCAGCTCACGTAATACATCCTATTTATGTGCTTTTATAGTGTGTGTGTGGGTGTGCCTCATGATCACGAATTAGGGTGAACACACTGGGAGATGTGGGAGCAGAAGGGAGAAACTCCTGTTGGTTTCTTCATAGTGTAGTATGGCCCTCGTGCACAGTAGTTGTCTTTTGACTGATCATCTTTACCTCTGAGTGGTAAATGTACACAAAATGTTCAAAATAAAGTACTGTGGAAAAGTCAGAGACCACCCTTTCATTTAATCAGTCAAAGTGGCCATTAAGCACAAGTTTACTTTTTCTGCATCAGGAAAAAAGCAGAAAATATACACTATACTTTTCTGAATTGCCTCCTTCGCAGAAGTATTGTGCCGCTAACATTCAACAGTGTCAACATGCAGCACTCTCTGGCCCTCCGACCGCTCGGCTATAATCACTCTTTACAGAAAACCCGAAGAAACAGAAAGCGGCGGTCGCACTCCACGAAGAAATGTCATCACCCCTGAACTTTACTGTTTGCAGATCCCTTCTCTGGTCTGCCGCTACCTCCGAAGGGCCAGAGCCTCGGAGGAGTGACATTTGCTCTGAGCTCCGAGCCCCAGCAGCCAGCATGCAGCCAGCTATTTCATCTCTTCCGTCTTCCCTTCCCTGATTAGATTACCGATGGTGCCCTGAAAGAGTCATTATGGAGCGACGTTATGAATAGCATGTGGAAAGCTGGAGGAGACTCACTGTGTCTTTTTTTCTTTCACTGTCTGTCAAAGAAGAGCATGTTTTCTCTGTTGGTTTTGCACTGTTGTAACATATGAAAGATTAAGCAGGTTTATTCTCAACATGATATGTAAATATCTGTGCCAATATTAGTGACGGTCCTACTTAGGATACTGTCAAAGCCCATCCATTGTGCTATTACTCAGTACTATTGCACTTGATCAGCAATTGGACAACTTGTCCTTTTAAATCTGGCCTGTCTTGCTGTGTTGCGATTTTATGACGTAAATAACTTCAGGTAGGTGCGCTCGTGCTGTATTTGAACGCTGCTGCACCTGTAACACGTAATTATGCATGACTCTTTGTGCTAAGTGGATGGTTGCCTCATACTTTTGAAGGAACACTTTATTGGATGGAGCACAGCATTTTTCCCATAGAGAAGGTAATGGAAAGTGCTGGAAATATGCTAATGTGTTTCATATGTCCACATAGTATGAGCTTCGGCTTAAAAGAAGAGGCTAAAAAAAACCTGCCCAAACAAACAGCCCCAAAAAATTCACACAAAAAATCGTTCATCAGCAAATTTGACTGTAAAATAAGATATCGGTATCAGTATTGGCCATAAAATTCATGCCTAATATTATCCCCTTGTTGTGATGTCATCGCTTATCAGTTCATTTCAGCCATTTAAACTACCTTTGGGCCGCAAGATTTTCAGTGTGTGCTTTTAAAAATAATTTATTAAAAAAAGTTACTTAAGTAAAATTTGTTCTTGACACCAAGAAAGACGGTTTGGTGAGCATGAAGCTGAATGTTGAAGCTAAATATACCCAACGTTTTAGCAAACAGCTGTTTAATATTAACAAACAATTAACAAAGCAGGTGTTCTGTCTTACGTATTAAAACGTTTCGACATGCGCATGTGTATGCATGTGTGTTTGTCTGTTCGGTGAAACAAAGAAAGCTAGAGAGTGTAGCCAAAAGAAAGAAGGGGGAATGCACTGTGACTCAGCTGTTCAGCTTCATTGAGTACCACATAATTCCAGATTGTCGAGAGTGGTAAAGAGCTGTTTTTCAACCAGTACATAAACTCATTCTATGGAAAATATTCCCCTTACCAATTTGACTACATGAATTGTGCATTCCCTAAGGCTTAAGAGGATATAAAACCGTATACTATAAATCAACGCAGTCAACACAGGCCTAGTTTGTGATTAATGATAATGGGCAACATTTACGTTCCACATCTGTTCCATTATTATCTGCGTTCCCATTCCTTAAACATAAATTCAGCTGTTTGTTTTAATGCACTCCCATTCAGAAGCAGAAGTGGCTTCGCAGCACCTGCTCATTCTGTCTGCATTCAGCATGACAGATGTTTCTTCGCATACCTGCAGAGCAACGGCCCTGACGTCCTCTTTCACTTTCATCCAGTATTCAATTTTATTTGTATTGCACTTTCTACAGCATTATTTTAATCACATTTCCATTAATCTGGATCCCTAATGAGCAACCTGAGGATGAATATGGCAGGAAAAATGTCCTAAGAACACAAGGCAGAAACACCTCACCTTCACGTTCCTGAACTGTAGGGTGCAGTAAAAAAGGAGCGTTCTGGCCTAAAAGTAGAGTTTAATGTTATTTGTCATGTTAGGTAGTGTTCTAAAGAATAGTATTGTATCCCTCAGCTTCAATGAAATGACAGAATTCATGATTTTATAGTTCAAGTTTTCCTTCATTGATGTTCTCTCACTACAGTACCAAGCTTGCTTTACACAAATATATCCTACAGCGACTGGGAATACCTGTGGTGTCCAACCAGCCTTGACTGCTAGCCTAGCTACTTATTTATAGGCTAATAAATACAGCTAAGTATTAAGTATTAGTGGAATTCTTATCTGGGTAACAAAATTGTAAAGAACAAATAGACATGAGACAAGTTTTAGGCTTTTTTAGCCAGAGAAATGAAGCCAAACTGACGTCAGCTGTCAAGATGAAACAGCTACCTTGCTAACTTTAGCTTTTAGCTTGGTGTCCTCTTCATCTGACAAGTAATTTCTCTCATCTGAGAAATACTTTCTTTTCATTGAACTGATGATTTGAAGACAACATGGTATCCAGCTTCCTAGCAGTGATGTTAGCCCATCCCAAAAATCCACCCCAAAGCAGTTTTTCAAAAGTTCACAATGTCATAAGAAGGGGTTTTTCTAGTCTTCCTGCTCTAGAGACTACTGTGGCAAAGCTGTAGAATGCAAGTAAGCATGTATAGAACAGTATAAATGGATATGTTTTTCATTTTGGCCAAAGAGTCACTTAAAAAATGGAAAACTCAAATGCTTGTAAACAAGTCAAGATTGTCTCTGTTGGATAGCTCCTTTGCTATAGGGCTCTGACAAAAGTTCTGATCGAAGTTCAACTTGAGATATGAAACTGCCGGAAGTCTATAGAGTCAAATCAAAAGTTCCTGATGGGAGCTTCCCTCATCCTATTTGAAAACTGGAATACCCTTCGAGACGGCGACAGGAATTCACTAGATAGCAAACAGAGAAAATCAAACGCATGACAAGACTCAAATAGAGAGCCCACCGCCCTCGATGCTGCACTGGATAATTCAGTTATGATACAAATACTGAGGTTAAACAGGGACACTTTATACAGTTAATACAGAAGATAGATCCATGAAATAAGCCAGTTTCATAGAATAAGCGCTGAAGGGCTATCAGAAAACTCTCAGAAAAAGATATGGTGGACTGTCAGTTGTTTCAGACATGCTGAATGTTGGATACAGTAAGGATTGGCTTTCAGCGAAATGGAAACCTATTTGCTCCAATTGCTTTATGTCACATTGTGTTGTCATAAAAACCCAGACATTATCAGCACAGTAAACAAGCATTTTTTTAGCTCTGTGCAACACAGCAACAACGGCATCCTGCCACGTTTTTCTCCCCACTGAAAGAAAAAATCCCTGTCCCTTAAAAAGCACAATGAACAGAATCCTCCGGAAGAAAATACAAAGATGGAGGCTGAATTAATGAGATTTGATCTCTCACCACAGTGTTTTTCCCACCAAAGAATTATACGAATCACACTGATGGCAGGTCCGTAATGACTGGGGTAAATTAATTGCCCCAAATTACCTCCTTGCCTTTCAGAAGCGTTTTTGATTAATATATTTGTTTGCACCTTTCTCTCTCTCTGTAATGACTCCATCGGTTTATGATTTGTAATGCGGTACTTAGCATTTGCTGCTTGAATTTGAGTCACAGTCACCGCATGAACATCAGTTTAAGATCGTTATTAGTGAATTGTCATTATAATAGAGCTCTTGCTGCTCACAATCATTCATCCTGAGTCTGTTCTTGGGTGACGTCAGCATTGGCGGGCATGGCGTTCCAGGGCTGTTTTTGGCAGAGTCCCCTGGGAAAGCATGGCACGATCTCTTCTCATAATAAATCTGTTATTACTGACAATAGAAGAAATGTGGCTTAGTCTACAATTCATCAAAGCGCTGATGCAAACAAAAGAGGCTGTATTGTTTTTTATAATCCCTGCTCTGGTGTTTTCTGATATTGCATTGCGTTAATCTTTCCTGTGTGTGTGTGTGATTATATATTAGTACTTATTAACATATATAAGTACTAATGTTTTTTTATACACACACACATATATATATATATATATATATATATATATGTATATATATATATATATATATATATATATATATATATAGTATACAAGTATATTTTTCCACACCTCCAAAGTTTTAGAAGTTGCATTTTCTTCTGACGATCCAAGTAATCCAAACACATTCAGTGATGTTGAAGTCTGGACTCTGGAGTCTTTGTTTGATAACCACATCTTGATCTTCTCAAAAAATGTGCTTGGGGTCATTAACTCTAGATATCTTTTATTGCTTTACTGCTACTTTCAAAGAGCTCAAGTTTAGACACGTCCATATCTCAGATGTCCAGTTTTGGTGTTCTTGTGTAAGGTTTCTTCTTTTTTGTTCTTCCTCTGTTTCATTTTCTCAGAAACGTCTTCTTGACAGTTATACCTCGTTTCAGACTCATAGAAACGATGGACAGAAACACGTGTGGATTTGTCCAAACCTGAAGCAAGAGTGGAGCTTATGTTTCTCCTCTCTCTCAAAGATGAAAACTTTTAAGTACCGTTTATCTGATGATAATATTGCTGTTCTCAAAGGTTTTGCACGGTTGTGAGGAGTCCCATTTTCTCTTAACCTTTCAATCATTTTTTGATTAAATGTTTTTAGAAATCCTTCACTCATTTTCCTTTGACTTTCTCTGTCCTTTTGCAAGTGAATTATCTTCTCAGAAATATCGCATTTAGCCATTGTAGATGCACATGAGAAAGGAATCTGAAGGCAGCTGAGTTTGGGTAGTTGTTTGTGTGAATGTTAGTGTCTGTTTGAAGGGGAGCATAATGTCTGTGAGATCTTTTGAACAGCTTTTGTTGCTGTAACTGGTTGGTTTTAAGATTAGAAGGATGGAAGAGTTAAAGTGGCAGTAGGTGCACAAAAGTAAAGAGGGGACAAAAAAGTACTGTGAGATTTGATATAATTGTGTATAATGTTGGAAGATTTTGTATCATTTTCTGCTAAATATGTTTCCTGTTTACTTTCTGACACTGTAAACTAAACACTTGTGCTTGGTTTTTGGTTTCTGCCATTTTGGTTAGAAATGAAATAATCAAAATTTGACTTTGGCACAGTACTAGGTATGTATAATAATTCATTATTTTAGAAATATGCCATTTATTTAAAGTTGCTAAAAATCAAACCTGCCATTACTTCAGTGAATTACAGTTGTATGCAAAAGTTTTGGCACCCTTGGTCAACTTACATTTTGTTGGTTTTCTACGTGAAAACAAGTTAACACATCCTCTACAGAGAACACACTTCTGCACATTTCAATGCATGATTACTGTTTATTTGCATTACATTTTTTGTGTTTTATTTATTCCCAATATTTTAAACTGAGCAAATAGAGTGCACTAAAATTTACAACTTTTGTATATACATATTTTTTTTTGTTGTTTTGTTTTTGCTTGCTTGTCTAGTAAGACGTCCAGCATTTTACATCCTTGTCCACTGAGCTGTCTAATAAGGCAGTAAGCTGGAAGCAGCCAGTCTGATCCAGTAGGAGTGAAGCGCTTCTTGCGTTTGATTACGCGAGCGTATAACAGCAGACCTGTCCTCTCTGTTAAGAGGGACAAAGCACACATCAGTCTAGAGGAATGAAGAGAAGGCTCAGGTGCTGCCCCCAACCCCCCCCCTTCTCTCTCTGTCTGTCTGTCTGTCTTTCTCTCTGACAGATGGAAAGGACTAATAGCATAATTAAGTAGCCATACTGACGGTTCCTGTTTACCGCCCCGTTGCTAAGCAGTGACATCAGCCAATCCGTCCTTCTCTCTCTCTAATCCTTTCCCCTCCTCTCCCTCCCTACCTGCCTCCTCCCCTTCTCTTCCTACCTCCCCGTGTCTCACTCCCTCTCTCTCTGTCCCTCTCCCTCTCCCTCTCTCTCTCCTTCTCTCTCTCTCTCTCTCCCTCTCCCTCTCTCTCTCCACTCATCCCAGTGGCTGGTGGACAGGCAGGCTCAGTATGTTGTAGCACGCACAGGCAGAAGGCATGGTTGCAGCGCACAGGAACGCTATGCTGCCTCGCTCCATGTAGCTGTCGCCGCTTACTTTTTCCTCACATACGCACACACACGCATGCACACGTGCACCAAGCCATCTCAGGAGTGCTTGCTGCTTTTTTTTCTTCTTGCTCTACAGGGACAGACCAACAAAGCAAAAACATAGGTGGAAAAGAAAATTTTGAAACTTTTTTCAGCTTTTTGGAAAAAAAAAAAATCTTAAAGTTCCTTTAGCCATTTTTGTTGGTTTGTTTTATTTTTTATTTTTATTATTTTATTCTTTCTTTGCCATTTTCCTGCCCGCCACCCCCACCTCCTTGCCGGAAAGGCAGGGTGGTCGGCGGCGTTTGCCCGCAGGGCTGCATGCATGACACAGCGCAAAGGCGAGAAGCCCACCATCAGCATCCAGGAGCACATGGCCATTGACGTGTGCCCGGGCCCCATTCAGCCCATCAAGCAGATCTCTGACTATTTCCCCCGCTACCCGCGGGGTCTCCCCCCCACAGCGCCACCACCGCTGGGCCTCAGCCGCACCGGATCCCCGCGCTCCTCCTCATCCTCCTCCGCCACCGCAGCAGGACGTACCCACGAGGGCCCCGCAGCCGCCTCCGACCCGGGCCGGGATGACGATGAGCTGGACCGAGCCTTTGGCGCTGCCTCTGCCCTGCCGGTGCCCAGCAAGAAGGAGGAAGAGCCGGACGTGGAGGGTTACGACTCAGACGACTCCAGTGAGTAGAGTGGTC
This sequence comes from Colossoma macropomum, assembly GCF_904425465.1. Taxonomy (NCBI): domain Eukaryota; kingdom Metazoa; phylum Chordata; class Actinopteri; order Characiformes; family Serrasalmidae; genus Colossoma; species Colossoma macropomum. Next base: position 2,286,960 of record NW_023494794.1, read on the forward strand.
AAACTGACCGCATGTTTTTCATGAGGTTTTTTTTATTGATTCTTACATTGTTTTGTTGCCTTATGTCTCTGCCTCTGTTTATGTTTCTCTCTCACTCTGTATCCGTCTCTCTCTCTCGCTCGCTCTCTCTCTCTCTCTTTTTCTCTTTCTTGTCAATGCAATTACAGGCTCTGTTTATGTTTCTCTCTCACTCTGTCTCTCTCTCTCTCTCTCTCTCTATACATATATATATGTATATACATACAATGTCTCTATCCTTTCTTTTCATGTCTGTCTGCCTGTCTCTCTCTCTCTCTCTATTTCTTGTCAATACAGTTATCGGCTTTGTTTATGTTTCATTCTCATTTTGTTTTATTATCTCTCTCTCTCTCTCTCTCTCTCTCTCTCTCTCTCTCTCTCCCTCCCTCTTTTTCCTGTCAATACGATTACTAGCTCTGTTTCCATTCGTCTCTTCCGCTCTCTCTTTCTCCATCACTCCTGTCTCCATGTCTAATCTGTCGATGCCTCTACCGTTCTCCTTGCTGCATGCTTTCGCTCCGCAAAGACAACTGTTGCTGTGCCGGCTCTGTGCCAGACACCACACAAACACATTCACAGTCTTGCTCGCTCTCGCAGAGATCATTACTCTCCCTCCTCCACACCTCCCCCTGTCATAATTTACCCTCCGTATAAGCCACCTCGCTATACGTTCCAAAACACGCGGCTACTGTCCTCATTTTAATTAGCCTAGATGAATCACGCTCCCAGTGGCTCCACTCAAACGTTGGAGCTTTGGCCACGGTAGGAAGTGCTTCTGCTTTGGACGCAGACGCTGTTTACATCAACACAGCGCAGGATAGGAGAAGCGCTAGCTCACACCAGTCTGTGCGTCTGTTTGGGTCTATACTCCACACACTGCCAAATCCCAAAGACTGTGCTATTTTTTTTCGCGATTACTCATTCACTCAGCCACCAGAAGTCTGTGTTGAACCGAATCTCAAAAGGAAACGTCCTTTTTTTTTAGTGTATCAAATGCTCTGTGACGAAATGTTACACAACACTTCTGGTCTTACATGTGAAGCCCTTTAGCTCTGACTATTCAGTGCAGATTGATCACATGTACTGTGCTGTTGAGTCCTCGTAATGCAGTTGTGGTGTAAATGCATGAAAGCAGCCAGTATTGTAGATAAAGTTTGTAGGCACCTGCTCATCCACCATTCCTCATGAAATCGATGATATTAATAGGAAGTTTGTTCCCCGCTTTTGCTGCAGTAACACCCTCTACTCTTCTGGGAATGCTTTACGCTAGATGTTGGAACTTTGCTGTGAGGAATTGCTTGCAGTCAGCCGTAAGAGCATGAGAGAGGGCAGGTACTGACCTTGGCTGATAAGTTTTGGTGCTTAGTTCTGGTGCTCCATCACTGTACAACAGTGGTTCTCAAACCAGTCCTCAGGGACCCCCACACGGACCAGTTTTTTGCAACACAAAGATTGTGCAAAAATGTGGACTGTCTGGAGGTCCCTGAGGACTGGCTTAAGAACCACTGTTCTGGAGAACACAGTTGAATTGCTCCACAGCAAAATACTGGGGGATTTATACTCCTTTAGCCAGTGTTTAACATTTAACATGGGCTCATGTGTGGCAGCTCCAGAGCGTCCCATTCCATTCCATTCTTTCAGAGATAGGAGAATATCTAGCACCACTCCTACTTAAGATCTAAAAAGTATCCGCAGATGTTCCTGTCCATCCTTCCACTGAGAGAAAAGAACTCTGAGTCTGACAGGATATGTAGCTGTCAAGAAGTCGTTACTGAAAAAAGGAAATAGATAAAAAAGAAAAGCTGCTGTTGTTCCCAGAACAATGGACTGACCATCCTAGAGTCCAGACCTCTACATCATCGAATGTGTTTGGGATTACTTGGATCATGAGATGCAGAAATGTAACCAGCTTCTAAGACTGAACTTTGGAAGCATGGAAAAATATCTCTGTGGATTTCTTTGAAACACTGAAAAACAAGTTTCCCCTAAAAAAGAATGGAAGCTGTAAAAAGGTTTTGTCCTGCTGCTGAAAATAAGTTTTAGACTGGATGTTCAGGGTCATCTCTGACTTTTTCAGTGTACTGTACATAAAGTTTGTCTACATATTGAACGATTTCTCTCTCCTTCTTTATCTTTCTCTCTCTCTCACAATCAAACCGTCCCAGGGTGAATGTGTGCGGGGAAGTACAAGTAGCTTAGAAGCAGCAGCGCTGGGGCTTGGCTCTAATCCTCTGCACCACTAGCATGGCATAGCACGATCTGTCCACTGACAGATGTTGACCTTTGGCCTTGGCGTAAGCCTCCAACTGCGAGAACAGTGGGATCATTACTTTGCGCTCAGACACAATCTCTCCCCAAAGATGCATCTGCGTTGAGTTGAAATGAGGAACGTGAGCAGTTCGTAGCTGCAAGCAGAACTTTGTGTTTCCTCTGTGTAACTGCACAACAGGCCCTTCATTACAGTAATCATTATGAATTGCTCTTACATGCCCATTACAGGTTGTATATCCCAGGTAAATCAAATTCCAAATCAGATTAGCCCCCAATGTGGCTGCCCCTTAACTCCTTTAATGAGGGTATATGATGTATGAGGTCTTTTATTCTGTGTGTGTGGGATTGGGCATGCATAGGGGAGTGTGTTTGTGTACTTGTGTGTGTCTTTTAAAGGACACATGGTCTTCATTTTTCCTCTATTTTCCTTTCTTCTGTTTTCCTTCTATCCCCAGCCACTGCAGTTTGGGCCCCCCAAGGCCCCTGCCAGTCAGACGCCACTGGGCACTGGCCCCACTGGCTTGGTTAGTAATGCAACCCTGACTCCTTTGAATTAAACAGGCTGTTTTTGTTAGTATATCTTTAATACATATACATGTAAATGACCTTCATTCTGATTGGCTTGCCTCATTCACAAAGCAGTCCAGGCAGAAATGTAGCAGTAACATCAATGTGACTGGGTGACTGACCTACGGCGATAAGATGATAAGTAAATGTGTGCATTGTGACATTACAGCCATGATGAGTTCAAGATGAGTAGCACACACACATACATACATACACTCTTACCTGCAGGCACATACAGAAAACAAGCACACTGTTCGTTCACCAGCACCACCTACCCACTCTGAATCACAACTAACCTATTAGCAGCAGAACAGACAGCCAAATGAAATTCTAATTTGCCTTGTGTGTTATGTCACATGCGAAATACAAATAAGTTCATTATACACATTTACGAGGCACTTAACAGGCTCTGAGGCCCACGTGGGATTTAGCAGAGCGGCTCCAAATCTAACCACTACTGAGATCTGGGTAAAGCAACAGATGGATTTCAGAGCAACTTCCGTCCAAACATTTGGCACTGAACAACTCTTATGTGGACAAACCATTTATGAGATTGAACGCAGGCTGCCAGAGTAAACTTCTGTTTCATGGCCTTGACTGCCATACGCAATCAGACAAAAGGCATGCTTAGTACAAAAGGATTACTTAATACAGTGTGGAACATTTTGGACAAACTATTTCACAGCTAGCCGCCTCTATGATCGTTACTTTGAAGATATTTACTTTGACAGAAAAAAATCCCCAAACTACTGCCTGCTTACTGTTATTTTATTACTATGCTCACCAATGTCTTGCTATTTTGCTACTACACTCAACAATATTGTTATTTAGCTACTGCATTCAACAATGCCTTGTTGTTTTAATACTCCACTTACCAGTGTTTTAGAAAATCAAGTACCATATAAAACCAAAAATGACATCAGTTTTATTGAGAACATTTGTGTCTTGCTTTTGAACATATCATGCAAATTAAATGTGTTTTAATGTTTTGATATTTTAATGCTAAAATCTAATATTCACAAATGCTCCAAAACTGACATTTCACAATTCTCACCTGCATTTGCCATTTAGACCAGTGGTTCTCAAACCATTATTCAGGCCTCCCAGATGGTCCACATCCCTATTTGTTGAGAACCACTGATTTATACCACCTTATTTGCCACACCCCTACCTCACTCCCTCACCCCTAGTGTCCATTATTGACACATTTTTGATTTTGACCGGATAAAGTGTAACGCTGTCTACTTTTTGATGAATACAATGGGCTCTATACTTTATGGAGTACTATTTTGGCATCCACTGTAGGGGAGAAATATGCCATTTTGGACGTAGTCATGGTTTCTTAGTAGCAGAGGAAAGATAGATTCATCTGCAAGTAGTGATTAAATAACTGGTCATAATGGTGAATAAATTAATGTCTAGTTTTTAGGGCTCTCAAAAGATTAAAATAAATAATCATGATCAGTCACATTATTTTGTGTAGATAATTTAGTAATCACATTTTACAAGATATTTGATGATAATTTTTCTCAGAATGTTTCAGTAATTCATAAAAAAGCATTATTTTCATCATATGATTGCTGCGCTCACCTGTACATATAAATCAGGTGATTTCCACAGGGTACATGCTGACATCCAGTGAGAGCAGCTGCGGCATGTTCCAACTAATAGGTGTAGTACATATTGTATTGTAGCTGTCAGAACAAAACCTTGTATCTCCCACCTAAATATAGCAGATGTTCTTTACACTGTGTGAAGGTCTCATTATGAATTGGACAATAGAAATGGTCTAAAATTGCACACAATAAAACAATTTACATTAGCATAAATGTTAATAATGCTACATTAGCATGAAAGTTAATAATATCCTTTCCTTCTCCTAAAAAGTTAACCTTTTGGAGATACAAGATTTCTGTTCGAATGTGATTGCAGCCTCTTGGTCTTGTTCATACAGCTCATGCATTCGTACTTAAGGTTCTCGAGGGGAATGGTAGCTTTTCAGTTTGCTCTTGCTTTTGTTAGTTTGCTGCTCATTGAGTTATTTCTGGTCTTCCATGAGCACTGCCCAGCATAGTCTGCTGAAAGTCATAACAACACACAGGATGTAAGCAGCTGGGCTTCAGCCTGCACTGCTATGGATGGTTTGAAGGGTCAAACTAGGAAAATGCATTAATGGTGGTAAAAAAAAAAAAAAAAAGTTTATTAAAAAAAAATATTGTTAATATCGTTGTCCTACAAATTTGTTAGCAGGAAATACCCTGTATTGATAAGCAGGAACAATTAGTTGGTGGCCAATTGGACTTCATTTTTGAACTGACAAAGTATGCTTATAACTGAGCTGTTTGTTTCACTGAACCAAGTATAACCAAATATACAAACATGAAGAAAAACAAGATATTTAGGCTGCCTGATGCAATTCCCAAGTCACCAGCAAGTGCTTATATGCCTAGTGCTAAGGGAAAAGGTCCACAGAGATACAGGCCCACTGCAGAGCCGCTGTGCAGAGTTTAGCACTGCAGGGATTTCAAAGAACTGATGTGGATTCCTCCCTGTTTTAAGCATGTAAAAAGGGAACAAAATTGTACAACACATCTGACCTCAAGATTCATCCTTACATCATGCTGCTCACACAAGCCTAATGTGATTCAATCTGACTTGAGTTGGATCAATAGGTCTCTGTACTTTGATAGACTATTTATTCTGTGTTACTTGTGCATCAATACTGTGGGGAAACAAAGCTCAGATTTATTGTATTTTTTTCTCTAGTTTTCATGTGCTAACTGCATTTTTTCTGTCACAGGGCATAGCATTACGTCCACTTGCTAGAGAATTAAAGGATTTATGATCGAGATAGTCTTGCTGTGTAATAACGGAATAGGTAACACTAAAGGACAAGACTCACTCTTGAGGTGGTCTTACCAGACGGAGGCTTAAAGGCGATTTGAGTGGAGATTCTGTGTGCTTGCCAGATATGGTTCTTGTTGAAAATGTTACGTAAAAGGAATCAAGTCTGGGAGATTTTGGCTGCAACACGAAGGTGGTGGAATTTGAAAGTTTTAAAGGATTAGCTGACATGGCAAAATGATGTACAGAAATCCTTGAGGGTGTAATCGTCCATTGTGTCATGGCTTGAAAGTAATGGGCTGAGGATGCTAAGACACACCAGGCAGCTCATACTTTTTAGCCCTGTAACCTTACAAGTCATGATAATTTCAGTGACACTTTACTGTAAGGCAGTGTTCATAGGGCTACATGATAACCACGTAAGCCCCTCACAACAACTGACATAACCTTACATCAAAACTTACTCCAATAGGTGTTATTTGTCATAAACGTTGCATTTGCCAACACTGATGTCAAGTTGACATAGATTTTTAGGACATTAATGACACTTTCCTGGGGTAAAATGACATAGACTTTGTAGCTTAGTGTGTGTCACACTGATATTATTCTGATAACATGGCCTTGCTTGCCAGGTCAGGCCGGTTAAGACAAAAGTGACACTTGGACAAAATGAGTTTAATTTCATCATTTATACGACTTACAGTGTTTTCACATATAGTTCATTTTAAAAGAACCGAACCGAGTTCTGTTAAAGTGAACCTGGAAGGGAACCAACTGCAAATGACCTCAGTTCGTTTTGTGTTCACAATGTAAGTGAACTATAAAGAGGACTCAGTTTTCTTTCTGATCCTTTGGGATCTCAGACCACTTCTTGTTCAGACCACAACTCCATTAGAACTCGGACCCCTTTCACAGCACTGTATGTGCGTGCAGTGTTCGCAAAATGGGCAGCGTTCTCTAAAAAATCCGACCTATCAGGTGATGAGAAGAACCACCAGACCCGCCTGCTGCTCTCCTATTGGCCACACTGAAACGATTGGACTAAGTGCATCGCACAAAATTGGAAAAACGGCCCTGCGGGTCTGCCGCGGTGGGCTCCGTTTTCGGCTGTGCTCCTCACTGAAGCTCCACCCGGTGAATTTTCAGAGTGAAAGCAGCTGAAAACTGCGCTGCATGCCCAGCTCGAGCTTTTAACACGGTATAATCACGCAGGCTCTCGCATCTGATCGCTTTAATAAGTAAGCGCTGCTGTCTGTCGCAGATCAGAGACAGAATTTATCCTGAGTAGAACCATATAAATGATCCTTGGTCTGTTTTACCTGCTGAAGTACTGAAGACTGTGGCTGTGTGTATTGTAAGCCTCGAGCTCTTCAGCATAAAGCAAAGCTAAAGTGGACTGGGGCCGTTTTGTTTTCACAATGCACAAATTAATCGAACCACAAAACGAACTACAAACGAACCGAACTGTCGAGGTGGTCTCAGTTCGGTTCGTTTTTGGGGCCGTTTAGAGGGGTCTGATTTCGTTCGGCGTGTTGTGTTCACATACGCAAAAGAAACCAAGACTCTGTGGTCCACTTCAGACACTGAAACGGCCCAAGTGTGAAAACGCCCTTACACTATATGGCCAAAAGTAGGTGGACACCTGACCATCAAACCTATATGAGCTTGTTGGATACCCTATTTCGAACACGATGAGCATTCATATAGAGCCCCCACCCCCCCACATTACTCTTTACTGGAACTAAGGGGCCCAAACACTGAAAAACAGCCCATTATCCCACCTCCACCAAACTTTACTGTTGGCATTATGCATTCCGGTAGGTAGGGTTCTCCTGGCATCTGCCAAACCCAGAATTGTCTACCAGACTATCAGATAGTGAAACATGATTCATCACTCCAGAGCACATGTTTCAACTGCTCCAGAGTCCAGTGGCGGTGTGCTTAACACAATCCAACTGATGCTTGGCATTGCTGGCGTGCAGCTCCTCGACCATGGAAATCCATTTCGTGAAGCTCCTGAAGCACAGTTATTGTGCTTATGTTGCTTCCAGAGGCAGTTTTGAACTCTAGTGAGTGACGCAACGGAGGATAGACGATTTTTACATGCTGTGCACTTCAGCACTATGCAGCCCCACTCTGCTTCGTGGCTAAGCTGTTGTGGCTCCTGAATGCTTCTGTTTTAAAATAGTAGCACTTACAGTTGACCAGGGCAGATCTAGCAGGCCCGAAATTTCATGAACTGACTTGCGCCCAATCAAGCTTCCTTTGACAGTGCGATGTGTCACTGAGTGCGTCTGTATGATCCATTTTACTGCCAGTGTTTGTCTATGTAGATTACATGGCTATGATTGATTTTATACACCTGTTAGCAGTGAATATGGCTAAAACACATGAACTCATTAATTAGGAGGAGTGTACATATACTGTAGGCCATATAATGTGTGCCACATCAACATTATTTGATGATATACACATTGTGATATACTCTAAGCTGCAAAGTCTGTTGTTTTTAACATGCTATGTCATTTTACTCGAAAAAAATGTCATGAAACAAACATTTGATGTCACCTGACGTAGGTGTTACATCAACTTAATGTTACAGTTGAGAAAAGTAGCCTTCATGATGGATGACACCAATTAGAATAAGTTTTCATAGGTGTTCATGTAGGTTTGTGTCACTTGACAAGCATATGAAGGTGTCATGTACCCTTATGAACCCTGCCCTACAGTAACATGTTACCATAAATTCTAAGTTCCAGCTAACCTGCTGTATTTTGGCTTGTAATGTGACCTGTCAGCCAGTTGCTTCCTGTGAAATAACTTGGGTTCGTTGGAATATAACGTATTTCAACAAGCACACTTTCTAACCGTGCCAAGAATGACAGAATATTTGTCTAAATCTTTACAAGAAAAGCCGTGAATATCACCAGTGGATACTTCCAATCATTTGCATAGCCTGTTCAAATTTACCAAGCGTCTGTGTCAACTCTGTGTGGGCTGATAGAGCGCAGCAGATTATGATACTTGAGCACTGTTGCTTTTTGTTTGTTTTAACTGAGTTACAGCGAGGCGAGAAGTTTAAAACACGGTGTAGAATGAAGAGAGTATGCCTGAAGGCCTTGCGGGTTTCTGTGTAAAGAATCTACTAAATTTGACTCGTTTAAGTATCATGCTCCCTTATAGACTCCCCTGTGGTGCCGTTTCTCAGTTGGCTCTACCATATTGGTGCATTAACGTGATGAAGAGTGGAACCCCAAGTGTAGCCTTTTCTAATCCGCTTTTTGTCAACTCGGATTTTAATTGAACCGGAAAAGTGCAACACCGACGGAGCTACCCCCCGCCTGGCCCCCAATCAAATTGTATCTGATCATGAGTTCATTAATTAAGCTCTTCTTCTGTATATCAGAGAGGGGCCGCGTCTGATCTCCCTAAGCTCCCTGCATTTACTGTACTCTGCAGCTCTCTTTCATAGCACGCACATGTTCCTGATGTGGAGTATCTGTGCAGGGAGCCACTGCACCCTGTTAGCTGTAATGAATATGAACTGTAGAAAGCGAGGTCAGATTTGATGGTTAGTTAACTTCTAAAGACAAAGTGGTATACTGAGGATGGCAAAATCACATATTAACCTTTAAAAGGCACAATTATCGCTGCCTACAACAAAAGAATGATGTAATTTTATACAGTATTACTGATTTCTCACTTACAGCAGATTGAAACAAGCAGAAGCAGATTAATTCGAAACTGAAGATTCTAAACTTTCAGTTGCACGTTTGTTTTTGTAGAGCAAGATATATTTTATTACGATTTGAATTACATAACCTATTGTAGTTGTGCAAAGTCTTGTTTTGCAGAAACTGTCCTTTACTTGTTTACCACATTTTTTTTCATTGTATGACATTGAAATAAGCAAAGAAGTCAGAAGTAAAGACTCAAACCTGGTAATATAGAATGTAAATTGAATATAAATGTAATTTATTACATGACTACTGTACTGTGCAAAAGTCAGAGATGATTGTTCCTTCATTTAGTTACCAGTGAAAATGGTCATTAAGTACAAGTTATTCAGTTTATCAGGAGATATTTCTGATGAGATTAGATATAAGGTAATCCACTTGCATAAATTCAAAATTTTATTGAAGGGTGCAAAGAAAATTGGACTCCTAATAACCATGCAAGACCTGGTAGATCACCGAAACTGTCACCGTCAGATAAACAGTACTTTCAAAATCAAGCTCCACTGTTGCTTCAGATCTGAAAAACTCCACAAGTGTTTCTGTCCATCCTCCCACTGTGAGAACACAACTCAGTGCTATGGGTCTGAAAGGATATGTAACTGTCAAGAAGCGGTAAAAAAAAAAAAAAATTAGTCAAAAAAGACCAAAATTTGCAAATGAGCAAAAAAGCTGCTGATGTTCTCAGAACAGTGTCCAGACCTCTTGGATTCCCCCAATTTTCTCCCCAGTTTTCTCCCTAATTTAGTCATATCCACCCACTAGTTAAGACTCCCCCAATCACACGATACCACCATCGCTAGGAGGGCGAAGGCTAGCACAGACTTCCTCAGAGACCTGTGAAGCACCACCGCATCTTTTCAAACTGCTGCTAATGCAACGCATTAGACAGCCGAACGCGCTAGGAGGAAAGCGCCAACTGCCAGTTCTGTTCCGTCTTCTAACAGATGCTTGCACTGACTAGCATCGCGATGAGTGATGGGAAGAGGCGGGGCCATCCTACCCACCCAGAGAGAGAGAGAGGTCGATTGTGCTCTCTTGGACTGTCGGCCACGGATGGCTGTAGCAGCACCAGGGATCGAACTCGCGATTTCCTAATGAAAGGGACAGAGCTCAACATTACTAAACGTGTTTGAGATTACTTGGATTGTAAGAAGCAGAAAATGTAACCAACTTCGAAGACTAAACTTTGGAAATGTGGAAAACATATCCTTACAGATTTCTGGCTACTTTAACACCTTTGTACTTCCACTACCCGGACACGGACATGCCAACTTTGTACACTAAAATAATGGCTCGTGATTTAATTTAAAAGTGGCTGCAGACAGATTAATATATTACATCAACACAGTTGCTTTTACTAAGTTTACTTGTTTTGGTAGTAATTGTGTTCATGTAATACATTTCACTCATTTGAAACCACTTGACACATTTTAATCATTTAAATCTAAAACACCAGTGTACTTATAGGTCACTATGTAGGTGATCGGTTACAGGCTGTATCCTCTTTAACCCGTCCATCATTGTTCAGTTTCTGACCAGAGCACTGTTGTCCAGATATGATTTGGGTAGTGGAGCTCTCTCAGTACAGCAGTGACGCTGACATAACAGTGTGTGGAGTTTTGCGAGTGCATGTGGTGTTGCTTGAGTGTTTAAGTCAGTGTCACTGCTAGATGAAGAGTGCACTGCCACTCATAAAAAAATCCAGCTGACAGAGGTCCTGTGGTCAGAAGTCCTTGGGCCACACACACTGAAGTCACTCCCAGGTAGAGTGGAAGGGGGAGGGGTGGGGGATTTCCTGAAAGCGGGCCACAGCCTTCTGTAGAATCCTATTAAGGATCTGTCCGCAAGCTGTCAGCAGATAACGAGAGGAACAGGCCGCATTCTCCCTCTGTGTTATTGGCCCTGAGCTCTGCTGGACCAGAGCGGCCTCTGATAAAACCATCCCATGTTTACTCATGCCTTTCTGGATGGCTATGGATAATCACATTCATGTACAGCGCGAAGGAGAGTTCTCTCTGGAAACAGATCGAGAGGCGAACACACTCTTCTTTTCACACTCTTTCTCCCTCGCCCTTCTGTGCTTACAATAGGCATCATGGAAAATGCATCTGGGTCCTCCACAAGCCGTCAGCCATCTGTGGTAGCCATTCTTTGGGTTTGGTCTTGTTATACTTGTTTGTGTGCTTTCTTATCTCCATGTGTGCTTTGAGAGCTCACTGGCAGAACGGCATATGCAGGCGATGACGATGTCGGGTCTGTAGTAGTTGTTATTCGGTTCTTTGCAGATGAGGTGGTTTTTAATATGTACCATTAGAACAGCCATGTTAAACTAGAGTCGTCACTTTTGTTTTGTTATACTGTTTAAATGTAACTACAAAATTACATAACAAGCGCGTACGAAATGGGTTAAAAATTTAGAATTGGTATGTTTTTCTTGTATTTTACGCTACCACTTTAATGAAACCATGCTACATAACATTGACATAACAATGCCATAAACGTGGCAAATAACATAACGTTGCTGTCCAAAGAAAAACAAGTATCTCCAAAATGGTGAGTTTACAGGAGAGGGCAAAAATGTTCTTTCAGTGTAAGTTATTGTAAAGAGATTTTATTCCAAGTAATTATGAAGCATTTCTATTGGTCCATTATTAAATGAAATTGTCACACAATGTAAAGGACAGCTGTTGTGCTCAAGTGATACAGAAAAGTGAAAATTGAAAAAAAGTGAAGATACATGTTTTTCTTTGGACAGCGACAGTATGCTCACGAGTTCATTGACAAGTCAATGTTAGTTAAGTCTACTCTGGTCACACATTATGGCATAAGTCTTGACAGTTAACAGTAATGGTAACGTGATACTGTTATGTTACTGGACATAAACTGGCATGACAGCTTATGACAGTGGGTTTATGGCACGGTTATGTCAGTGTAGCAGGATTCAAGTATTCCTTTTTGTCCACTTACGAGAGTTATGTGGATTTATGTACCAACAACAGTCAGAATTCATTTTTACACGACAATTTTTCAACCTCTCGTTATCTCTTAGAACAGTGGCAATCAACATGGTGCCCCTTCCCCAATACCTGCACTAATCTGATCAATCGAATCAAGTGCTTCTTAAGACGTTAATTAGCCAGAGCAGATGTGGTAGGTTGTGGTTGGTATAGACTCTGCAGCAAGTTCAGATCTCTCTGACCAGGGTTGGTGACCACTACCTCAGAATTAAACAGTCTATGGCTTTAAAGCTGATATATGTAGATAAGCTCTGTCTGGTGTTTCGTTCAAAAAGCAGTCCAGGCTGAAACACTCCTCATAACTTCATTGTGAATTGTAGGGTCTAAACGGTGTTGGCTAAATAGGCGGATATATGTATGTGTTTTGGTTTTTCATGACATCAGAAAAGAAATGACTTCAAAACGGTCATTTTTGAAGCTTAATTTCCATACATGGACTTTACAGACCAGAGAGTAAAATTTTAACAGTGTTTACATACTACATCAAACTCTTTTATTTAAAAAAATTAGGAAAATGATTTGGCTTGCTATGAAACTGGTCCCTTTTTGTAAAAGCATAACATGCTACTAATATTGCTGGCAGTAACTCCCAGAGTTAAAGATGTCTTGAAAGTTCAGTGTAATGTAACTTTGTCTACAGTAAAATCTCTTATTTCTTATTTACCGGATTTACTGAAGCAGTGGGTCTCAGTGAGGCTACAGGGTAACAGGGTTATGTATGTGTGAAAAAAAGAAGTAGAATATGTTCTTTCCTTTCAAAACCTCAGAGCATTCAACATCACAGATTTGAAACCAGTTCTTTCTAAGGCTGTTACTCTAATCCATTTCTGAAGCTTGAGCTGTATCAAAAGAAGACTCACTCATTCATGGCAACAGAAAATAACAATGTCATACAATGCAGCCAAATGGCCTCAGTAAGCAATTACTTCATATACTTCATGCGACCATGTGTACCACTTAAATGGGAGCTTTGCAGCTTTGGAAGAGATGCATTAGGGATTAAGGACCTTTAATGCGTCTATCATATGCCGGAATATGCCCCATTAACTTCCAATGTCGCCTCTTGGGTGAACTCACTGTTGCGGTGAATTGCTCTCAACAGAGCGAGGCAGCGAAATGACTGGGGTGACAACAGCAAGCTGTAAACATGGAAGGAGCAAGTGACGTCAAATGTACCGTGTATGTCCTCAAGCATTTTAAGATGTTAGGCTGTGTAAGCACCAGTGAATAAATTAACTGCCTAATCTGTACACCCATAACCGCACTCATAAGGCCTAGACAGTAACTTGAGTATTTTCTGTTGCCCCGTTCTTACCCAGAAGATGGGTAAAGGTTCCACTAGCGAGAAAGCCTCCTGTTTCCAGAACATGTGCTTTCCAAGAGAGGAGGTAAATGTGCCTGTGCTTTCCACTGATTGGAGCTAATTATTGTGAAACCTGAAAGTGTTCAGGGTTGATTTCTTTTCCTTATACTCTTAAACCTTTAAGAATTCCACTGAAAAAATGTGCGCAATTCAATCATTAAGATGTAAACGTCATTCATAGTGGTTTGATATAAAATGCTCTGTTCTAGAGAAAATTACTGAACCACAGCAGCAGTGCTAGAAACCAAATGTAAGGCAAACTAGTACCCAAAGAAAACATACTTCTTCAGATTTACCGCTTTACTATTATCAACATTACACATAAAAACTTAGAAGACGTGTGGGTTCACAGGTGGTTTTGGATAGCACATGCCAGAGGTCACTAATAGGCAGATCGCGGTTCGAGTCCGGATCCAGACGCTGTCCTATGCGGACCTGGACCTATAACCTATAAACTGTGGAGAATTATTTCATTTCGACCGGGTGGTCCTATTTTAATCGGCGTAACTTTTCTAGACTTTACGGTAGCTTTAGCAGCCTGGGAGACTCACAGACCAATCGCATGCACTGTAAATATCACACGTGATGCTACTCAGCCTATCAGATCTGTCCATTACGATGAGCACTGAGACTCGAGTGAGTGACACACACACAGGGTAGGGACGAGGCGAGACACAGCAGTCGGAGAAGAAAGTGAGTCAGAGGGAAGTTATTTCAGATGTTGTACTCTAAAAAGAGAAAACTGACAAACATTGTTGAAATATTACTGGATTATACTTTATTTGATTTGACATTCAGTTGTTGACTGCATAAGATATTCATATGCCTACTAGGCTACTTCAGTACACAGTATATGGCACTGAATCATGATGCAAGTAACACATTATGATGTTCCAGACCTTTGCTTGAGGATATTTTCTCTAACTGGACCTTATTGAATTTTGATTAAATACCCCTGGCATATGCACTCAATGAAAGTGTGAGTTTTGAAGTAGTTGATATCAGTTTTTGTGGACGAGGCATAGGAGTAATGACTCTAGAGACATCTAGAGCCCAAAATGGCAAAACATGAAGCCTTTAAAGGTCTTAAACAAATACATAAAGCAACTTAATATGGGTTAGCATTTCCCTTTGATTCCTTTCAATGTTGTTATAAGTCAGTATTTTTCCATGCAGCATTGATGGCTTTAAACAGTTGAAAAATATTGTCGAGCTAGTTTGTGTTTATTGTGAGACCAGATGTTCTTTCTAGTCTGGACTTTGACCAGGCCAAAAGCATAAGTAAAAAACATTTTTTTTTTGGCCAGAAATGTACATAGTTGCATAATCAATTCCGTATTTATGTCATTAATTCCATTTACATTCAACTGCAGAACTACATTCTGACTGTTTTGTTTTATGGACGTGGCAAAAACGTAAACCAGTACAAAATTTCATGCACAGTGTCTCATCAAATTCAAATTAACCTTACATATAAAAACACATGTAGGTTCACTGGCCATTTGGATAGTAAATAAAATGCCTGTATTTGTCATCCCAAGTGCCTGGTTCCCATCACCACCACTATAGAGAAATCAGAGTCTACAAGGCACCATTTCACAATAAACCAGTCTGAATGACGTTGTGTGTGTCACAAAGATTGAATTCCGAAGCAGTTTTGAAAAGTCAGAGGAATTCTGCTTAAAAAATAAAAGCACCAAAAGGGTTCTTTGGAGTTGTGCTATAGATGAACCAGTTTTGGTTCCTCAGAGAACCTTTCAGTGGATGGTTCTTTAGAGAAGTATTTTTGTATAGGCTGTTTAGGGTTCTTTATATCCCAAACACCCTATACAAAATTCTTCTCTAACCTGTACATAATATATACCAAAGGTTTTTCTCAGAATCATACGTCCAAGAGTTTAAGAGTGATATGAAATACCTGGAGGGCACAGAGGTGAATCAGATTTCAGTCCATGTTAAGCAAAAATAATTGTCAAAAAGGACTTGAGTCTTTCTTGCAGCAGCACAGGTAGTTAAGTTTTACCTGAATGTTCCGATCTTTCCCCATCTTTTCTTTTTCTGTTGTTGCAGAGACAGGATTAGCTTTTATCTAGACTGTGAGGCGCATGCAGAGACGTACACAACGATAACAAAGAGCCCATATATAAGCTGCTTTTGAGAGCCATTGATTTTCAGCTAAAAGGCTATCCCAGGTCGTGCGATGCCCTTAGAGCATCCTAGTGCAGAATTTTCAAAGAAAGTCATGGTACTTAAAGCGCAATGCTCCATACTCTGCATTCAGTAGATGGATTAAGGTCATCCAAGAGAGGCATTCTGGCAGTTCTCTACAGAAAGGAAGGGATGGGCACTTGTTTGACAGATGTGTGTGGGATAGCACTGTGATTCTGTTTTTCCGTACAGCACCTAAACACACAGCTGCCTGCTGATGCTCATGTACTCACATCTGTGTTAGTTGTTGCCTTCACTTTATTTGGCATCAGTTCTTGCCAGTCACTTCTGTGGCATTAGTTTATTACACAATAAATCATATTTAGAAATTTAGGGAGGTCACTGGTTGGAAGTTTGCTTTACTATCAAATTATACTAAATGCAAGTGACACTGGACATTTGGTGGTAATATCATGTATGAGGTTTCTTTTCTCAGAAAGGAGTCATCATCGTCCCAATTTGGTTGCATGAACCTACTGGTCCCAATTTGGTTGCATAACTTAGGTGTAGTCTTAGCCTCTGAAGCTCTGCCTAAGTGTAGATGGTGAGTCTGGTACCTTTTGCATGTTAAGCTGGCCTCAATTTCCAGGATTTTGCTCTGTTCAAAGCAAAATATAGTCTCTAGGTTGTGAAATTTTTGAAGTTCGCAGCATCACTTCTCTACAAGTTAATTGAGAGTTTTCCTTCACGTCTGGTAAGACTGCATGTATATTTGAGCATAATAGTTTAACAACCTGAAAAAATACCTGATTTGCCATTAATTAACCAGAACTATTATCAGTATCATCTGTAATGCTACTAGTAAAAATAAAAATAGAAAATAAGAATACTACTAATCATTTATGCACATGGCAATCCAGTACAAAACTGGACGTATGTATTTTACATGCACGTTGATATGAACAAATAAACCATATAGCATCTCATATACTGCAATAATACAGCATTTAAATGTTACTTTACGAAAATAGAGGAAAATGAGATTTAAAATGCATCACATTTCATTCTTTCCAGTCTTCATAAATTTAACACTATGAAGTTTTGTCAGTTGGGTGGAGCAAGGCATTCACTGCTTGACCTCAAACTCCACCTGCAAGCACAGCCGTTGCCTCACAAACCACTGAAAGCTGCTGTCTTGGCCAAGTTTCCATTCAAACGTTTCGTAAATGTTACGCACATTTACGAAATTTCGGCAGAAAAAAAGCGAATTAAGTCATGTTTCCATCCACTACAATGAATGAACTCTAAGAAACTTCAGATGATGTAGGCAGCCGTGATTAGGGGCTGCATCAAAATGAGCATGATGGAGAGATTTAACTCTGTTTAGGCTTTAATTAGAAATATCTTTACAGCTGTTTGCCATCTCTTTATGATTGTTTGTTGCTCAGAAACACCGGGCAGAACGAGCAATGGCCCTAATGAGGGCTGAAATCTCCATGCCGCCCCGACGAAATCCACCTTGCATCTGGGAACGCAAACACACCAACAATTCTGGGAGACATTTTTAAAACAAGTTTTGGATTAGGCATTCCAGAATGCCGAAAGCAACCTTCAAAGAAGATATGCACCACGATCAGACCATCTGTAGGGCCAATCATTTTTCTTACTTACGGCTTGATAAGTCATTGTTTATTCGAAAAACACTTTTCTTTCACCAGTTTTCGCATTTCAACTTTAGCGATATTCTAACTTTTCCACTTCGTCCTGGCACAAAACTCTGTTTATGATTATTTGGGTGCTTTTTTGAATTTCAGGCTTTTTCCATTCAGGTTTTTTTGTGCAAAAAACTAGTGGAAAACCCACTATTGTCTCTCTGCCAAAACATCTGAATGAATTAGGGCTTGCTTCATGTAAATGAAGTCATTAATAAAAGTCATTTAAATCATTAAAGGCGATCAAATCTGCGCTTTTTACGCAACTTTGATGAATAAGGACGATGTTTTCTGAGTTTTTACTTACAAATAAAAACAAAATAAGTAAGTATTCATAAGCAGGAACAAATATATTTTTAAAAAACTAAACTGATAGGGGAAAAAACATTCAGACAGTTATTTAATTGAATAAAATATACAATATATGCACAGTGGACCCTGCAAAGAAAGAATGGCCATCATTATTTGCTGTATAGCTTAGTATGTTTTGCATGTGGCTTTACACCAACTACTAAATCACTCATTGGCAATGATAATTTTATCATTCATCCTGCTTTAAGACCATCATCCTCCCTGTGCTCGTGTAACTGTCCCCAGCTGGGCTATTACTGCTCAGTGGATCCACTTGAGCTTCCCTCACTAATCCTTTTCTGCTTCAGCCAATCCCACTGCAGCTTTAGCAGGGCACTGATGGTTTATGGAGGACCTCACTCCAAACACAGAAACACATGCACACTTACTGATACCCACACAGTTACACACATGTGTACCAACACTCCTTAAAGATGCACACATGTACTTAATACCCACCCTCTCTCACACACATGCCCCAGGACCCTCTGGGTAAATCCGCCAGCTGAGGGAGCATGCAACAGTAATCCCTCTTTAATGGTTGTGATCTGATGGCAGAGAAGATGACTAACTGGTTTATACAATGTCATTTCAGCAGTAGAGCAGTGTTACGTGCGTATAACCAAAGCACTCCTCCAAACCTTCAGATTGGAGTTGTCATTTGTTTAGGCAGCCATGTTGAAGACCAGGGTTTTCAAAATCCAGCATTACCACAATGCTTGATATTATACATTGGCAAAATATTATGCCAGATGTACGTGAAGGGGCAGAGCACACAAAGGCCCTTATTCATCAAAATTGCGCACAGTCAAATGTGATCAGAAGATGAGCACATGCAAATTTCCCCAGCACTTTTGTTATTCATCAGTTTCAGCTTTGGTGTATCTATATGATCACACTCACGTCTGGTAAGAGTGCATGTAAATTTGAGTGTAATGGTTAATAGTTTTATAGGTTTTTTTTATAGTTTTATGCCATTATATCTGTATGAGTAGAGTTTGAAACTTGAGCTTGTTTATTATACCCTGTTGTGGCACTCTTTGACTCTGAGAACTCTGAATTCTTTCATTGTAATTGCTTGAGGGACATTTTGACAGAGGCATGGCTAAAGCAGGAAAGAGTCTGAGTTTACATGAGTTTAATTACCAGGCTTTAAACAATGACACAGTGCCAGCTGCTGTAAGCACGAACTCACAAACAGCGTTTTTGATATGTATGCTCTGCACTCAACTCCACATTTTCTTCACGATTAGGGTTACAAGGATTACACTCAGTACAAGGAACGAAAATGAAAACCAAAAACAAGCAGTATTTTATTTAACATAAATTAAATGTATTTAATATAAAACCATATTTAATATGATATTCACAATATGATATTTACAGAGTGTTATGGAAAAGAGGATGAAATTGACTTCATATTTGCCAACTTCTGATTCAAAGGTAAATACCGCGTCATTTAAGATGGAATTGCAAAGTTAAATAAGATTTGAAAAAGAATGAGAAAATGATTCCTTTTCAAAGAATTATGACTATGGTAATGATTTTCTCTTTACTCCGAGTCTCTTTGCACCTCATTATCTGAAGTAAGCTGATGGTAAGATCAAGCCAATCAGCTGTAGCTTTGTCAAGCTATCTGAAGTAACTTGGTATAATTATGACTGTTCATCATATCACAATAATCTCTAGCCACTCAAAAGATTCAGTAAACTACATTTCTTCTCTGCTGTATCCCATTGCACCAGCTCTGGCGCTTGCTTGGTAAAATGAAGTAGAGCTGAGGAGTCGACAACATCGAGTCCAGTGGCAGGAAATGAGAGTCAGAGTCGGTTCCAGAAAACCCGGAGACATGCATCATTATTTTAGATGGGTGCAGTAGTCTTTCTATCCTTTCTTCTTTGGACCAGAACACAGACACAGGCTTTTTGTTGCCCTGTGGTGGACTTATGCTGGGTTGTGGAGATGAACACAAGCAAAAAAATGGCACAAAGGGGTGCTATGTAAGGCCAGCGCTTCACATCAATGACAGTGTGTGTACTTGTTGGGTGAAGTGTTCTATTAAAGGTATGATGTGACCCTTCCTTCACGTCATCAGGTTCTTCTTTTACATTATGAGACGTTTTGCCCTCTCAGGGCTTAAACGACCCTTGGCTTTAGGGTCATTTTTTAGTAGTTGTGAAGGCACAGAAGGACAGTGGGCTTGGGGTTTTAATCTAGTGAAGGCTGAAGCCATTTGCTCCAGCTGCTCTTGGCCACCGTCACGGTTAGAGAATGAGAGAAAGCGGATGGGGGCTGACTGCTGACGTAATGCTGCATTTTCAACACAAACAAATAGATCTTCTGTATCCTGTCACTGTTAAAGCTGCAGACTAATGGACGCATTGGTTGTTTAACAAATTTATAGTCTTCCTCTGTCCTTTCCTGCTTTTCTGTCCTCTCCCATCCATCCTCCCATCCTCTTAGCTGTGCTCTCCTCTTAACATTGCCCCCCAGTGCCACTCCACACCCTCTTATGCAATATGCGCTCAAGCCAGACATCTCGATGTAGGATTAGAGTATTGTGTAACGTGTCATATGTTTGTCTTCATCCAGCTCCACACTCTCTGTGGATAAACGGTGCAGTTCTTCTGGTTAGGTTAAAGGAATGCTCCAGCGTTTAACCTAACCCCTGCCTGCTGGTTGTGTAGGGCACAAGTGATCTCAGGTTAATTTTCATGAATTCTTCAGTTAAAAGTACTCGTAAATTACGCTGTAGCTTTGCATTATTGGTTCTGAGAATCACAGACTCTGCCTGATTGCCCATGGATACTGGCAAACCTTAAGGGAAGCGAAGGTTACTAGATCTGCTTTTTTGCCATGTTGCTCCAGTGTTAGGAATTTGGATAGAGCTTCAGAAGAACAACTTTGAAAAGATCCCATGTTTCTCACATCTTTTGTAGCTGTAGTTTTTGAATTTGTGTTATATAGTCATGACAGAATTCAGCGACTGCACAATGGCTTCTATTACATGTTATACAACAGTTAGTTCGGGCCACGCAAGCTGATTGGTTGAGAAGCGTTCTAACCATGCTGTTATTTCGCCATAACATCACGTTTTTTTCACAAACACTGTATCACTCGGCTGAGACGCCGTTGCTAAGCAGCGACTTTGATAGCTGTAGGAGACGCTCGAACCATTTGAACATTTTTACTTCTTACTTTGTGCACAAACAGAAAATGGACACTTTTAAGATCACATTTTACAGCCGATTTGGTCAGACTCTGAAGATGAGACTACACTAAATTTCCAAACTGTCATTTGGTCTGTGTGGAGCTGGAGAACGAACTGTTGGCTGTGCAGCGAGTGAGCGGAGTCTGTTACTCTGACGTAGCAACAAGCTGCTTGTTAAGGAACTATAATTTGGCGGGAGGAACTTCTAACATTAAAACATATTAAATGCCACGTTCACAGCCCAATTTATTTATGTCTTGCTTTATTTATTTAACCGTTGTATAAAAGCAATAGAACACTCGAGGTCATGTGTTATCGCGAATTACATCACAGCGACTGCGACCAAATCATAGCCATGATGTTATTTCACGATAACACATTTTCTCTCGTATTCTATTGCTGAATAAAAGTCAGAGACCTCCTTTTGTTTATTTACAGTGTGACCATTAAGTACAAGTTGTTTATTTTCAGGAGATTTTTTAAGGAAAATAATTTTGAAAAAACCTAAACTTGGTGTTCAAAATATTATTAAGAGATATATAAGCAATTGGACTTCTAAACATCATGCGAGACTTGGTAGACCACCAAAACAGCACCAGATAAATAATCCTTTATGCTTTCATCTTTTAGAGATGGGAGGGGAAAGCTCTTTGCTTCAGATCTGTCAAGAAGCTGTTAATGAGAAAAGGGAAAGAACAAAAAAGAACAAAGAAGCTGCTGGTGTCCTCAGAACAATGAACTAACCACCCCAGTGTCCAGACCTCAAAATCATTATTAACACGATTATTACGACCATTAGAAGTAGAAAATACAACCAACTTCTAAAACTGAACTTTGGAAGTGTGGAACAATATCTCTGCAGATTTCTTTAAAAGTAACTGAAATGAATGGAAGCTGTAATACAGTCAAAGAGTGGACATACTAAATACTGCTTTTTTCCTGACGCGAAAAAACGAATGACTTGTACTTAATGAACATTTTTACTGGAAATTAAACAAATGGAAGGATGGTCTCACATTTTGCACAGTATTGTGTGTGAGGTTCGAGTCAGCATGTTTTATGTTCCTTTGTAAGAACAGAGGAACACATAATGAAAATAAAAATTATTGTCTGTAGTAATCGACTGCATGACACAGATGTGGACAGAGAGTAGTTTGAAAAAAGCTTTCCTTTAAAATGTCAGTTGATGCAAACAACAAAGGGTAGTTGGAAGAAATGAGTTGGCATAACCTTATTTACATATATATGAAGTCCTATTCTGTCCTGCTTATAAAACATGACCACATTAAATTTACAATTATAAAGTCCACTTGATTAATATTGGAAAGCAAAAAATGAACATTACAATGGAATTAAACCTACCATGAATTGTAATAAGTAAGATCAAACACGCACACACACATGCTTTCCTCTGCCGCCATGCCATTTATCAGTACTTGGAAATGAGTGACGGATGGCTCGCGAGTTAATTTTAAAAGGTTTCTGAAATTTGTTCCACCTCTCTGCTGCATTATAACTGAAAGCAGTTTCCCCAGGCCAATCGAAGCAAAGAGAGGCTCTAGCTTTATAGATAAAGGTTATGAGAAGAAAAGGCTTCAAGCCTTGGCAAAAGTCACACCTTAAAAGAATCCAAGAATAAATGAAAAACGTTGCAATGCATCGCCTTCCTGAAGTCACATCCTTATTGACATAAGACAGTAAGATCATCTTCTGCTGCATCTACAGTACTGTGCAAACGTCAGAGACCACAACTACATCCTGTCAAAACAGCCGTTAAGCACAAGTTGCTTATTTTCCAGGAGATAATTCTGAGGAGACAAGATGCAAGATAATCCACTTGCATAAGGAACAGAAGAGTCAAAAGAAAATGATCAGAAGTTATGAAGAAACTGGGACTCCTAACAACCATACAAGACCTGGATGACCACAACATTGTACCATCTCATAAACAGTGCTTAAAGCTTTCATCTTTTAGAGAAAGGTGAAAGTTGAGCTCCACTCTTGCTTCGGATCTGAATAAATACACAGGTATTTCTGTCCATCCTTCCACTGTGAGAAAACAGCTCAACACTATGAGTCTGAAAGGATGTGTGGCTGTCAAGAAGCCCTTACTGAGAAAAGGAAACAGACAAAAATTTGCACATCTGAGGTGTTGAATAAAGTTTTATGAACTCATGAATGTGAATTTGTAATTGGGATTTACAAAAAAGAAGTACAAAATCCAACCAACTTCTAAGACTGAACTTTGGAAGTGTGGAAAAATGTCCCTGCAGATTTCTTTGAAAAACTCAAAACAACTTTCCCCAAGAGAAATAGAACAAGTGTGGACACACTTAATGCTGATCTTTAGTTGTTGAAGCTTCTGTGTAATTTTTCTGTTAAATATATGTTTTCTGCTTTTTTTCTGACACTTAAAATGAATAACTTGTGCTTAATGACTGTTTTGACTGGAAATTAAGTAAATGAATGGTGGTGTCAAGCTTTTTCACTGTACTGTATGTGTACTGCAAGCACAGTTAACGCACAGTTCAAATGTTTAGTACACATAGAGAACAGCACTAGCGTAGATGTGTTTACTTTCACATATACAGTCAAGAGTAATTGCAGCGGAAAGGTGGGGAGAAAATCCTCTGTGATCACTGCCTCTGATACATTACAGCTTTATATCTTTAATATGGCTTCTCCATCTGGTGGTTCTCATGACCCTGTTTGTGCATGCCATAGTATGAGGGTCATATTCATGGTTTTATGGGTGTTACTTATAGTAATCCCTCTATCATCCATTAATACCAATCACTGGGTATACACCAGCAGCTGCACTTCCTATGTTTGGCTTTATTTAACCTTTCAACACACTGGTTATCTAGCTTAGGGTCACTGAAGGTCATTGAAGATGTTCTGGCACAAATTGCGGTCAAAGGTCAGAGGAAACTCCAGATGTCATCGATTGTGGCCTATGCTTAGGAAAATAGAGATGTGAAGAGATATGGTAGCTGGATGATTACTATGCTTGCTTTGCTAGCTATTAGTCTGAGGGAGTTTATGGAAGGCTTTATAGTTCAGTAAAAAAAATCTAATTTACAGAGTTTTCTTATTACGCCAAATATTGTCGATCAACCAAGACATGTTTGGTGTCTAATAGATACCAAATAGACTTGCTTATGTGGTTCCTGACATAAAAATGAACAAAATTATTTTGCATAGCTGATAACAGCCATCTTAAAGTTTATTGATAACAGTATGTCATGCCCTGGTGTAAGGGGAAGGATCTGCAAATTTAAGGGGTAATTCCACCAATTTTTCCAAATGCCTGCATAATTACATGGTTAAGATGTAATTAAAGTCATTTAGAGTGGATGTGAAATGCACCATTTAACCCTACTGAGTCAGATTTCTTCACAATGGTCGTGATAGGAACCACAATGTCTACAATACAAATAAAGCCGCTTTATTAACTGTCCAAAATGACCAGTGAATGCACACGTACCTCCGAGGTTATTAGATGTAATGTTGAAGATGGTAAAATTGTGGTACATCTGACAAATACGTTTTATTTGGGCACTATTTTGCCGTACAACACCCTGCATGTACCTCTCTGCCATGAATATATATTTAAAAAAAATACATTTTTGACCAAAACCTGATTTCAAAACTGTCTGGAAAATGAAGCTAGGCTGTTGCATCACACAGTGTATTCATAACCATTTCATATTCATAACGTTCTATGAGGAAACTGAGATTCAACTTTTCAGATGTCCAAGTTTCTCTAGAATGGTGTGTTTCACATGAAACCACTCTGAATTACTTTGTTTACATCTTGACTATGTAATTATGGAGAAATTTTAAACAGTTGTTGGAATTCCCCTTAGAGGGACCAGCTAAGCCACTAGCCACTGTAAAGCAATTGTTTCTCTTACAAGAACACTTAAGAAATCAAAAAGCTTGCAATGAATGACTAGTTCATTTAGTGTGACCTCATTCACATAATGTTAACTGCCTCCCACTAGCTGTCATTCAGCAATAATAGCTTTGAACTGTACTGTCATGTCATCTCTGCTTATTACTCACATTTTTGCCAAGAATATCACAGAGGCCTTCTTGACTTGAGTCAGTGCTCATACCATCTGAACTGCGATATTCAGCTATCCACATGAAGTCGTTTTTGCTTTATCCTTTGTGTCCGCACTCTGTGCTGTTATTATATGCGCTCTAATTTCTCGAACAGGCAGCTTGGCTCCACTTTGCAGAGCAGAAAGGCCACCCGCTGCCTTTTTTTATTAAACAGGCGAGGGAAAGCTCAGTCTTCCCGACTTCCAATCTCACGCAGCAGCCAGCAGCCCTGTGCTGCTTTACAGGTGCTAAAACTTAAATATTCATATAATAGCTGTGAATATTCACACGATATTCATATGCTTTAGAATGTATGCAAAATAAGCAGTAGTGAATGATCGTGAGTCATGTACAGAGCCAAACTGAATGGAATCTGGAATATGAATCTAGTTGAATCACGTGAGTAACATCAGACAGGTGCTAAAACTGTTAGTCAGCATCTGTGGAAATATGCACTAGAAAGGTTTTTGCTGAACTGCATCATATAAAATGGAAATGCTAAATGTGCTCAAAAGTTAAATGGTTGTTAGTGTCAAATAACACCGCTGATTATTTATAGTCAAACCAACACGCGCTTAGCGAGAGCATGAATCTAAGCTGAGTCATTTATTGTTGTGCAAGCTGGTTATAAGCAGATGTATTCAGTTCCACTTAATGTCCACGGTGCCCACTCTGAGGCTTTATACACTATGAGTCATCTGCTCACAAGTGTAGCAGGGAAGCCACATTCGTAATATCATATTCAGTTTGTTGTGGTGAACTCCTGCTCTACACTTGATTGACATCTAAATGGATCAGTCACCACTTCTTCGACACTGAGACTGTCCAGTCACACCTACACTGGGCTGCACCTCATGTGTGGGTCAGAAGGAGGATGGTATGCATTCTGTTAATGCAACTGTCTGTGTGCTTTCCAACGGTTACCACACTCTTTTTATATCCTTCAGTCCCCTCAGGCCCTGCTGAGTGACTTTATAATAATACTACTAATAATGCTAACTAACTAATACTGATAATAATAACAGTAATAACAAGAGGGTTAAGAGGGTTCCTGAATCTTTGGTGCTTGGACCCATAATACATTTTATTTCTACAGTGCTTTTCTCATACCCAAGGTCACTTAACAAATGTAACTAGAAGGGAAAGTTTGAAAGAACCCAGGTGGTTACTGAGGTGTTGCTAGGCCTTTGCTGTGGTTTCCCAGGTGGTTGCTTTTCTTACGTATGTACATTGTCTGTGGAGAGGTATAAATTGTTTTTACAGCACCTCTCGAATTTTGTCCCCATTGCTCACTAGCAGCTCAACACACAATCACAACATTTCACACACTGACAGGCAAAAGCATCCTAGTTAATCAGACAACAGCATCGTGGGGAAATACTCTGCAGAAACAGTACTTATATATGTGTGTATGTTTGTGTGTGAGTGTGTGTGTGTGTGTGTGTGTGTGTGTATGGCCCTCAGTACTTTGTAGGTGATGACTAGCAGTGTGAACTGAATATTGCTGAGCGATGTGTCTTGACAAAACTCAGCAAAAACATGCAGTACTTTCATGCAAATTATATTAGTCTATTCTGGTTTTTGGTTGCTGATGTACAGATGAAAAAATGAAAGTAAATGAAAGGTGTGATAAAAATTAGAGGTGAAAAAACAAGAATGACTATAATGACAAAAAAAACACAAAATGACACTTTTTTCCCAGCATAATAGCTTTGAAAGCAGAATTTTAGAACTCGCTCTCCCCCATTAATGAACTTCTGATTAGCTGCTTTGTCCAATAAACAGAAATAATCATGTATTAACTGAAAGTGTCTCCTTATAAGCCCCTCACGCCTTTATCACTAATTAGCCTTAATGATATAAGTGTCCTCTTCAGAGCGAGAAAAAAGGGGAGCGAGAGAGTGTGTGTGTCGTGTGTGTGTATTGATTGCTGTAGTGTTGTTTTACGGAGAGCCTGTCAGCGTGATGGCTGAAGCTGACAGTGTGTGCTGTTCGCTGTCTCCCTGCAAAGGAGAGATAAACCTACAGGCTTGCTCCCCTCCCTTCTCCTCTCCTCCCTCCTCGCTCCACTGCCATCACACCTTTCCAAGTATGCACCCTCCCTTTTTTTACTGATCTGATGTCCCCCATCTAATTATCCAAATTGATTACAATTCCTTAAGAGATTACTCAACACATCACAGAATTTCACATTTGATTTTATCATTGGTTTGGTACAATTAAGGCTTTAAAAATACCAAATGCACAAATGTCACTGTGTGAGGAAGTATTTACAAAGTAATGAAATATAATTTATAAAAAACTGTTTTATTTAAACAGTTTTATATTGTGCAAGTGTCTCAAAACATGTCATATATAGTACTGTGAAAAAGTCTAAAGGCTGCCGTTCATTTCGTTGATGTAATTTCCAATCAAAACAGCCATTAAATACAAATCATTCATTGTGTCAGAACGTATTTCAGAGGAGATACAAGATAATCCACTCACATAAGGAAGGAGAAGGTAAAAAAAAAAATGAAGTTCAAAACATTATCTTAAAATATAGAGAAAATGGGACCCTACCAACAATGCAAGGCCCGGTAAACCACCAAAACTGTTACCTTCAAGTAAGTAGCACTTCAAGTAAAAAGCTTTGATCTTTGAGAGAGAGGA
Organism: Colossoma macropomum; assembly: GCF_904425465.1. NCBI lineage: Eukaryota > Metazoa > Chordata > Actinopteri > Characiformes > Serrasalmidae > Colossoma > Colossoma macropomum. The sequence goes on from NW_023494794.1 coordinate 2,314,961, forward strand.
GAAAATCAAGCTCCACTTTTGCTTCAGACTTGAAAAAGTCCACAAGTGTTTCTGTCCAATCTTCTGTCCATTCATCTGTCAGTCCTTGAGTCCAGACCTCAACATCATTGAATATATTAGGGATAACTTGGATCATGAGAAGCAGAAAATGCGACCAACTTCTAAGACTGAACTTTGGAATTGTGGAAAAATATCCCTGCAGATTTTTGAAAAACTGAATGCAAGAAAAATGAAAAATGAAATGAATGAAAAGAATGGAAGCTGCAGTAAAGGCAAAGAGTGGATATAGTAAATACTGATCATTTTTATATTTGTTGAGGTGCCGGTGTTGTTTTCGGTTAAATATAAGTGTTTTTCCTCTTTTCCTGCTAATGGACATTTTGACTGGAAATTAAGTAAATGAAGAGTTTTATCTGACATTTGCACAGTATTATAGTCCACCGTGTAATTTTCAATGTCATAAACTGATTGACCTTAATGAGGAATTACGCAGATTCCACAGAAGTTGCACAATTACATTATTAAGATGTAAACAAAGTGATTCTGAGGGGTCTAGTGTAAAATGCTTTGTCCTAGAGAATCAGAATTGTGCATATGTGCATATATATATATATATATATATATATATATATATATGTACATATTATTTTTTTTTGTAAACCATTTACATCATTACATATAACAACTCAGAAGACACGTGTAGTCATTTTGGATGTTAAATAAAATAGCTATATTTGCGTAGAAAGTGACCCCTGGTTCCTAAACATAAACATAGAAGGTGGCTATACTTCTAGGTCGATAACTTGTGTCCAATTAGCATGGAAGCAGCTCAACTTACAGCACTTTACAACAACTTCAAACATTGGCAATAACAGTAAAATTATGTTGCCCAAGTATGTAATTGATTTTGCGTTTTTTCCCATTTTCCAGTGTTCAAAAGCAGGTAGAGCTGCTATACATTAGGGATCCTCTGTGTTTGGTAACACTCGCAGCTGAAGCTAACAGCAGCTTAGGGAATAATGAAGATGAAGTTGCCCAGCACTATTACACGACCAATAAGAGCACCAGAATGCAAATCAGGACAGTATGTTAATGTGTTGATTGCTATTTTATAATTATTAGTTTGTAGAAAGTTGAACATAAGGCGTCACGACTAACAGCTAATGCTGTTAGCATTTATGCTAGTGGCCACAGAACAAGTGTTGTTGCTCAAATTTTCACACTCGACTGAAAAATAAAAGCTTTTTTTTAAATTCTACACCTGATCCTGTGTAAATGTCGACATTTGTGTAAGTGTGCAGAGCAGTGCAATATATCGTTCCATTTCAGCCAATAAGCTAACTGACAAGTAATGTAGCTAATTATCCTAGTTGCTTTAGAGTGACATAAAATGACCAGAAAAACTATTATATCTTGTTTATTATAGACAGTTCCAAATGTCTCTCGAGCAGGTGGAAAATAAACTAGAACTAGAACCAGAAGTTCAATTGGTTCCCATTTGGGTCTGTTCATGTTTTTGAATGTGGGGAAAAAAACCCTCATAAAGTGAATATTTCTTTATTAAACCCTGCAGTTACCCACCTGGCTGGTGCAAGTGTGTGATTATATGACAAAAATTAACCACACAAAGTCATGAAGATATCGACCTGGGAAGTTGAGTTAAATAAGCTTTCTCTTTGTTGAGTATCTTGGTTAAAAAATCCTGTTGTACCAGTGCAGTGCTGTGTTATCCGTACAGAAGCAAGTTCTTAGCACCTGTGGTGTAATGCTGATTTGTTCTATTATAATACATTCTACTTGTCCAGAACACATTTGAATCACCACCTTCAGATTAATGCAGCACAGTGCATTTGAGCATTTTTACAGCTTTACCTCACCAATTCCCTTCTAAAACAACCCTGTAGAAGTGGTCAGATCAGTGACCTGCCAACTACTGTGTGAATATCTGCAGATGCCCACAGCACATTTATCTAACTACAGGGGGGCAGAGCAGGTGACTGTAGCCTCAGGTGCTGCTTCAGGAGGTGCCAGTTCACTTGACTCTGCAGACGTGCTCAGGGAAGGCAACAGCAACTGAGAAGGGGCAATGCAGTTTGCAGTGATTGAGTGGCTAGGAGATAGTATTGGTAGTGATGGGAAGAGACTGTTCTGTTTGTGGATAAAGGTTTGTAACTATTTTAAGTGTAGGGTTTTAGACCTTGCTTCTTCTCTGACACCTTCACACACAGGCACACCTCTTTAGAAATTCCCCTGTCCAGTTTCAAACCACAGAGCTACACCTCTGAAAATATCCCTGCTATATTGAGCTGGCAGTTTGACAGAGTAGTTGCTTTTTATGATTCAAGGTCATTTTGCGCTACAGGTGCCAGCTGAACTGATAGATGGATGTAGCACTAAAAGAGTCACTCACCAAATGGCCAATGTCATTTTCCCCATCAACGTTTTAGCACAGTTAACAGTGTTGATGTTGAGAGTGCTTTTGGTTTGTATTGTTTTTCCAGTGTCTCAGACTCATGTCCCTTATATATAAATCACTGGGTAGTGTAATTTTAAGTGTAATACACTTAAAAGTATAGGTGTCATACATTAGTGTTGTTTGCAACATTCTGCCTTCAGTCACTACTGCTTGGCGGTTCCACTTATCCCAGATGTACGTGATCAGCCAAGACATGTTTAATGTCCAAATTTTGCTTCTGTAGTACTGAAGCTACAAGGCTAACATTGCTAAAAAACACTCGTTGTCAGTAGTCACCCAAATCTTTTCCATAAATACATTTTCCAGAACTTCTCTCAACCTACTCAAACAACATCCACTTTATATAAATAACTATTAATCTCAAATTTTCAAAATGAAGATATATTCCTATAAAAATAAACAACAGAAATCATGATTGATGCCTGCTGCATTCAGCTAAAACATGGACTTTCGTTCATTTTTATAGTTCATAGTAAGTCACACTGTACTCTAAACCACATTGACATGTCTGCATGACCTTAATGAAGACATGAATATAGTTTGCTTGGGTTGAGAGAAGATTGGGGATGTAATTATGGAAAAGATTTCGATCACTATTGACTTTTAGAGTTTATTAGCAACATTCGCGTCATAGTTCCAGTGCTAAACTGAAGAAGCAAGATTTGGACGCCAGAAACTTTGGCTGATTGACTACAACTGAGGGGAAGTGGAAACTCTGTTCCTTTAACTCCTTAGTCGTGGCTCCAGAAGATTCTCCTGAATGTCTGAAGGACGTTTGAGACATGGTGACACCTCAGACAAAGGCCTGCCTATTTCTTTCTATCTCTATGTCTCTTTCTCTAAGCCTCGTTTAGGTCTACCTTCCACAGGACACACAGTCTTTTTTTCAGTGAAAATTGTGATGCTCATGAATCAATAGTGGGCGGAGCGCTCCAGACAGCAGAAGAAGGGGTTGGACGTGCCTGCTGGGAGGGTCAGACAGTCTCTGACTTTCATTACCAATGCTACAGCCACTCACTTTAGAAAACAAGACAATGCCTTTTTGCTGTTTCCAGAGTATCACATTATAAGTTTGTATATTATTAATTCCAGTCACTCCTCTGTACGTCTTCCCCATTAAAAAAAAGGACATGTATCAGGAACAGAAGATTTGCTCCTTATAGCTCATTTTCTGTGGCAAAATATACTGTGCCAGTCTAACATTGTTTGGGGGAATATTCTACATGTTAACTGGATTTTACAGTAAGGCATGCAATGACAAAGTTGGCTACATAAAAACCCAACTCCTCTCTATGGCCATGTTTACTCAGGCCCTCTAGTGAGTCAAATGAACTTCAACTTTAACTACTAAAGCAGTGAAATGGCCCTGAAGGTGGTGGTGGGAATTGAGAGTTCCAAGATGGCACGATGAAGACATTTTTATAAAACAGTGATGAAACAGAGCCCCATGTAGAATCACGGCTGTGGAATCAGACATGTGGTATGTGTTCATATGTTTTTAGTAAACGGTTACAAAGGGCACAACTAGCTGTTATCCAAGTTTTTATCATAAAGTCACCTCTTTTAGAAATCAGCTAACTTAAACAAAAGGGCTATTGAGGTCAAATGAAGCTGAGATGCCTTGAAACAGACTCAGATTGATTCTTTAATGTCCATTGCCATTAAAAACCTGATGAGAATGAGAATTTGTTCTTGAGTGCTATACGCTTAGCTAACTGTCTAACACACTTTACCGCCAGGTTTTATTTGAGACATGAGGTCTCTGGGTTGGACCTTCCGTTGACAGACAAGTCATTAGAGATATCAAAACCAATCAAATATCAATGTTCTACAGGAAAATATTTCTATAACCTTGCGGAACTTAGGGCTAGCCTGACTAGCCTGCTTGTGAAGTTCCTAGTAAAACTGCTGTCTTCAGTCCTTTTCAGTGATCGCTAGACTTTAAAGCTTCTTTTAGTTGCAGGCGATTCCAATCTGTGCTCCTTATGCAGTGATATGTTGTGACAGGAACCACAATTGGCCGTTTATTTAGTTTATTTCCTCACTTCTTATTGCTATGATGCTAGAACCTCTAGGCCAGTCTGTTCCACTTTGCCCCATCGTCTGGGCCTGATCTGCTGCCTTCTGTGCCTTTTTCTGACGGTAGCAGGTGATACCTTTGGCATGTTGTAGGATTACATTGACTATCCCTGAGTGCTTCAGAGCCACACACACCATTTCTGCCCTTAGTCTTGCTCCCCACTGTGAGAGACAGGATTTAGCTTTTCTTTCATGCTGCCTGCCTTATATGTCTGGCCCATATTCCCCTCAGAGCCGCTGCGCCTCAGGAGTCGACGACCTATAGAGCAACTCTGGACCAGGCTAGCGGTGCCTGTGGTATGATGAAAACACTCGTTGAGTGTTCTGTGTAGGAAGCGGGAGAGAACAAGGCCTAAGATAGCTTACTAGGGCCGATGGCTGTTACATAAATCAAGTGCCCCAAGTCATTCTCCAAGAAAAGAGAGCACTTGTTACCTGAAGTTTGTGAAAATGGTTGATTTTATCAAGGGTCCATATAGAAGCCTAAAATACAGCTGAACAATACAGAGAGAACACTAGTGTTGCAGTTATTTTGCTGTATACTGTTATAATGTGACATTTTCTCTAAAATCATTTGGGGCAAAATACGCATAAATACTTATAACACTATTCTACATGTATTTTGTACCATATTCCATTACAACACATGAAAAAGTATTCAGAATAAATTTAGAATATGTATAATTCATCTTAACATTTTTCATATAAATGATGAACAATGTTCCGAAATTCTCATTCTCTGCCTGTTTCAGACTACTGCTGCTCCCACAATGCCCTGAGCAGGACTGCAGCCTGTCTCATAAACTAAGCAGAAGGGACACTTGGGAAATGCGCCAGTGGTCCCACATAAACTCATACTTTGTGTTTTGTGAGTCAGAACCTCCTAAATGTAAATTTGTTTTAACTTTAGTGAATTTTTTTGGGATTTTGTAGCTCAAACCCAGTTAGGCACTGTTTTTTCACGTTAACTCTTCAGACCGTCCCATTTACTGTCCCAAACGCACCATAATGGAATATTCGCCATGTCCCAAAAACAAAATCTTTAGCAAATTTGGCTGTAAAGTGGGCAGCTATGAGATTTCATAATTTTCAATAAATGACATGTATATAACATCATGCCTGGAAACACATGAGTCCAGTACAGCACTGATGCTGCGTTTATCATTCATGAACATTACATAGAGCTAAAAAGAGCTTAGTAATTCTGGAAAAAATAACTGACTAGTCACATTGATTTGTCAGTCTGCTCAGACTTTAGCTGGAATTTCATGGTTGTAAAGAAACTGTTCGTTGAGCTGCTTTTTAGAGCCTTAGATTGCTGTATGCAATGTGTTAAAATACTTAATAAACAAGCATCCTTTAAAAAATAGCATTTTTTTTACTAAGTGGGCAAATAGTCTTCTGCATGTAAAGTAACTGTAGTTTGAATACTGCCAAGGTAATATTATGGTAATGTTTCACAAACAATATACTGTGCAACCTAAAACGGAATTGCCCCCCCAAATTCAAAGCACCCAACATTTATCATCCATCAGAATAGGAACTGAAGTCCATTAAGTGTTATTCTTCTCTTTTTGACATCCTTTTGGTATAAAAACAAATTTCAAAGCTTGAAATGTGCGTATGATGTATAGATCATGCGCGTACATGTATGCATGTACAGATATAGATATAGTTGTGAGTGGAATGATGGCAGGCCTAGGTGCTTCACAGCTCGTGCCTTCTGAGTTAATGACACCTGCTGTACATGCTCAGAAAGCTCTCCTCCATCAATAAGAAAATCATTAGAGGCTCTGCACTGCCCTCAGCCTCTGAAGGTGTTGAATAGAGAAGGAGACTAATGGAGGCCCGCGTGGTGTGATCAGTCTGAACTGCACTGCCACAAATGGAACACACTATCTCTCTTCCTCTCTCTCTCTCTCTCTCTCTCTCTCTCTCTCCCCTCTCTTGCTCTCTCTCTCTCTCTCCCACACACATTTTTATCTTTATCCTCCATCTACTTTCTCTTTTTTTCTCTTTCTTTTTTTCTCTTTCCCTCCTTCTCCTTTTTCTGTTCTCACTCCCTGTGTGGACTGTGTCTCATTTGTCAGGTCCTTTGGGCGCAGCATTTTTTACCTTCAGACTAAATGGACATGCACATTTGTTTTTTGCTCCTTGAAAAACACATACAGTGCACAAAGGGACTCTTCATGCAGCTTAGATGCCATATCTGCCCAGACCACCTATATGGCCTAATCCTTTTAGAAGTCAGTTACCAGTGGCACACAAAAAAATGTAGGTTTAATCCAGTATTAATTATTTCTCACTCAAAGCTCACTGAAACAAGCAAAGAAGTTTTGTCAGAAGTGGAGATTCTACACGAGTGGTCTCCAACCCTGGCCATGGAGAACTACTGTCCTGCAGAGTTTAGTTCCAACCTGTACCCAATAAACTGCCCTGCCCCTTACTTAAGTTGCTCTCCAGGACAAGGGTTGGAGACCACTGTTCTAAAGTTTTTGTCAACGTGACATTTGTGTTTTAAGAGTAGAGGTACTTCTTGACAGTGAAACAAAAAGACGTGCAGGCTCTGAAGTCGACAATGTAAATGGTATGTAAATTAATTGCATAACTCATTATGTAGTTAAAAGGTATAGCGAAACAAATGTAATAACTTCCTCAAACTTTTGTTCCTACTTGCATTTCGTTCCTATTCAGAATGATAATCAGAATCTTTATTTGCCAAGTACGAGATGTACAAGGTATTTCTCTTGGTGCATTTCATGTAAATTAAATCTAATAAAAGAAATATTTTGTTGCTGTCAAAAAAAAACAAGTTTTTTTTTCCTTTTCATTTTTCTACATCATTGCAGCACCCCAGGCGCCCTTTATTGTTATGTGAAAATTTCATAATAAATGGACCAATAGAAATGCGCCAAAATTGCTTGGAATAAAATCTCTTTACCTTGCGTTAAAAGTAAAGAATGTTTTGCCTTCTCCTGTAAAGTTGCCATTTTGAAAATACTTGTTTTTCATAGGGCGGCGGTGATACCGTATAATAGATTATATGATATACAGTCATACACAAACAATCTGCGAGTGTTCCCAATAGTATTCCAAAAAAATATATAAACATTTAACCATGGTTCTTATTTTGACCATAACAGCAATACATATCTAGTACATATTTTTAACATTTTTTTGTCATGAAAAGTGCACACACTCACAAGTGCAACAACATTGTTTCCCAGAGATTTGAGTTTGTTTTTTTTTCCATGTGAAACTATATACTGTCACATAAACATATAAAAACGAATGGTCTGACCTGGTGCTTGCCTCAACTATAGCCCTAAATTCAGCCATTTTTTATAGGCTCTGGTGGGAGAATAACAGTGAACTGCAGAGCTTTATGACTGACGAAACAATAATTGCTGGAAAAAGGAGTTAAACCGCGATGTAGACTCGATTAACATCTTTTAAATGCACTTCTCTAAGATATAGCCATCTCTTCAGACTCTATTTCAGCGAGGTTTAAGCTAGCTTAATGACCACAAATCGCTTTTCTGTGAATTTACCTGAGCTACCAGTCTCTCACATCCTCCCGTCCTCATGGCTTCTTGTTAAAATATTTCTCACTGCTCATCTTTTAAGTAAGCAGATGGGTCAGTAGTGTAACCACAACTAGGCATTCCTTTTAATTAAGAGAAAACAAATTCAGGACATCTTTGCTAGTTATGTGTTGTGTTTTTTTCAAAGCACATTATGTTTTTTGAACATGATTATTAAAAATGCTCAGCACCACCAAAGTAAAACGTGTGAGAAATACAGGACAACAAGAGCAGCCTTAAAAACATCCACAAGAAATTTTCTCCCCAATTTTAGTCATTTGCCAATTCCCCTGCTAGCTTGGTCTCCCCCTATCACGTGATGCTACAAAGCTGGGAGGGTGAAGACTGGCACATACCTCCTCCAAAACACATGAAGCCAGCCACCACATCTTTTCAAACTGCCACTAATGTAATAACTAACTGCCAACGCTCTCTTATGACAGCTAACAGGCGTCCTCTTTGGCTAGAATTGCGCTGAGTGACGAGGGGAGAGGGAGGGTCATCCTACCTACCTAGAGAGAGCAAGGCCAATTATACTTTGTTGGTCTTACGGCCACTGGTGGCAGTGGTTGCATCTAATGTTTTGATGTAATATTCAAGCGGCATTCTGACCTAAAACTAACATTTAAGGTTGTTTGTCATGTTGTGTAACGTTCTAGAGTGCAGCATTGCATCACTCAGCCTCACCAGTTTGACAGAATTCAAGATTTTGTATCCTTTTTGTGTTTTCGTCCATCACTGTTCTTTCTCTGCAATCCCCCCCTCCACCACCACCCTGCAATAAAGAAATTCTGACTGCTAGCATAGCCACTGATGTAGAGGCTAATAAATACAGACATGACATTCTGCTTCCTAGTAGTAAACAGCCCACCCTCAGGTGGCCCACTCTAGAGCGCTCGTAGTTTTTCAGATGTTCCTCCCACTTTTATCATCATCAGAAGGGGGTTTTCCTGGTCTTAAAACCAGAAAATTTCTGTTGCGCCACTGCTGGAGCAGGCAAGTAGGCATGTTTACAACAGATGGTAACATTTTTCGTTTTGGCTGGTGAACTCCTTTAAACCCTTACCAAGCCATGGATCCACCAGCGGGCCCAAAGTTTTATTACACACTTCCGTAGCATAAGAGAAGCTCCATTAGTTTGCATTGAAGTCCTTGTAATTAATGAATAATAAACCTTAGTATGTAATAAGCCTGGAATGTTAAAGGGTTAATAAAAACTGCAGCAATAATTCCTGAACTTATTCCAAGAACTTCCAAGCACTACAGAGTGATGAACTCGTTCTTCAAGGTTAGTTCCAGCAGGCTATAGCGCCCTTTTCACGTAAGAGAGCCAGGTTTCCCCTATAGGCTCGCAGTCGCTGGGTAATATACTGGGCCTGTCCCCCTCTGGAGCTGGCTCAGTTACCTTAATGACCTTAGCGTTACTTTAATGAGGGTTTTGCTGTAGTCTAGTGGGAGTATCTCAGACACACACTAATGCAAGCACACCCACCCCCACTGAAGGTCACGGCTAACCCACTCTTGGGGTCCCCAATTAATACATAAGATCTGCCAATCCACTTGCATACCACAGTCCTTACCACAGGCTGGTCCCTTGGGTTAATGGCCACACATTAGCTGGGGCCAAATCACCACTGCTGCTTTCATCTGCTTTAGATCAATGAGGCATCGTGTAGGCCCCCTGGGTGCCATAGGAGAGTTTTCTTAATGGACATTTTCACCTATGACTCTTGTTTTCTGCGGGAGAACATTCGGCCGCAGATGGTTTCTAATAGAAACATTCGGCAATGAAAATCGCTAATGGAAAGTCTACATTTGTCAACATCATTTATTTCATGTTGTGCTGTCAATGGTAAATGTCCACTCAGTGAAAGCATTAGAAATGTACACTGTCACAACACAAGCAATTGCCTTGGGATCAAAAAAGGCAGTGAAATGAAACTTCTTTCTCTCCTCTGAGAGAAGTGCGTGAATTCATTTGCGTAGATATGCCAAATTTAGCATCTGATTGAAATGAACCTTTCTGAATAACTTGCTGTTTGCAGTGAATGGCAAAAATTAAGTGTTAAGAAGTATAAATCAAGTGTGCAATCATGATCTGTTTATTGCACCCAATTGAAAGTAGTTTCACAGAGTAACGTGGAATATATTTTGTATTTCTGCCTCAGTTTGGCTAATAGTGATGCAATCAGCTTACCCCAATCCAAGCAGATGCCTTATATAATGTATAGCATTTAGGTGGATATACAGGTATGTCATTGCTCCACATTCGTTTTCTTGAATTAAAAAGCCCTGCAGGCTAGGGCTTTTTTTTTGTTTTGTTTTTTTAATCCTGCCTGTCTTCGTGGTCTCTGTTACGTCCAAATGCAGTCCCTTTTGCCCTGGCTTCTTGTGGCCTTGACATTTTCCGTTTTGTTTTTCGATAAGGTCTGCCGCTGCTCATGTGGACGGCTGTCCACACAATGCTATATCCAGTCATCCCTGCCTCTGCATTGTCCGTTTTTCATTCCCCTTCGCTTTTTCAAGCCTACTAAAGGTTACAGAAAGGAAGCACATGCTTAGGATTTGCTCACTGAAAGAAAGGCCAGAAAGCAGCATTCAGCGTTAATGAATTTTTCATGCTTTGTAATTGAAGTGGGTGTATTGTGCAACAGCCTTAGAAGCTCAGGTTAAACAAGCAGCACAGGTCTTTCACAAACAGGTTTCTGAAATCAAAAATATCTCGTTACACCAAATTTAGTCAATCAGTCAGTACATTATTCTTTAATTTTGCATTGTAGTTATGAGGCTGATGTAGCTAATAAGTAATAGAAGCATATGCACCAATTATCATTGGGCAAATTAAGCCTGGGTGATATTTAAAGATAATTTGCATGATATTTTCTTTTTTAAAAAATTAGGATTATTGATTTTTTCTCACAGATGTAAATATATATACATAACAAGTACCACATTTTGATACTAAATTATTTCACCTCTCATTTTCAGAGTGGCTCCAAACACGTGAATTCATAAGCTCAAACTGATGTGAGTTAATGGCGGTGTCTTCCCTTTAAATGATGCACACAAAAGTTACTTTGTTGAGTAGCTCCTACTTGTGGAGAAACTTCCCAGTGCTAAACGTGTGCATGCAAATGAGTGAGTTCCATGTCCACATGCTTCACATTTAAAAAAAATGTAGGTGTTTTGCATCGTTACCATAGAGGCACTCTGGAATTCAGCTATGGATGCCTGCTGAAAAGCATGAAGTATTATATTTTCATAATTTTAAGGGCTCAAAACAAACTGCATTTGGGGGACAAGAAAATATGAAACTCTTCACAGACACCTACCTAAATTTAATGCAGTTTTAAGAAATGGCAATACTGCCCTACGACACTTAAGTACTGTAACTCCGTCTACATTCCAGCAGCCAGTCCCTGCTCTGCTGACCCCTGCTGTGGCTAAGCTGTTTATCATATTACCCAGAATTTTCCCACAAAATACAGCTCTGTGAATACATTAATGCATCAAACAGCAATGTAACCCTGTCTAAATTGCAAATGCATAGAAAATGAAACCCTTGCGTGTAGGCCGGTGAGATGTTTGCCGCTTTTAGACTTGCTGTGTAAGCTATAGAACTGTAAGCTAAAGCCTGACAGCCTTTACAGATGAGCGCCTCTTTTCAATTACAGCAGCTGTTCATGTTCAAATAAATTGCTAAATGGACTGTACTTCATATTCTTGATACCACCCTTATTAACTTCTGCTCCACAATCCAGTTTTCAAATGCGTCAGCAGAAAGCTGTTCGTGCTACACAAATCGGGTTTCTGAGCTTTTCCTTGGAGCAAGTTTGTTTACTTGGACAGTTTTTGCTGTGGAGAGCCCTGAGGAGCATTCGGACCCATCAAAGTGTGTCTCAATGCCATGTGTCTGTGCTGTTCTATAGAGAATGCTGTAGCCTTGCAGCTGTTTGGCACCGGCCTTGTATTGTTTTGCAATCTTTGAAGGACTGGCCTTAACTATCAGTTCTTTATTTTTTATCCTCTTTTTCCTGTTTTCCAGTTCAGTCCAACCTTGTGCGTCATCATAGTAAATGTTTCTTTTATGCCATTGTAGTAAATGTACCTTTGAGTGCATTAGTCAATAATGCTTGATGGAGGGAGTAATTAGCCATTGAAGGATGCGTCACCTGAGCTCTGACAGGACATAAATCTATAGCAGCGTGTGCTATTTGCTGTGTTATTTGTACTGGCTTGATTACCTCACAGTCACTCTCTTTCTCTCTCGTATGTTCTCTCATTCCCCTCCTCCACAGCCTCCTCTGTTTATTCTGGAGGATATTTCCCCATTCAGAGCATAAAAATAACACCACAATGCTGAATTTGACGCGTTAACCCCCGACAAGGAGGCAACATAGGTAGGCGCCACAAAGAAAAACAATTTTAAGGCGAAAGAAAGAAAGCCCTCCATGATTGCCGAGTGCCAGCATCTCATAAATGCATTAGAGATTGAAGTCACGGATGGCGTGCCAATCTGGGTAATCGAAAGCAAACCTGGTTTAATCCCTCGGGTGTCCCCTGATGCCCCTCTGTTGCTCACATGCCACACACACACACAAAGTCTTACCCCCCCCCACTTATCCACTTCCTCTTCAGACCGCAGCGCTTATCGAATTAAAACAGTTGGCGTTTACAAAACAGGTACCGAAGCAGCCATGCACAGAACATGCTTGCTAACACTATGTGTGACCTGCCTAATGAAATCTCCCTGTAACCTTGAGCAATCTCCCTTAGAAGTGTAGAGTTGTTATTGTCGTTTTGCTATACATTCATTTACATTTATATAGTACTTTGCAAAAGTCAGAGGCCACCCTTCATTTATCTTGCATATTTTTCCATGAGGTCCACATATAACATTTGTGTGGTTTTATGTCCCAAAAAGGGTCATTATTACATTTTTACATCGGCACTTTCCAACCCTTAGAACTGAACAGGCTATTTTTGTTACTGTGCCCTGAAGACTGATACAAGATAAATGAACCTCTGTTCTGATTGGCTGCCCTCTACTGTGCCTCATTCAGAAGCAGTCAGAGGTGAAACACTGCTTAGAACTTTAAAATGAATGGGCGGGGCTAAACTGCTCTGGGCTGGATAGGTAGATAAATGTAAATTAATTTGTTCTCATCACATCACAGAAACACAGTTCATTCAAAACGGATTGTTTTGTGGCTTAGATGACATATATGAATGAACTGGGGAGTGAACAGTATGTTTTGAGACTTGAACAATATTTAAATATTATTTCACATACTTAATAATATTCATGATATGAGCTCTATAATTTCCAGTCAGTATGGCCGTTAAGTACAAAGTTGTTTTTTTAGCTTTAGGAAAAATGCAAAGAAAATGCAGAAAACAACAGGAAGTAGGGGTGGGTGATCATGCAAAGGGTTCTTGTTTCTATATAGAACCTTTTTTTTATTACTAAAGAACTATTGAAGATCCATCATTTTTAAGAGTGTAGCATATTGTGGCAATTAAACGAAAGGTAAAAAGAGGCATTTCAAGTCATATACGCCATGGAATATTTAGCAATGTTGTCTTCTGTCGCTGGTCTTGGTCTGGTCTTGTTTGATCTAATATGCTAGCTAAAGCAAGACTTTAAGCAAAGAAGCCTCGTGTGGGAGGAAAGCCCCAGGTGTTTCTCAGTGAGAACACAGCGGTGTGCGTTTCCTTTAGCGGCTAGTTGTCCCTAATTGGCCTGACAGAAGGGTTTCCAGGCTAGCGGACACATGCGCGTTTAGCGAAGTGCCTGAACTCCAGATGGCCGCTGTGGAGCGGAGCCGTGGGCCTCCCGCTAAGCTGCAGTCTGAGGCTTGACTCACATTTTGACACCAGCTCTCATACCGACCCAGACACAGCAGGAGGATTCGAAGCAAAGTAACTCCCAACTCTACAGGAGCCGCATTGAGTCCATTGGCTGTCATGTTTTGCACGCTTTTCCTGAGTGGAGGTGGGTGTACGCGGTCAGGACACCCTGGAACAGGGCTGAATGTTGCCTTGAAGGTCATACAGAAAAGAAGGGCATTAAAGCCTTTTCACTTTCTTCTGTTCCTTTTTCGGGTTTCCTAGCTACCTGAAACCTTTTGGGATACAAAAACACATTACACTAAAGAGTAGTTTAGTGAAAAAGCTAAGCCAAATGTAGTCCATCAGCTAAGACTTTTTTGGTGCTTTTTTGTTTTTTTTAAGTTTTTCTCTTTGGTTTTATGTTGTGGCTACAAAACTAATGTAGCTAACAACTAACAGAAGCTTATATACACCAATTAGCATCATGCAAACTGCAAGCCTAAATCTTTCCACATCTGTTGTGGTTGCTGATACTGAATGACATTCTTTATGAAAAAGAAACTAAGTATCGACAAAATTCAGGCCTTAATATCAAAATTCCATCCCTTTTTCAAAACTTCTGCAGAATCCAGTCACTGATATGTAAATCCGGTCATTCAGAGTGGTTTGATGTGAAATGCTCTGTTCCAGAGAAACTTACCGACTATTTTTTACAGCAGTGATGATAGGAACCTGGGGTCACAAAGCTGATATTGCACATATAGCCATTTTGTTTACTATCCAGAAAGAATGAACCTACACTTGTCTTTATAGTTTTAGATGTAATTTTGATAGCGGTAAATCTCAAAAAAGAATTTTTCTTTGCCTTACAAGACCCTGCATATACACTTCCACCATGATTAGATTTAAGGCCAAAACCTCACATTAAACCTATCGTAAAACATCTCAGACATCATGCAGCACGTTTGTAAACCATTTCATTCAATTATTTTCTGAGAGGCAGTTTTTTAAAGAAATGAAACGCTTAAGACGTCTGGTTCCTATTACCACCGCCATGAACAGTTCTAACTCGCTCAGTTTCTCTAGAAAGCCGCATTCACCGCTTACATCTCAACCATTAACTTGCACAGAAATTTTGGAAAATCACTGGAATTTCCCCTTTAATACGGCTGCTGCTTTTTAGCTGCATATCCATTTTTTGCATGTAATCTCATCTCATTTGGTGTTACTCATTTACACAAACGAAGATTGATGCATTTGTAGGGTGATTGAGGCATGCAGTTTGCACAGTGCTAGTTGTTGGGGGTTAAACTTTTAATTAAACTATTAATCTTTAGCTACATTAGCTTTGTAGCTTCAGTGCAAAACTAAAAATCAAAACGTCTCAGTTGATGGACTACATTTGGAGTACGAGAAAAATGATGCATTTAATTTCTCGCCAAACTATTCCTTTAAGCTACACTCCAGCTATCGATTCCTGCTGTCCATCAAAAAACCTTCTCATGGGCTTCTGGGAACAAGGGGCAAAACCACTAGAGCATGAACCTCATTTCTGCTGCGGGACCACTGTGTTGCAATAACCAGTGTAACCAGCACATTTCAAAGAGAAAAATCAAAAGCTCGTTCGCATGACGCTTAAGTAAGAAGTGTGAGGGATCTGCAGGGTGGGTAATGTTTCTTCTCTCTCTGTCTCTCCACAGCCACTCTGGGCACGCTGGACTTCAGCCTGCTGTACGACCAGGAGAACAATGCCCTGCACTGCACCATCAACAAAGCAAAGGTAAGCGCCTCTGCCAGAACCATTAAGCATTCTCTCTCCCTTTTTGATCAAAAGGATATCATTCTGCTCTGCAGCAAAAACTGGAGAAGTATTTTACTGCAGACTGGCAAGCTGACATGAAATTGTGAAGCGAGTGCCTTGAAGTTCTGGTTATAAAGGCACTAAAGTTATAGAGGCACTTGAACATTTATCAATATTCACTCCAAAGCTCAGCTGGAAGACTAAAGATTGACTCATTTTCCCTTTTCATACTGTGCTGTCATTCGCTTCCGGTCAGCCTCCTGACCTGGGAAATTGTGAAAATGTATTGGTTTTAAAATCTAGAAAGCATAGTAAAGGGAAAATTACATTGCTTTTAACTGTTCCTGTACAGCATGAATTCAAATCACTCACACTCATTACAATTCCTACAAGTTCTTCATTAAATGATTAAATGAGACTGTCCTTGCAGAAACAAACATACATTCCAGTTCCCGTCCAGAGCCTCCCTTGTCTAGACCTGTTAGGAAAATAAAACAGGTTCTGCAAAGCATGCCAATCACCAGCCGTCCCACTGCCCCCCCCCGCCCCTCTCCACTGGCAGCAGTCCCAGCCTATTGTACTGCAGAGAGACACCTTTAGAAACCCCTCTCCCTCTGCATGTCTGGGTTCCAGTGAGCATGGAACACCCCTTTAAGATGTATAACACATGAATGGCTTGCTCTTTTGCCTGGCCAGCATCGTGTGAGGGGTATTTCCCCTGACAGCCCACACTGCTGCCAGCATCTGCCACTGTCCCGTCCTCTCAGCGTCCAGCCAGGCTTCACAGCAGTTAGCCACAAGTGTGCTTTCTCTCTCTCTCTCTCTCTCTCTCTCTCTCTCCCCTATTCGTCTGTAGCGTGGGCAGATCTAAGTGTTTATTCCTGTTTGTGCGGGGGTGTTTATGTGATAATGAGTGACGAGGAATTGTTTCGCATCAGTCTGTGTAATGACTAACATCAGTACCAATGTCACAGTCATTAATATTCTATAATATTTTACAGTAAGCATAAAACAAACCAGCCAAAAGCATCCAAATGTGAGCAAATTTGTATACAAGTCCCTGCATATTTCTGTGTTCAGTTATACTCTAGGTGCAAATTGTACCATAAAAGCCCTTTAACAGTGTTGGGGGGGGGGTTAACCCAGAACGAAAGTAATGCATTACAGTAATGTAATTACTGTAACAAAGCAGTGTACAGCATTGCAGTTTAAATCCTTGTAATCACATTACAGTCGTTGACTTGTGTTACTTATATGGCAAAGCATACATTTCCTCTATATAGATTTGTCTCTGTCCTTGTACTTAATCTGCATGTGCATGTTTTACCTGCATAAGTTGATGCCATGACTTTTTGAGTGTAAACTTGGAGAGCGATCTGTTGAAGTATCTAATCATGCTAATATTAAACTGAGGGGAAATTATCTCCCTGCTGAAGAACAGAGGACCTCAACCTCACCTAAACAGATCTGATTTTTTAAGAATTACATTCTTAAAGATTGCATTTTGTAGCTGTTTAATCTGGATTGTTTGTAGGTTTTCAAAAATGAATAGTTGTTCGTAATTTTAATTAGCAGAACAGACCTTGTGTTTTTCAAATGAACAGAGACAAGCCTTCTAAAAGATGTTTAAATGATTGGCTATTTCTTTCTAAATAAAGTACAGGAAGAACTAATGAATTTTCCCTTGTACTTTGTGCAAATTTGGGCTTTATTCAGAGAGTAATGTAAAAGTAATGAGAAATGATATTACATTTTCCACAAAGTATTGAGTAACATAATTCCATTACAGTGAGAGAAGTAATTAATATCCCAAAACTGCCTTTTAATGTGAGCTATTTCTACCATTTAATCTACTATTCTCCTTAAAGTAAAGATGGCACAATACCACTTTTTCTTATCCAGCAACAATATTGAGACCTTGAGAATCTGCCAGTAGTGGTGAAGTATTTCTTCTTGAAAAACTACTAAGCTTTACAATGAGCTATTTTTAATTCTATCACTTCACTTAAGATGATTGTCTAAAAGTGGGCTATGATGCTCAAGCCACTTGAACACTCCTACCCCACACACAAACAACAGCTAACAACATCACATCATGCAGTATGAGTGTGTAATATTTCGGGTTAGATTTGTTTCAGGCCTAGATCAGGTTCTTTCTTTTTCCCGTCTAATATCCAGTCCATTATTTCTGCTGATCTGAACTGCATTCTGAATGTGTGTGCAACAACAATAAAGGCCGCACTGAGCTTCTTTTATCTAATGATAGAAAACACAAACACACGCAGAAAGCTCCAATTCTACATGCTGATCCATTTTATCATAGGCAGTGTGGACATGCACATGTCCCAGCTACACTTGGGGCAGATTTGAAAGGCCAATATTCTACATTTCTCTTACATTTGTTTTCACTTCCACTTCTAAGTTTTATGCAACAAAAACAATAATGATAATAACAGTAAAAATTCTATTTTATTTGACAATTCATCCCTTAGAATGAAACAGACTGTTTTTGTTACTGTGCCATTAAGACTGACATATGTAAATTAGCTTTGTTCTGATTGGCTGCCTTGTCTCTTGTTAAAAAGCAGTTCATGTAGAAACTCTCATGCATGAACACATCAGCATGAACGTGCGAGACTAAACGCCTGTAGGCTGAAAAGGCAGATATAAATCTGTCATTTTTACAGCTTAGTTTTCATACATGGATGGTATGGAGCAGGGTGTGGAGCAGGGTGTGGAGTAGAGTGTGGAGCAGGGTGTGAAGGGTACATTATAAAACTTTGACAGTCTTTACATGCTACATCAAAAAAGTTGACCTTTTTATGCCCATAAAAGTGTGATAAGTGTCCTTTAAAGAAGAGAAAAGACAAAGACTCTGGATGTAAAGCTGTAAGGTTGATGTGAAGGAACTGGAGCTGCAACGAGGAAATATTCTTTCATATTTCTTCTCACATTAGTCATCAGTGATGCAGGCATCATGCTGGTAATGAATTATACCATCTGTGTCAGTGACACCTGTACAACGAGTGTGGATCTGGTACAAACACACGGTGTTTCCCAGAATCCCTCTGTGACCGCATGTGGCGTGAATTCCCATGGGGTAGAGCTACTGCTTCAAGGTCTTTCTCTCTGCTCAGCTTCACATCATGACTTGTGCTCCTCTTTTTTGTGCCTCTTTTACTTTTACACTGTAAGAAACCATTAAATCCAATAACAAACTAAATGTCTACCTGCATTACTTCATACATACTATCTACATTTCCATTCTCTACACTCACTCTGAATATTTTTATATATATATATATATATATATATATATATATATATATTCATATCTATTTTTGACCCACTAAACGTTTTCAGCAAAAACAAAGTTCCGCTTAGCGTGTTACTTAATCCTACACTTTTTACTGCTAAATAAACTGTATTTGAAAAACATGACAAATCTAACTGTTAGTTAGTGCTGCCATTATCACTGTAGGCTAATAACAATGCTGTGTTCAGCAGTCATGTTTGGAAATGTATGGCAAAGTACTCACTACAAGCTTTCAAACTGTGAAGTTAGCTAGTCCATTAAAAGTAACAATGAATGATAACAAAAACCCCTGAAGTTGTACGTGTTGTAAAAATGCCATGTGAATCACTGTTGTGTTTTTTTCTTAGTGTTGTTAATGGATAAGTAAGGAGTTAATGTGATACATTATTAAGCCTTTAAAATTGCATGCTTATTACATACTAAAGCTTATTATTTATTAACTACATAGACTACAAAGCAAACTGGCCGAGTTATTCTTATAGAAGTGTGTAATAAAACTTGGGAGGACCCACCTGTGGGTTCTGGCCAATTAAGGGGTTAACACCAATGTTTTTTAAACGTTGTTTAAGATAGTAGTACAGGTTGAAGCTTAGCTGGACACGTGCTGTGTGTTGCTATGATGTTAGTCATCTCATTCAAATACAGCTTTTAAGTGCTGTTCCTCAATTACAGACTGTAGTCCATCTGTTTCTGTTAGCTTTCTTTAATGGTCAGGACCCCCACAGGACCACCACAGAGCAGGTATTACTTGGGTGGGTGATCATTCTCAGCACTGCAGTGACACTGACATGGTGGGAGTGTGTTGCGCTGGTATGACACAGACACAGCAGTGCTGCTGGAGTTTTTAACCACCGTGTCCACTCACTGTCCACTCTATTACTTTATTGATCATCCTCTACTCCTTCATCAGTGCCCACAGGACGCTGTTGTCTGGATATTTTTGGTTGGTGGACTATTCTCAGTCCAGCAGTAACACTGAGGTGTTTAAAACTCCAGCAGCACTGCTGTGTCTGATCCACTCGTACCAGCACAACACACACTAACACACCACCACATCAGTGTCACTGCAGTGCTGAGAATGATCCACCACCCAAATAATACGTGCTCTGTGGTGGTCCTGTGGGAGTCCTGACCACTGAAGAACAGGGTAAAAGGGGGCTAACAAAGTATGCAGAGAAACAGATGACTACAGTCTGTAATTGTAGAACTACAGAGTGCACTTTATGGTAAGTGGAGCTGATAAAATGGGTATAGGAGTGTAGAAACAAGGTGTACTTAATGAAATGGCCAGTCGGTGTATATGATATATACATCTGTTGGTTTAAACATGCAGCCACTGCTGCTCTCACTGGATGTCAGTGATGAAACTTGAAAACTGCATTTACTCTTTGGAAATCACGTGATTTTTATGTATACCCTGCACTCACATGATAAAATAATGATACACAATTATTAAAAGTAACAAATAGATTCTGATTAAGCTCCTATAGCGATAACAAAACGCACTGCTTTTTAAATGGAAAATTGATTAATAACAATTACCTGCACAAAATGTTGCATATTATTGTAAAGAATTATTACAACTGTTTGACAGCTCTGGTTTTTTCACATACACGAGATTGAAATACTGCATTTGGCATATTTCCTGTTTTTTAGGGGGGTGTTAGAAAGGGTTTTTTTTTTGTTTGCATGTTTGTTTTCAAGCCAGAGCAATAATTACTCCATGAGTGAACTGTAGTCGAAACATTAGTCCTAAGAGAGTGGAGATAATCATAAGGTTGGTGCAGTGATTTCCTCTGGTTTTCATCCGCCTGGTCTGTTCATTCTGTCAGCCCTTCATCAGCATAAACAAAAGCACAGCCAGCAGCCACTGGGAGACAAAAACAGCCCCTCGTGAAAGACCAAGAGAGTCTCTTTCTCTTCTTTGCTTTCTCTCCATCATGCTGTCCTTCTCGTTCCCTGGTCCTTCTGTCATTCTGCATGTCCTTCCCTCTCTCTATTCTGATTAGTTCTGCTATTTAAAGCTGATGTGAATGAGCAGTGGGAACAGAATTGCCGGTTCAGCATAACAGTTTTCTCTTTTAAGATCTTACACCTGCAGTCCATTACATTTTTATTGCTAATTTCCATTTCTACGCATTACTTTTGCTTACTAAACATATGCTTGTTTGCAGTTTATTGAAGTCCCTGTGGTATATAACTCTAACATATGCAGTCATAAATAACAGTTAGTCAACAACAGTGTACCATTGTGCTACCAAGGTAATGAATACAGATAGAGAAGAAGTATTTTATAACGTCAAAGTTCAATAGTATACCCCTGCTCAAATGACTTGTTTTTCTACGTAAACATAATTTAAAACACCCTCTTAAAGAACACACTTAAATATGGCATTCTTCTGCAAATTCAGCGATGAATACCAATTTTTTTGCCAAGCTTAACATTGGGCTTAACATAGCTTAACATAGCTTTTGCACAGGCTGCATTTTATATTTTATTTTCTTTCAATATGTTAAATTCAGCAAATAAACAGTGTGCATTAAAATGTGCAGTAGTGTGTTCTCTGTAGAGGATGTGTTATTTTCACTTACAAAATCAACAAAACGTCATTTCACCAGGGGCGCCCAAACTTTTGCATACGACTGTATATCATCCTCAGCACTTACTGGATCATTGAAAGCCTTGACATTTAACTTGAGAAACAATGCTTCCTAAATTTCACCAATCTTTCTATTGTATTCTTAGTATTTGGAAATGTCATTCCTTAGTATTTGGTGTTAATTAACTGTTTCTTTCTTTCATGAATTGGATATTGGTTGTATTAACCTTGATCCAGTTCCAAACCTCTGTTTCTTGTTTTTTTGTTATTTGCTTACATCACTGCATCCATGACTTGCAGCAGTGAGGCACATTTTCAGAAGTTAACGAAGACAAATGCAAAAAAAGGTGGCGCAAATCTGATTTTGTTCTGTTCAGCCATGTATCAGATACATATCGTATTTCAGTGCAGCTTTGCTCTTCACACTGATGCACAAAATCAATTTTAAATAAAAAGATGAAATTTGGGCCACCTTTACCTGGACTGTAAATGTAGCCAAAGAGATCTAAATGTCTGCAGTGTGGAACTATTTTACAGTGGAATATGAATCATATGTGAGCACACAGCTGTTATGCTTTGTCGCATGTGTCATGCTCCAGTCTTCGTGGGCCAAAACGTCAGACTTCAGCACACTGCCTCATTGAACACACCTGATTCAGCTCATCAGCTAATTACCGAGGCCTTCATAAACTGAATTCAGAGTGATAGATGAAGGTAAATCAGCATTTTGGCCTGGCAGGTCACCAATTTGACAAACCTGCTTTAAGTGTACTTCAGGTCTGCCAGATGTATGAACGAAATACACCCCTGCCACGTTATTCATGACCGATTGAAAACAAAACTTGAAAATGTTCTGCTTGCCACTGGCTGAACCAGTGATGGTACTCTGAGTTGGGACCACAGGGCCTAGGCCCACCTGTTTTTATCATTGGCCCACTGGCTGCTCAAATTTACTCCCATTATTTCAGTATTTTAATACTGAATACTGTACACATCGTACCCTGAAGGCTGCTGTTAGAATGAAGGAACTGGAGCTACAAGGAAATAAGGAAGTATTCTTTCAAGTTTCTTCATACTTGTACTGCCTTCACATACTTATTGAATCATCCTGTTGCCCACAATGTCAAAAACATAAAGGATTTGGTGGCCATGCTTGTTTTGTAGACACGTCTCTAACATTAACTGGTAAGCTAGCACTCCTTAAAGATACCCCAAAGGGTTTGAGTGATGCCCTAAAAGAACAATGTGAGTTCCCTAAAGAACTGTGTTTGTAAGTGAGATGTGTTCCGATTTAAATAATATACAATATACAATTATAGACAAATATACAATCCTTATATTTAGTTCAAACTCAGGTTTCTTCACACTCACACATCTCATTTACAAAGGTTCTTCAAAAAACCACACACTTAAAAGGTCTTTTAGGGAACCAAAAATGACTCTTCTATGGCATCAGGCAAAGAACCTTCTTAAGAGTGAGCCTAAACTATTTTGGTGTCTTCCCAATAGTTTCCTTGATTGTGAAAATATTAAGATTGAGTATAACCAGCGGTTAGAGGTATAAGCACATGTCTCTGGCATAATAAGTGACTTCTTAAAGTAAGATGAGTTTAAAAAAATAAAGAGCTACTTTCCATCAACCACTGAAACCTGCACCTTATACCCTGGTGTCGGAATTGTTTTGCAGCTTCAACTTTTAACTACAACTTCCATTCGCAACATTTAGGATGGGAGCTTGTATTTACAACTACAAGGAAGCCTTAAGAAGGGTTCACTCTGTGTTTTTCTAATGGCGTGAAACTCAGGCACGCTTCACCTTGAGGCTTCACACTGCAATTTTGTAACACTGGGCGTCCTCCTGTTGCTAAGCAACAATAGTGTTGTACCTGTCAATCATCTGACTGTCATTTCAATATGTTATAGCCAGTGTGATGGTGCAAGCAAAACAAGCTGAACCAAAATAAGCTGCTTTTTGTTTACGTTGTGCTCTTTCTAATCATAAAATCATACATTTCAGGGTACCCAGCAACTGGGTATCAGTGAAGGTCGCCTTCCTTTTGATCTTTTTAGTCAGCACAAAGAAAGACGTAGGCTGCTTCAAGTGTAACTTTTCACTTCAGTGTACCTGGAACGCTCTGCACAAAAGACAGCCAAGCTGGTCTCTCCCTCTGAAAACTATAAAAAAAAGGCACCCCACGCCTTCAAAAACGGGTGCAGTGTGCCCCCCTTCTCCATCTTCAGTGATGCAGACATCACACTGGTCCATAGACACCTTTACGATCACTGTGGATCTGGTGTAAACACATGGTGTGTCCTAGAATCCCTCTGTGACTGAGGACATCTTTCAGTGTGGTATGAATTCCAATGGGGCAGAGCTACTGCTTCGAGGTATCTCTCTCTCTCTCTCTCTCTCTCTCTCTCTCTCTCTCTCTCTCTCTCTCTCTCTCTCTCTGCGTCCAACTTCACATCATGACTTGCGCGTCTCAGACTTTGAATGGAACGATTACCCTTTGGGTTTAAAGACCACTTAAGCCAGTAAAAAAACTAAGGGCCTGATATACTAAGCCTTTTGCACGAGTGTCAGGTACAAATCGGCCACTTTCTGTGTGCGTGTTACACGCGAAACTGCTGCTGGTAAAACGCAAAATGCACTTCTTCATGCATATACATTTAAAGGAAGGCTGCGCAAAAAGTGGATCATGCAAAAAGTGGTTGCAGTCATTTAAAACGCTGCTGATTGTGTTGTAAACTGCGTCTGCTAAAGTTTGAGCAACTTGCAGTGAATGGATTTGTATCAATTTTCTTCCGCCCTTTAAAACAAGACGTAAATTTGCATTTGTTTCAAAAGCCTTGTTGAAAGACTTCAACAATGGCAGCACACAAGACACACAAGCCTGGAGCACGTGCTGAAAGAATGTTTACCATAAGAATGACACTGTTTATACTCTCAGGGTCAGATGAGTGTACATAAGAAGATGCGAAAGGCAGCTGCAAAATGCACGCTCAGTCTGTATTTCACAAAGCCAAATAACACCCCATAGAATACTGCGGTGTAACTTTTAGTTTCTGTTTTGTTTCGAGCCATTATTTCACTGCCACATTTAAACCCTACCCCTCAGTCTTAGTCTAAGTAAATGTACCATTAAATTCAGACTAATTGTGGGTGCATGTTGCAGTCTCTTTAAGGCACAATTTACTTCTTTTACTGCTCTTAATTCCTACCCACTTTTAATTGGTAAAGCTCTTATCTGGTTATTGCGTTCATGTTATCTTCAAATCCCAGGAGCAGTCCTTCCTCTGAGCATTCTGACTTCACACTTCAAACTCTCCTCTTCTTTGTATTCATTAATTTCACGTCCCAGGGGTAACCTGGCGAAGGAGCTTGAATGCTTTGAACCAAATCCAGATGTGGCACTTTGGCTCCACAACGAAGTAAATTCAACATCTATTGTAACACCCTGGGTTTTAGCTTTTGTAGTTTTTCAGATTGCGAAACGTCACAGTCAAAGCACATCAGTTACAGTAGACCCAAACCATTCCAAAATCTGTGGATCATGCTCCAACTGAGTCCCACAGGCTATGGAACGACTTTTCCCGCCTGGCTAATTCCTGATATAGTGGCTGCACTTCAGATATGTCAGCATTGTTTTGAGCTCAGAAGGCTCAACCAGCGAGAGCAAGCAGTGCTCCTGGGCTTTGAAGATAACACGGATGGTTTCGCTTGGTTTGGTTTGTGTTTTTGAGCTATAGTAAGACTTTTTTGTAATGCAAGCTAATCAGCGTTGGGGAAGATTGCACTGTATTTGTTTGTACAGTAATTTTCCTACCTTGACAAAAAGGGATGTTGCTTACTCTTTGATATTGTTTTATGCAAGCCGATGTGGCTTTTGCTTACGCACTGAATAACCCGCAACTGTTGTCATGGTCTTAAGCCCAACATATTCTGTAGTCAGTGCTTTCCAACTTATTCTTATGGGAAATTATGTATTCAGTTTTTGTTATCTTAAAAGTGCAGGCTGAAAGGAACCCTCAAGCAAACGGACCTATTTAGTATTCCCTGGTGATTAACGTCCCATGCCAGTGGATATGCTGCTCCCACTGGTAGCGCTATTCTCAACAGGGCTACTCCAGCTGCCTAGTTTCCTTATTCTTACAGAGCTTTATGTAGAACGATTCACATTCTGCATTCCGACACACGGACACTATTTTCTCAGGCCTAAATTAAAGCTGCAAAATGAACTTTCAGGGGTGGTTAAAAAAATCAATCACTAGGTCAACTTAATTAAATTATGACACACATTCAGTGAAACTGAATAATCTTAGCCCATTTTTTTGTGGTTTGTATTTGATGTGTTAGAAGAAGCTCTGTACAGCAAAACATTCAAACTCATGTTGTTGTCATGAACCTTGAAATGAGAGATCAAAAAAACTTACCTTAGACTAAAATGAAGATTAAACCTTGTAGAATACTATTCACCATCAGATTAAAATCTGACGTAGTGTTACACTACATTAAGACCACAGTATATAATTTTTAGTCCAGAAGTGTTATTCACCCGGATTAGGGTTTGGACGAAGCAAAACTGGGGAAGAAGTCACAGTTAATTTTTTTTCTTTATTTGAAAAACAAAGAGGGAGTCTGAAATTTACCCAGATTTTCCAGAAATCTCACCCCAAAGTTGTTAATTATCTCCATAGCGATGGAAAGGGTGTGTTTAGAGGGGCAATTTTGAGGTATGTTTTGTATCATTGTCCTGTTGTAGACGGTATCCTCTTTTCAGCTTCAGTTTATTTTCTGTCTGTGTCACATTTTGTTTCCAGAACTCATATTCAGTGGAATCCATTCTTGCCTTGTAATGTGTCCTGCTCCTTTGGCTGCTACACAACCTCCAAAGCATCATAGATCCACCCCCATGCTTAGATGTTCTTTTCTTAGGTGCAGGGTGTTCTTTTAATCAAGTGCTGCTCCTTTTTCCTTTTCTCCATACATACCTTTGGTAATTATGGTTTTTTTATGAAGTATTTGAACTTCATAAGTTCACAGCACTTGATTCCAAAATGCCTCCTATCTCAATGTTGTTTTGCATAATTCAGACATTTACTCATGTGATGACGTGACAGGTAAGGTTTTCTTTTGATGACTCTTCTATGCAGATTGTGTTTGTGCATGTAACACTGCACAGCAGAACAGTGTATTACCACTCCTGTGACAGCTAAACCTTCCTGTCAGGCCTTTGCTGTCATATAGGGGTTTAGCATTGCCTTTCTGGCCAGTGTATGAGCAGTTCTATCTGAGAGTTTTCCTGGCTTCCAGATTTTGCCTTGACATTTCTGACATTGGAAATAACAAGCTGGAAGCACTTCGACATCCTCAGCCAGCTGCTTAGATGAGCTGATGGTGGTTGAGTGTTAGCACAAGGTTTGAAGAGTCAGAGAATGTATTACACTCTAGAACTGTCATCATCATCTGACAGTTACAGTTAGTTCTTGACCTGCCTAACCAGTCCTAACGAGTCAGTTAACGCCTAGAGAGATTCTGAGATTAAGTAAGTGTCTGTTATTTCGTACGCCCTGTGTGTCTTCCAATACATTGAAAATACATTATTATACCATTGATACGACTTGCTTAAAGATTGGCCTGCATTATATTTTTTCCAAAGGTAATTATTTGTTCATGTGAATTGGTAAAATCAAACACATAGCATCTGGAGTTTGTCAGACATTATACATTGTCACACAATATAACATTAAGCAATTGCAATATCAGTATTGTAATTGCTGATATCACAATAATGATTAGACAGTGATATATTGTACAACCCTGATTAGAGTGCATAATTAAATTCAGCAGTGGATATGTAATGATATAATCATTGGCATGCCATGCAGTTTGTAACATGTGCTGGACAAGCTGTGTTCCAACAGCTTTCACTGATGGGCTGCAAAAAAATTTGGGAAGAACCCCGGCAGGTGGACGAGGTCGCAGAGTCAGCAAAAGTTTTGGGGCATCAAAGACTAGGCCTCTGTTACCCCAAGACTGGCCTCTGACTGACCTCTAGCTCTTTCATCTCCTCTGTATGGGTTTGCCCCTGTACCTCAGCCAAACAGCTGTCTTCACAACATCCCTCCCCCCATCTTGCCCAGTCCTTCCGAACTGCAGAGTCAGAGCGGGCTTCCCTCCGGCTAGCGGCCGTTAATATTTCATTAGACCTGCCATTATAATGCATGGCGCCTTGTTGTGCTCCGCTAAGGCAGCCTATTGATTTATGATGCAGTCCCATCACTGGGAGAGCTCAAATTAATAACTGAACAAACAGCGAGGGAAGAGTTTGATGAGTGTTCTTGGAATTGGTTTTTTCACATAAAGCAAGGTTGGTGCTTGACTGTTCAGAAACGGTGTCTCCCGTCTGCTATCACTGATGAATTATTGAGGGACCAATCTAGAGAGAGTGGGTTGTGCTGTGTTTCTTTGCATATTCAGGACTGTGCAAAAGTCAGAGACCACCATTGATTGATTGGATGTCCGGTCAAAAATTGAATACACAATATTCATTTTTCAGCTTCAGGAAAAAAAAGCAGGCAACAGACATTTAGCAGAAAATTTCACAGACATTTCAGTAATAAATATAATTTGTCAGTATTTAGTGTGCCCACCCCATGCTTTTATTTCAACTCTCATTGTTTTCAGGAGACTTGCTTTTAATTTTTCAAATAAATAAGTTCAGTTGTAGAATTTGGTTGCATTTTCTGCCTCTCACTATACAAGTAATCCCAAAAAGAGTGAATGATTCTGAAGTCTTGATTCTGGGCTGGTCAGTCCATAGTTCTTAGAACACCAGCAGCTCCTTTGTTTGATCTTTCCTTTTTAATGTAACTGCTTCTTGACAGTTACACATCCTTTCAGCGTTAAGATGTCTTCCCATTGTTAAATAGTCTTACGTCTAATCTCCTCAGAAATGTCTCTCAACAGATGAATAGTTTGTACATTATGGCACGTTTAGCTGGAATTGAAATGAATGAAGGATGGTCTCTGACTTTTGCACAGCACCGTAAATGTGTGCCAGGTTAGATGTTGAAATGAATGCTGTACAAGTTGATACTGTAATAATGAGTATGTCAAGTCTCATAAGAACTGTACTCTGTGTCATTCAGCACACATCTTGGGGAACCTTCTAAATGCTTTTAGTGAGTGCAGCCAGTGCCCTGCTTATGGTAATCAGGCAACGTTGCCTTTATGGAGGTCACTGTATCCATCCTGACTCTCCTGCAGGGAGACCGCAGCCACTTAAGCCCAGCTTTTTAAAGTGAGATTCACTGATTCAGTCTGCGTCCTCTTTTTTACGATCTCAAGGCCAACATTCGATTGGTATCCCGACTCAAGATCTATGCATAGACTTTAGATAAAGTAGCAGATCTTTACTGGATTTCTGTCCCATAGCCAATGATCAATGTTGTTTAATGTTACTCAGTAAAGACATCTATGAGATTATAACCCAGCTGAGTTACATCAAAGCTTTCACTTCCGTTGAAAGGGTGTATTCTAGCCTTTCAATTGCTTTCGCTGCTCATAAAAGCATGAGCTGGTCCAGTCCAGTTTAGCTTTTTGTAACGTGAAGAGGGAGGAGATCTGGAATTTTTTAGCCGAAACTTAAGTGCATCCCCTCTGCCTTAATTCCACCCACAAGCCAGGTCTCACCAAATCAGCTAGGAGGGTGAAGTCAAGCATGGGCTTCCTTGAGATCTTTTCGAATTCCTGCTAACACAACATCATTGGACAACTCAACACGCTTACAGGAGAACACTAACTGCTAACTCTGTTACATTAGCTAATGGACGTCCCAGTGAAGGCTTAGACGGTTGCGCCACTTGGGAGCCCCATAAAACCAGACCTGGAAATTAGCTTCTAATGTATCTGCAGTTAGGTTCTCCCTCTGTCAGGAGTCTTCATCTCCCTGTTTAATCAAGAAGCAGGCAAAAATAGCTTGGATGATTAAAATTAGTCAGTTTAAGCCTTTGAATACGTGCAAAAGTAGATTCACTTTGGGCACACATGACCCTGTTGGCTGCCGCCGGGGGGGGGATACGTGAGGTGGCAAGATGCCATCCGCTGAGTCTTCATGAGAAGCTTCTGCAGATGGCCAGAAAAACCCTTTCATTTCCTTTTAGACTGTCTCATCCTCTCTCCAGGCATGCACCGCTCCCAGGATCTGACCCTGGACATCTGTAGAATGGGCTCTGTAGAATACATCTTAGTCCTCAGAGTTCTGCTCTGGCATCGTTTTTCTCCAGGCAGTGCTGACAGCTGTATCCATGTGCAAGCCTGAAAAGAGCCTGAAAGAAAGAGTGTTTTTATGATGTTGTTTGTGTGCTAAAATTACACCTAAGCTTTTGAAGTGGACAAATTTCAAGATTACAAGAATTTACAGGGTTAGATCAGGATATTCTGTACTGTAGATGATTTTGCATATTCACAGCCAGAAACTTAATTGTGTTAAAGCTTTGGACAAAACAAACCCTCTGAAAGGTTCGGTTGTTCCAGCTCAGTTGGTGCAATGCACCTATATGAGGATAACATGGTTGTAGCTGATTGCACCAAATAGCAGAGTAAGATCTATAAAGGCTGCTATTTGTAAAGCGGATATTGCAGGTCGCTGGTTATCAGTCATATTGAGCTGTCACGTATTGTCACGGTGTGATAAGCGCTCAACTGAAGGCATTTATAGTCACAGGAAATACATGAGGATTACAAGGAATTACCCATCTTGGCCTGCAGATAATGGAGTATTTATAGAAAGAGCAGTGCACACATGCACTTTTGACATTATGGCATTAACATTGTGGCTTTTCCAGGGCAGATAACACATCACGAATATGTGTCATGTCTGGACACACGAGTTAGTAATGTATGTAGGTATGTAAAACTGATTAGAAGAATAACTCATCATTGCAATCATTTGCAAACGTTTGAATACCCCCAGTCAAATTACATGTTTTGCTGATTTTCAAAGTGAAAATATATTAACACATCTTCTACAGGGAACATACTTACTTATTACTTTTTTCTGCAAATATTAGTGCATAGTTTCTATGATTTGCTGAGTTTCACATATTGGAAAAATAAAATAGAAAATGTGCTGTAACTTTTACACTGGTCACATTTTATGATTGTTTTCCCCCAATATGTTATTTCTGTATAAACAGAGCATAAACAATAAACAGAAGTGTGTTCTCTGTTGACGATCTGTTATTACTTGTTTTCATTGATTTTCACAGAAAATTTTATTTACTAAAAAGAGGTACTTTTATATGTGTGAAAAAAACTAAAAAGCTTTGAAATGGATGAATAAAAAGATGAAAGTTTGGAATCTTCTGTGATATTAGTCATTGTTGATTTTATTCAGTAGTAACTGAAATATTGTTTTGTAATAGCTTTGCGATAATGTTTTGGACTAAAAGTATGTATAAGATAAGATAATCCTTTATTAGTCCCACAATGGGGGGTTTTACAGTGCTACAGCAGCAAAGGGATGGCAAGGCACTCAAGAAAAGAAGCAACAAGAAGAGAAATAACAAACAAAGTAATTAACCTTGTTAATTACTTAACAAGGTTACAGTTTCATACTTATTACTGTATAGACAATATATGTAAAACTAAAGAAGAAAAAAACACAATTTCACAAAATTAACAATATAAACATCAGAAATATAAAAGCAAAAACATTTTTACGATTTGGTCTTTGGTTCTTTGGCTATAAGAACACTTGGTCACACTTTATTTGGGTAGTCCAAAGATAGATGCTCTACAGATACTTAAATCACTAACAAACTTTCTGGTAATGTTCAATTGATTATCAACAACATTGTGGTTAGGGATTAAGGTTAGGAATAGATTAGGTTAGGAGTAGGGTTGGGGTTAGGTTTAGTGTTAGGGATAGATTTAATAAACTCTGTCACACTAAACTTGTAGTTCAGTTGCATTTAATAGATATTTAGTTGAATGTTACTTATAAACAGACTGAGCATTTACAAAGCATCTACAGTGGATCCTCCAAATAACACTCAACATTGAGCTTGAAGTTCAGTTGCATTTTACTTAAAGATATACTGAGCATTTACAAAGCATCTACAGTGGACCATCCAAATTAAGTGTTACCGAATATTTTACACATATTGCACATGGAGTATTGATTATATTGCACACTAGAATGGTGATGAATTAACAATATAAACATTATAAATAGAAAAACAAGAAAATCTTTACATTATAAGGATATTTTACATGTGTTGCACATGGAGTATTGATTGTATTGCATACGGGTACGGTGATGAATTCACAGTTTACCTTTTGTAGGTGTGTGAGGTCTGATGGGCGGATGGGGGGTTCTAGTGGGACCAGTGCTGGTTGTACAGTCTAACAGCAGCGGGAAGGAAGGACCTGCTATAACGCTCCTTCACACACTTGGGGTGAAGCAGCCTGTCACTGAAGGAGCTGTCCAGTGCTGCCAGAGTCTCATGCATGGGGTGGCTTTACCATCATTATTCATTTGACATGAAAACTTCACTGGTTCGCTGCTGTTTTTGGATAGCAAACTAAATGCCAATATTTGCAAATCCTGATTCTTACTGTGAAGAAGTGAAAGTTGTTTGTTTCTCTACAAAACACCATTTCCTGTAAAACCACTTTGAACGACTTTGTTTACATCTCAACATTTGAAAAATTCAGAAATTTTGAAAAATCAGTGCAATCCCCATGTGTCTTTCACTTGCTAGACAAATAGATTAGCTAATGCTGCAGAATCTAGATATAGTGGACATGCGCCACATGGCTGACCTAGCCTGTAGTGTGTCCACCTTCACCTAAACGACATATGAACTGTATTAAAGAAAGGTCTCTCTTCCCTGCACTGAGGCCAGTTGAATTCCAAATGTGGCCCACCACCATCTCCCAAGCATACCTCCGCTGCTGGCCCGTCACTCCACACACCACCCCACCCCCTACTCCCTCCCACCAACTCAATTAAAGTCACCTGCCTATGATCTTCCCTCTCCCTCTTTCACCAAGGCTGACAGCTCTGAAAGGGCTGCCCTTATTAGCTTCTAATGGACAAGGGCCACCTGCACGCCAGAAGTGTGGCTAATGTCAGCCAAGGACAGAGTCATAGAAAGACTCATGAAAAAGTGCAATCAGCGCTTCACTGAATGGAGGGAAACACTGTGACTGATTGGAATGGTACACATTTCCAAGAGTTCATCATGCCAAGATGAAAACTGTAGGCATGTCCTAGGTTACAATTAGAGCCTATTCTTGATACAAGACAGAAATATATTCCCATGGCATCTGTGTCCTAGAGAAGGTGTATGTTTATACATATATTGAATTTAAAGGTAAGCACAAAATCTAATTTACACGATTCATACCCGTCATCTTAATCCAGATAAAAATATGGAGGTGGGTGATGGAAAGCCTGTAGAATATGATAAAAACTGTGAGCCGACCCAGTGTTTAATGATTAATGGATTATGTGTTAGAATTGTACATAAGCTTTTGATGTAGACAGATTTAGTATCAGTGTGGAAGAACATACTGGGTTAGACCAAGTAAATAGGAATAGCAATGTGGAGGTGGTTAATCGAAAAGCTGTAGTATTTGATTAAAACTGTGAGCCAACCCTGCCCCCAATCCATCCGACCAGGTGTCCTGAATTCTTCGCTTTCCTTATTTAGGCCCAGTATATACAATTGTAATTTTTTTTTCATTTATTACTGTCATTGTTTAAAACTAGCTCTGTCAGCTGATACAGATATTGTGCATTGAACTTTATAATAGTCTCAAATGATTAGAAATCTGTGCATGTATATTGATTTGTCACGATCGCTATGCTGCATTGTATGAATGTGCAGGTTGCATTAAAGGATCTCATAATGTCAAACACCTGCCATGTTTACAGCCTGCCAGTGCCCCTAGATTTGACATCATGATGTATGACACTGCACTCAGGGGAATGTTTTATAGTATATATGAGTCCGACTTGGGCTGTTACTGTGGTGACGCTGCGTAGCGTGCCAGAATTTTGTGAAACGAGATTTACAATCGCAATTCACCAGTATGCAAACACTGTAAATGTACCCTCAAGGTACAACAATGTTCTAATAAAATAAGTTTTAAAGGTACACTATGTTTTCACAAAGGAATAGTTGAATGTTTTGTGTTTTTAGACTTTTTAAAAAGGATAAAACAAAAAGTCTGGAGTCAAGACAGGGTGTATGGAGTACTTTTTTCTGAAAGTGCACCCCAAAATCTATTTAATCAGCCAAGACATATTTTAGTGTCTGCAATTTCTTTGAAAGCTTATACTGAACCAATTAGTATCTTGCAAACTGCAGAACCAAATCATCATACACTGTATGGCGTTCTGTCATCTGTATAAGTAGACAAAGACAAAGTGATATAATGATGAATTATACTAAAATGGTGAATGAATAACACTGAATCAACTGGAAATTCCTACTCAGAAAGTCAGGAATGTGTGCAGGAAGGTGTGCTCAACATTAGATGTCATATCAGCATGGTTGCTTACACCATCAACATTAATAACGCTTTTCTCCTTTTAAATGAGATTATAGTAGCGTTTGATCAGTTAGCATACTGACACAGTACTAAATCTGTAAAGTTGGCCCTAAAGTTTACTATTTTGAGAGGATGTTGGGTGGGAGGACGGAGGGCATTTGAAGGGTTGTCCAGCAAGCATGTTGTCGCTGTCCGAAGTGATGTTCAAATGATGCAGAAAAATAAAAATTGTATTGTAAAAATACTTATATATAAGTATTTGCATATAACAGATGAAAACGCAAAAGTAACTGCTTTAGGAAAGTAGCTGTAATTAGAAAATAAAAGGTTCATTTACCCTTTTTATCCCAAACCTCACCGTAACATAGTCTAACTATCCATTCGCGCGGCATATTTTTGCAATCTTGTCACCCAAATTGCTGGTCAGTCATACCAAGCATAACTCGTGCTTTCCGGCTAAAAATAAAGTTAAACTTCACTCAACATTGTCGCATTGCCTCATGTCGCATCGCCATGTGTCGCTGAAAACCAGCAGCTCTCATTGAAAATCAGTTAATTCCAGCTGCTTTGTTGCATCAAAGTTGGTCTGTGTACCTACAAAAGGCTGTCTAATCTGCATACTACCATAATAAATAGTATGTTTAAAATAGTCATGGCACCATTGTAAATGTACCAACCATTAACTGTTGTTACTGTAACATGCTGTTACAGTATATGCAGTTTGAGACGCCATCACAGAACGCACCTACCCCACAGTTGAATCCCCTACCCACATAGGGTGAGATCACTTGTGATTGGTGGAATATAGACAAGAAACCCATGTGTGATAAGTACTGTAACAAGGCCAGAGCCCCACTGTATCCACCTCAACACAATGAAATGCCTTCAGAGAGAGACTTGAACAGACATTGTAACATTCGGTCAGCAGTACCAAGTGAACAGCAGGGCTCAAAAGCAGACTCTCCGGTCCAAAATTGTGCACCTGAAAACCAAACTTCCATGACTGGTTAGCTACATTAACTTCGTATGTCCAGTTAAAAACTACAGAGGCAAACTTCAGACAGCAAACATTTCTTGGCTGATCAAGTATATTTAGAGTAAAGGGAAAACTGTCAAATTACAAATTTACCATACTGTTCCATTAATAGAAGACAGTGAATTTGCTAAAGATCTCTGGTCTTCTCATCATGACATTCTTATCTTTAGTCAAAAAATGAAAAGAGAACAGGGATTATTCTTTCTATCTGTTCTTCTGAACATTAAGTGGGTATGTCACAAATAAGGGTCACTATAAGTGACTGAAGATGTTGCGTTGTAATTCATAATTATATGAAATATATCCATTTATGAATATTTACCATGCCAGAAAGAAATGTTTATTCCTTCA
This sequence comes from Colossoma macropomum, assembly GCF_904425465.1. NCBI lineage: Eukaryota > Metazoa > Chordata > Actinopteri > Characiformes > Serrasalmidae > Colossoma > Colossoma macropomum. Next base: position 2,350,604 of record NW_023494794.1, read on the forward strand.
GTTTCCTGTGTACTGTGTGAAAGTGCTCAATCTGGAACATGTCACTTTAACACTTCATTAACAAAGCATTAAACTTGGCTAAACGGATACTTAATTGAACCTCCAGGCAGCAAATTAATATGCTATTTTTTTAATGAAATGATATTAATTCTCATTATTTGTTTTGCCTGTGGTATCACCGGCCCGTGTTAGTTATTACATATTAAAAATGTGTCACCAGAGGTTTTGTCTGATTGACAGCCTCCACCTCCAAGTTCTCTCACAGGAACATTTCTTTTTTCCAAATGCAAAGTGCACAGCAGAAATTGCAGGGTCTTAGTTTCATTCCCAAATATGAATAATGTATAACCAGACAAGCCATTCATGTAGAACAAAGAAACGTCTGATGCCTCTTTGCAGTCTTGCCAAGGTGAGCGGGGGGTATCTAACACCATTTACATTTTTTGAAAGAGGAAGTTTAGAACCTGTGTGGTACACCTGCTTACACCCGGTCACTGTGTGACAGCTAAATTGGCGTCTTTGCTGCCAAAACCGCATTGAGCCGTCAACACTGGAGTCGTTTCGCGTAGTGCTGTGTGGAGGTGAATCCATGTTGCTCACACATTGTTTCATTCTGCTTCCTTCTCTATTTGCATGAATGAATTGTGAAAGTCAGTCTTGTTCACTTTTCATCTGCTTTTCCCTTTTTATTCTTGTTTCTTGATTTTTGCATGTATTTCTTCTTGCATCTCAGTGTTTCCTGTTTCTTTTTTCTTTCTTTCCCTCTATGTTTTCTTTCCTCTCCTCCTTTTTGCTGTCTTGCATGCATGCGCACTCTGTTAATCTGCATGGCTGTGATTTGGGCTGCGATGGAGAACAGCTCCCCGTGCCCAGGTACAGAAAGGTAAGTGTAATAAAACCCCCATGTTGGCTCTGGGCTATAGTGGCTCAGCACATTCCTGGACCTACCTTGGCTCCTTAGCCCTCCCTAACTCCTCCTAACATGTAGGTTATCTGTTCCATTGTGTGTGTGTGTAGCTGACCATATCTACAAACAGACCAGTGATAGCAGGGTTTCTCTGGAGCCAGAATTCTGTAACAGCTATTTTGATTGCTGCCATGAAAATCTTTTGCTAAACTTACATGAATTACAAAACTTAGTATGAGTGGATTGTAGGATTCTCCTGTGATATATAGTACTGTGCAAAATTCAGAGCCCACCCTTCATTTGTTTAAGTTCTAGTCAAAACAGATATTAAGAATGTATTATTTCTTCAGCGTCAGGAAAAAAGCAGAAATCTCCAAATTACGCCGAATCCTTAGTGACTAAATATAATACCAATTTTTTGTGTGTCCACACTTTCTCCTTATTACAGCTTCCATTCTTTTCAAGAGACTTGTTTTCAGTTCTTCAAAGAATCTGCAGGAATATTTTTCCACACCTACAAAGTTTAGTCCTAAAGGTTGGTTGCATTTTCTGCTTCTCTCAATCCAAGTAATCCCAAACACATTCGGTGATGCTGTGGTCTAGATTGTGGGGTGGTCAGTCCATTGTTCTGAGAACACCATTAGATTCTTTCTTTAGTTTACAAATTGTCTTCTTTTTGCCTGTATTCTGTTCTCACTAACAGCTTCTTGACAGCTACACATCCTTACAGACTCATAGTCCTGAGTTGTCTCACAGTGGAGGATGGACAGAAACCCTTGTGGAATTTTTCAGATCTGAAGCTAGAATGGAGCTTGATTTTCTCCTCTCTCTCAACGATGAAAGATTTAAGTACTGTTTATCTGATGGGGACAGTTTTGGTGGTCTACCAGGTCTAGAATGGCTGTTAGGAGTTATTTTATATCTAATCTTCTCAAAAATATCTCCTGAAAAAAACACAGATGTTTTGAGTGGAAATAAAATAAATGAAGGGTGGTGTCTGACTTTAGCACAGTACTGGATCTTTCTACTTATTGACTGAACCCTGCTATGGAATATAGATCATGATTTTTGGGCAAACTTTCATAAAGAGACTCGTGCTTAGACCCTACCATTTCTGGCACACATCATTTACAATAAGCCTCTAGCCCCACTTATTTTCCTCCCCACCTGCTGCTTCTATAGCGAACCCTCTGCTTGACTCCACAGCAGTAGAGCCCTTTATCTGCTGTATCGCCAGCTGAATTCGACATTAGTAAAACTGTCATGGCTAAACGTAAAGCTTCAGTCCAGTTTTGAATGTCCTCTGTGATTAATTATTCAAACTTGCTTTGATTGAATTAGTAATGAATGCCTGACTTATGCATGACTTACTAGCAATGCGTTAAGCCTACCAAACAGTATCCATACCTTAAATCATATGCAGCGGTCCCATAGAGTCAATATTCTTTAATCTGATCGTCATGCTGTAGATTTGTAACTGTGCTAATCCTATTGGTCAGGCCTTGAACTCCTCACCCCTGTTTGTTGCAATTTCCTATTGAATGCGCTATGTACAGCAAAGTGCATCGGCAATCCAGAGAGGCCTTGAACGTTCAGTCTTTTGATGAAGACTGTATTCAGAACACAACACCGCCAGTCTCGGCTCAGGCCGCTGATCTAGGCCTCCTAAGTCTCTTTTATACCTGAATTTCACAGCTTCTTCTATCTTTTACTTTCAGATCGATTGCCTAGGTGCACCAGCTTGGCTTACTAATGGCCGCATTCTTCTCACCATTGGCTCAGTTGGGAAATGACTTGACGTTAAGCGATCGATTGGGCTTATGTATTATATGAGAAACAGCAGAATGTTTATCCAGCTGAGAATAAAGGCTGACAATGTTTTGTTTCGTTGACAGTATTACATTTTGTGTAAAGAAGAATCGTATTTCTGGTAGGTGAATGTTCAAGGTCAACGTTTTTCTTTTCTTTGCTGGTGTCAGCTATTCTAACTTGATTTACTTATTTTCTTTGCTGTTAAGAACGATGATCTCTGATTAAAGATGTCACTATAAAGTACCTGGCCTGAGGCAACTGGTTCTTTTAGTTGTGATAGCAATTTGACCAAGTGCTAGTGGCAGCCACCTTCGTTTGTAAGAGTACATTTCCTCCTGGCTTGGGTCATTTTTCACTGCCGACAGTTAGACTGCGCTGAGAGCTAATGACCCCGCATAGCAATGAGACGCTTTGTCAATCTAAAGCATCACTCACACATTCCAGAGGCGCGCGAGGGTGTGTATGGGTGAGTGGGGGCATGGTGGGGGTTGTGTTCATGTGGGTGAGGTGGAGGTGTGTGTAATGAGTGTTAATGTACAGGGTTAGTACGTTAAAAATGTATTCCAGTACAAATTACCTGTCAAATTATATGATCTGTAATCTAAAACAAAGCTGTGTTAATAATGTAATCTGATTCATTTTTGTTACATGGATGTTTCATATAATTGAATAATCACCAGTGAAAACAAGACTTCAGCAGAACAAATAACACAAGGTAAAGAGGAAAGCTGCACTGTTTTATGAAACAAAATGATATAAATATACAGTACTGTGCAAAAGTCCAGTCAAAACCGCCATTAAGTGCAAGTTGCACCTTTTTTCAGGAAATATTCCTGAGAACATTAGACAAAGTGGGACTCCTAATAAGCACACAAGACCTGGTAGATGACCAAAACTGTCACCATCAGATAAACAGTACTTAAAGCTTTCATCTTTGAGAGAGAGGAGAAAATCAAACTCCGCTGTTGCTTCAGAGCTGAAAAAATCCATAGCTGTTTCTGCCCATCTAAAAGAATGTGTAGCTGTCAAGAAGCCCTTATTGAGAAAAGGAAATTGACAAAAAAGAAGACAATATGTAAACTAAACAAAAAAGCTGCTGATGTTTTAGAACAATGGGCTGGCCACCCCAGAGTCCAGACCACAGCGCCATTGAATGTCTTTAGATTGTAAGAAGCAGAAAATACCACGAAACTAAACTAAAGTCTAAGCTTTGGCGGTATGAAAAATATCCCTGCAGATTATTTTGAAAAACTGAAAGCAAGTCTCCTGAAATAGCAGCAAAGGGTGGACATAGGGCTGGGCGATAAAACGGTAATGATAATTATCGCAATATAACTTTCCTCAATGAAACTATAAGAAATTTTCAATATGATAGAGCATTCTCACACTTCAACATTTAGCGACAGCCCTGGTGGCGTTTTCTGCTGCAAGGGAAGCGACACTACTCTGCTGTCTCCAGGAGAGGGCGCACTTCTGAGTTTTACGACATGATTAGAGAGGGAAGGGAAATATACTTTAGCAACATTTGAAACATGGAGTTATGTATTGCCTGTTTGAGTGGAGCAGTCGGCGATCTGTTCTCCTGTGACCGAGTGTGAGTGACGAGATAAGTGGCGTAACTGTACTGGTTTAGAGCAAACTCACCTCTCTCCTAACATCCTAACAAGCTTTAGCAGCGATATATCACGTCTGCTCCTCACAACTACAGCTTTGTTACAGCGCTCAGTCATATTTTAGTATTAGTGCATTCCCAAGCAACAAAAGTGAAAGAAGGAAGTGGGTTCATGCAGTTACAGCCTTGCTTTAAACGAAAGTAAGCTGAGGAAGCTGTGTGGCATTGGAGAGTGGAAGAACGCTATCTTTTCAGGCAAGCTGTTTTTAGCAGCTGGCTAACTTGAAGTAGCGCTCGGTCACTCGCACAACACGGTGAATTGATGTTACTGTACATCAAACAAGACACAAAAGTTTAGACATACCTAAAAGGAGGACTCTGTCTGTCTGGTGTTAAATATATTGCGGTTCACCCCTCAAACTACTATAGAGAAACCCAGTCGTCGCTAGCTGGCGTCTGAATACTGTGATATGCTCTGACATGGAGGTGGTAGGAGTGATGGCAGTAAGGCGGCGTGATCCATCACTGACGTACCGAGCCAGCTAATGTTTGCTGTTTGTGCTAAGCTGGAGTTGTTGAGAAACTAAACAGTTTAGCACTGTTGTTGGCCACTTGTTTAGCATTTGTAACAGGATATCCTAGCACTCGTCACCAGAAAGCTAAAATTTCTTTCTTAAATTATGAAGATTACAAGAACTGTGGCTATGCTTTTCCAGCTGGTAAAAACAGCTAACTATAAACTTTCTCCCACTGTCCCATGACAGATTTGTGAAATGTTCCACTGTTTGGCGAGTGTTTGTTATGTTCTGACCATAAAGTTGAAAGAAATAATGATTTGACATTTATTGCGATATGTATCGATATCGACTGATATTCATTTTGTTTATCGTGATAACATTTGTGGCCATATCGCCCAGCTCTAGGTGGACACACTAAATACTGAGAAAAAATACATTATTTCTAACTATTGAGGCTCCAGTAATGTCACATTTTTACCATTCATATATATTTGGTGTGCAAGAGTGGCTTTACTGTATTACTTCTAGTAATCGCCTTATTTTGTAAGCTATCTGTTATCTGATTTCTGCCTTTTTTCTGTGCCTGTAAAGGAATATCATTTTTTTTTCTGATAATGTAACAGCATTACATATATTCCGTTACCACCCAAGTGTGAATTCCCTAATATTGAATTCTCAAATATTTATGTAGTTGCCCTTCCTCTATATCATCCCTTTCTGCTAAAGAGTTAGATGTTACCTCTGAGCTCCATCACACCCACACATGGGGCCATTCCTCACCCAGGCAGGCTGCTTCCACACACTCATCCATCAACACATACACATACCTCTGCTTCTGCCTGTGGCTTTTGCTGGGGCAGTTTAACTGCATCCTGCCCTCACCATGCCTCACATTCACCCAAGACACTCAGGCCATGTCAGGTCCTGTAGAGCAATTTGCTGATGTTTTTTTTTTCCTCTCTACACCACTTTCTCTCACATTCCACAGCTCATAGCCCACTCACGACTACAAGCGAGAGATCTCTTAGTTTTCAGTCCATGCACTGAACACATCTGCCTCCTTTAGAGCCCATATGTCAAACAAAAGGCCCGCAGGCAAGATAAGGCCTGCAGCACAATCATATCCATCTCGCAAAATTATTTACAATTAATATGCATGTGTGTGTGTATATATATATATATGCTACATTAGCTAGTTGCCTATATTTTGCTGTTGATGTTTTGGCATTCTCTGGCCCACAGATTTGTTTAGATTTTTTAATATGGTGCTTTTTGTAATTGAGTTTGACACCCCTGCTTTGGAGCAATTTGGGGGTAATAATTTTGGGGAGGGGCATCACGGAATGGCTGTCAAAAAACAAGTACATAGTACAAGTACATGTTTTTGGAAATGACTTTTCCATAAAATCTCAAGCACTAGTTATATCACATTGTCATTAACTAAAATGATGAGTTGCTGCATGGAAAAAGTCTCTAACTGGAACCACTGTGTGCAGCTGCACTCAGCCAGGCAGTTAGCTAACCTCACTACCTTAATTCTGCATTGAGATTACATGAATCATATCTACCTTCTTTAAAAGGATGGATGAACATAGATATTGGCATATGCAGATATCCAGGTTCACCTTGGTTAAGGCTGGAAATTGTTCCTTGGAAACTGTACCTTTCTGTCCATCCTTCCACTGTTAGAATATCTGTAAGGATGTGTAGCTGTCAAAAAGGCATCACAGAAAAGAAGAAAATTTGCACTTGGAACACCGAAACTAGATGTCTGTGATGTGGAGTAAGGTTTTTATGGACTGATGGACCTAAAATTAGGGTTAGGGTACTTGGATGTTAAGAGACAGAAAATGCAACCGATGTCTAAGACTGAACTTTTGAGGCGTGGAAAAACATATTTTTGAAAAACTAAAAGCAGGTTTCCCAAAAAAGAATGGAAGTTGTGAGAAAGGCAAAGGGTGGATGCACTAAATACCAACAAAATTGATATAATGTTTAGATGTTGAGAATTCTGTGAGAATTTTTTTTTCCTAACGCTAGAAATGTAATATTTAAATGAATGTGGCCTAATTTTGTATAAGTCCTGTAAATCCAAAAAATAACTAACTAAAAACATTGTATGTATGTGGTAAAAAATAAATTTTTATTTATTCCGTACATTACCCAAAGCTTGCTATTCTTGTTATTGACCTTGTCTGGTATTTAGATGAGGCAAATGTAGTTTGGCATGAAAAAAAAACTTATAAATAAACAGTGGGTTATCTTGCGATTTTACAGTTTTGCAGTTTTTTTAATAAATGTTTTTACTGAGCATGCAGAGAATGTCGGAATACGCAACTGATTGCGTTTCACGTTAAGCAAAACGGTGAAGTAAAAATGTGTTCTGTGCTCTGAAAACACGCCTTTCATGCTGCAGCTACAAAAAAGGGTTTAGAAGCACTGCTTAGAGAGTTGCCCATACTGGCTTATCTTTCGGGGTCCAACAGTTCTTGCCAAGCTCGTTAGATTCCAGCTCCGCCCCTCATCTTGTTTTTGCGGAACCTCACCTCTTCCGTTTTGACAGATTATAAGCCAAGCTAGGCGAAAGAAGAGAACGGGGATGATTTAGGACATAAAGGGCCTCTAACTAGGAGCGATTCTGTGGGTGAGCCGGCAGCGGTGATTAAGGCGCTGTGAATGATCGGGTGCGTGATGCACGGCATCCATCTGCCTTCCACACACTGGTCATTTCTCCAGCTCCCCCGCAATTATGATCAACCGCCTATTCAGCCGCGACGTGGCAATCACAGGCCCAAGAAGCCACTTCGTTTGGCCGCTGCCGGCCCACAATGCATCTCTTCTCAATTTAGTGTTCAAGTTGGGACATCACGCCGGGGGGTGGGCGTTCAGTGGGGTCACTCCCCCCAATCAGAAGATAACTAAAGTGCTGGATCAGAAGACGGTTAAGCGCTTGCAGGTGTCTGCCGTTAGACGCGATCTAAAAGGTGTAATTTAATGTTGCTGACATGCTTTCTGAACTGAAACAGCAGGTCAGATATACAGTCTACAATGTGTTGTTCTGTGGGATGATTCCAATGACAGGCTTGAGGTGATTGGACCCCAGCAAGGATTCTCTTCCTCCTTCCCTTCACAGCAGGGCTTTTTGGCTGTAAATCTAGATTGCAGCTCATGCCCAGGTTTCATAAAAATAGTTGGATAACACACAGATAACAATGGTTCAATTTCCTGTCCTGGGAAATTCCAGGAAGGAACAACTCTGATATACCAAATAAGAGCCTTTAGCAAGATGCCTAACACATGTTTACCTGACACTGCGAGTCACTCTGGATAAAAGCATCTGCCATATACATGCAGTATTGTGCAAAAGTCTGTTTATCTTGGCAGTAAATACAGTCATGTGCAAAAGTTTGGTCGACCTATTTAAATTATGTTTTGTAGGTTTTCTAAGTGAAAATAAGGGAAAATATCCTCTACAGATAACAAACTTCTGCACATTAAATGCAGTAATACTGTTTATTTGCTGAATTTAACATAAAAAACACAAAATGTGGTCTAGCACATTTTATATTTAATTTAATAGCCATAACTAACATTGATCTGCATCAAAGAACTTAGAACATGACAAAAAGTAGAAAAATGAACGTTCAGACTTTTGCATACGACTGCATGATTTTACATATAAAAACACCACCTGTAATTAGAGTACATGCGAATAAATATACAAACAATAAAAAGTAACAAGGATGTCTTATTTTGAAGAAAGTAGATATGTCTTGTGAGCCAGTTAGAAAATTCAAACTTTGTCAGATTTCTCCTTGATGCCCCCAGCCATTGCATGAACTGTTAAGTGCCATCACCAGCACTCCTTGTTTAACATAATGAAGTACTGACCATACCTGGTGTTGGAAGATAACCACAAGTAATACTGGGCTTGCTTGAGGAGAGGTTTGGAAGTGGTTAAACAAACATATCAACATCAATCACTACTTTTTATGTTACTGTTATTCATATTTATTCTAATATTAGTGTTTTTTTTCTGAGCAAAGAAATGCTTACTGCCCGGATAAATAGCCTTTTAAGTACCATTTTCTAGGGTGCTTAGAATGTTTGCACAGTACTGTAAATGTAAATATGAATTTCTTATTCAGCACTTTGCAACCATACGAGAGTCGTGGTGTTGTTCCGTAAATGCAGATGAGGATGCAGAGGCTTCAGACTCAGCTTTGATGTAGAGCTCCAGTGCTCTGATGCTTACTTAACCCTAAAAAGTCAAGAATTTTTACTGACCATCTTGAGTATCACAGATATATCTGTATCATTAAAATATCACTACGCACTTAATTAAATATTGGGTAACACCTTCTGAGTGGTCCTTTGTAGACGATTAACAAACTCTTGACAGATTATCAGTAACACATCAACAACATATCACTGAAGTAGCAGTACATCCGAGTGCATTGAGGTAAATATCTTGGTGTACAATTGATACATTACCAACATTAAATAGATGTATTGTTAATATGCTACATGATGTTACTTCCACAAAACCTAACAGCTTGTTGAGGATGTTGAGATGGTCTGTGTTAAATCTGTTACGTGTTCAGTGGCTTCTCAGGTAAACATCGACAGAAATGGTCTTGGACTCTTTAAATAAAGTGAAAAACTGAATTCAGCAGATTATAAACACATTTTATTTACACAGTTTATTAAAAGTCTCATGATAATCTACTGAATGGATTCACTGCTGCTACATCATTATGTTGTTGATATGGTACTGAGAGTCTGCTGAATGTTTATTTCATCTGAAAAGGACCACTCAAAATAAAGTGTCGCCAAATATCGTAACAAATTACATTCAGGGGAGAGCAGTGCACTGCCTTACATGGGGTGAAATGTAATACAGATATTGTGTGTTGTTAAACAGGTTCAAGCAGAACATGCTTTTGGTCATCTTGTGTTCCCATAGCAACATGATCTGTAAATTCTCACAGAAACAGAACAGATATTTATCAACGTTGACTCTGATGACCGTTTTTGTACCATAAACTTTTTCATCATATGCTTTTCTCAGTTACTGAATTAAAAGTGACAGATTTCACAGCTGTATTGTTTAAATCTCCCTCTTGATGTCTGTAAAACAGCACTTTTTTAAAGCACATAAACAACTGGTCATAGCCAAGCAGGCTGAAGTACAGCCTCCACACGGTGGGTTTTGTTCATTAGTAACTAAGCCAAACAAAGCTTCTTTGTGAATGATTATTTTATATATTTTTTAAATACAAGGAACAAGGCAATTATAAACACAGATATAAGCTCATCACCCACACCATTCCTCCATAACAGATATAAAAACACCATTCCTTCATAACAGATATAAACTCATCACCCACAACATTCCTCCTTGGCAGACAAAAGTGACATAAAATTGAGTTAATGCATAAATATGAAATTAAAATGACATAGTAGGCCCAGTACTAGTGAATATGATTATCATTATACAGACATAAGCAATTCAACAACAGCAAACAAGTGACATGACTTCATCAAAAGCTGTCTTCAGTCCTTCAAATATTCTAGCACTAGCCCCATGTATATGAGCTGTTGAGCATGCCATTGATACGATAATAAGAAAAGTTAGGGCCCATACTTGTCTGCTCATCACATATGTAGGGTTCCAACATTTTAGCAACAAAATTTTGGCAGCTGTGAAGGCTACTAACAGTAGGTGGTGTTAGAACAACTTTCTTCTCCATCAGAGTTGAAACAAAGTAAGCCTTCAAAACAGTTACATTTTTGGATGTTTTTATGCACAGATTAATCAAAAATACATTATAGGTAGTCAACAATAAATTTGCCACAGCATCTTTCATGTTATTCTGTGATATTTGTATATTTTTTCTATTTTGGTTGGGAAGCTTATCTGGTTTAGAGAATATAGAACTGTATTGAATTTATTGTGTTTTGCATTGTTTGCCCAAATGTTTTACCAACTGTTACAACTAGCCCCTTCATCTATATCAGTTAATCTTGCCTGTTGGATAAATTGTAACACTCACCCTCATGCCACTCTCTGCTGAATTTACTTTTGTAACAGGGAATTGTAGAAATGTGATCATTTTTCTCAGATACTTAATACTGAAAAAATGTACAGGGTCTGCACAATCAACTTTGTTCCATTTGTTTCAACATTGAAAAAAGTAACTGATCAAAAAATATCTCTTCTACTTGTGACCACAAATGTAGTATCAATTGAAAGTTTCAGACTCTCACTTTTGACAGAAATTTCTCCTATCAATGATGTACGAGTGAGAAATAATGATCAAATTCCACCATGCTTTTGTGACAGGTAAATGCCAAAGTACCCACAAATGGGATTTTGTGAAAATAGGATAACACATCCTCTACAGAGAACACACTTAAATATACTTATTTAGTGCACAGTTTTTATTTATATGCTGAGTTTAACATATTGGAATAAACTAAAACATAAAATATAGAATAAGACTTTTGCACAGGCCATTTTTCCCTAACATGTTAAATTCATCAAATATGTCACATTTAGCAAATAAACAGTATTTGTGCATTAAAATGTACAGTAGTGTGTTCACTGTAGAGGATGCGTTAACTTATTTTCACTTAGAAAAGCAGCAAAACCTGGGGTGCCCATACTTTTGCACATGGCTGTGTTTCTGACTTTAAGGGTTGGCACTCCCTCCGATACCATGTAATGAAATATTGCCAGGCCGGCAGGTCGCCTGAGTTTCAAATCATCCCGCGGCTGTTTTCCTTTATTGACCCAAGCAGCGCAGGCTGGTGTTGCAAGAGGCCCGTATGTTATATCAGGCCTGCCCACCTACAGTGTGTGTTTATGCCATGTGCCTTTGGCTAAACAAAGCATTGGGAGCTCGACCAGAGTCAGACGCGTGGCTGTGAGAGAAAATAAGAAGAGCATAAAATGAAAGAGGTTTGCTCTCGTAGACTCGCTCATTTTCATGGAATCCTCTTGTGTGGTGGAGTGGACCTCGGGGGATGCACCTTCAAAGAGGAATATCCGTCACTCACAAACACTCTCAGACTCACACAGAGCTGGGCAAACCTGTGGACGTTTGAAAGGCGCTTTGTAGCTCAGATGAGATGGGTGTTGTTTTGTGGTAAGTGGAAGACAGAAGAGTAGACCCTGTTTGTTACTGTGATGACACCCCAGCAGGGACAGAGGAAGCAGCTGGGGAGAGAAGCAATAGTAAGAAGGAAAGTATAAAGGGGAAGACAGGGACCGTATTGCTGGTGTTCAATTTAATTTATTTACTATTATGGTGTTTTATAAAACAAATACATAAATTGCATTGACAGAGGCATAAAATTATCATATAAGCACATATATACTCACTGGCATTGCCATCTCTAGCCTTTTGGTCCACCAAGTATGATTTTTGGGACCCTCCCCAGACCTATTCGTTTTGCACAGTTTAAAAGTGGAGAGAATCATTTTTTAACATTTTTTTTCAATGTTACAAACTTCATTAACGGTATAACACAAAACAAACTTCCAAATAAATAAATAAATAAATAGTTTGCTAGTGGATATACTGTCAAATTACAGACTAATTAATAAGAATGCCTACCAAAAGACAATTTACTGTCTAAATTGTAGCTAATAACTAGCTAAGTTGTATTTTACTGATGACTGGGTGCTAGTGAATGCCCGGTTTATGTTTATAACATTCTCTATCCAGGGGTCTCAAAGCATGATTTTCTGCTAACTCAATCTAACCCTGGATTGGTTATTCATCATAAATGTCACCCTATGTTTACATTGGTGGCGACAAATTGCTAATGTTGCCTGAAGTTTGTGTCTTGTTGGTGAGTTTGAGCTCTTGTTGCCCTGTGTGGGCATGTACACTTTAAAGAAAATGTTACAAAAGTGTACTATATATGTTTTGCCATTTTGTTCAAAATATGACCGTGGTTATAAGTTTACAAGTTTGTAAATTTCTCTTCCATGTTTTGCACGGTACCGTTGGGAATAGGATCAAATTGCCAGTAAGAAGAAGTTCAGAGGGCAGAGGCCGGAGATTATGCTTGAATATCTAAACCTGGATAAACAGTTAACTGTCATTCCTTATTCAAGTTAACTGCTCCTGTTTTTGGCTATGTGAAGCTATAACTTAGTCAGGTCATGGTTATTGTGCATAAGGCACTGTTACACAGTCCTATAACTGGAGTTCAAAAGCACCCAAAAATATGACAGCCATGTTGAAATATTTAATGCTGTTCTGTGTTGTATCTGTCAGTGTTGTAGCCAAAATTCCATTTTAGGGAGAACTTGGAAACAGGTTAAGGGGGCCAGCTAGCATATATTAAGGCCCAGAGACATTGCTGTAGTGAGCTACCACCTAACCAGCTTCAGTAAATAGCTACATTATTACATTACCCAATCATTAACTTAATCGGGGGGGGAGGAGAGTAACATTAGTAACTGTAACAACTGGCTGTATAGTACAGCAAGTAAAGGCTAACTATCCAAAAGTCCTACCTTTTAGAGCACTAGACAATGATGTGAATGATTAAGGATAGTGATGTTCTTGTCCTTTTTTTGCTAAATTAAACTTTATTTACTTTACCACGGTCAACTACTACTACTCGATAGCTAGATAAGGAGTCTATAGGAACTAGGCACAGCTTAGCTATGTTCTCACTATTAGGAGAAACAGTGGAGCCAGCTAATGCTGTGTTGACATGTTGGCGCTGAAAAACAAACTGCTCTGTGCTGCTGCGATAACATCCATCGAAATGTTGTGATGATCTCAGAGCTTTACCTCTCTTTCATTAGTGACAACCTTACTTGCTGTAATATTTTCATTGGCTTTTTTAATGGTCAGAAATCTGTGCATTCTGGCTTCCCTGGTATCTGCACCCATTGTTTATTTTATCAGATCTACTTAGCAATTGCTTAGCCTGCCTGAGAGGCTTTAAATAATGCAGGGAAACAGATGGACAACAATCTGTAATTATAGAACTGCAAAGTGCACCTGTGTGGTAAGTGGACCTGATAAAATGGACAATGAGTGTAGATACAAGGTAGGTGTGCATGATAAAGTGACCAGTGTGTTTATGACCACACACATCAGTAAGGGAAATATGAAACAATAAGTCACTCAATCCCATGTGTTTGATGATTTTACCACGGTGGCAAAATCACTGTGATGCACGGCCTCTCTGGACTGACTGCTTTACGCAAGCAAGACCCCACTGTGTGTCAGAAACAGAAATGGCCCTTCATGATTGTTTGTGAAACCTGAGTGACTGGCTTCACCTCTGTAGCACGAAGAAGCAGAAAAACACTTATTAACGCTGCTGTTCTGACAACCTGTGGGAGTAAATAGGTAGGAGAGGCTGCCCTACTGTCTCTGCACTGTGCACTTATGTCACACATGACTGCATGCTGGAGGCTAAAGGAAGACTTGATTCACTCAGAAACTGCCCTCACCGGAGAGCCTGTGCGAGTATGAAGCAGGGCTGCAGCTAACAATTACAGTGCTGGGCAAAAGTCTTAGTCACTTAAGCACATTGCTTAAAGCCATTTACCTCGTAAAACTACATGTAACATTGCAATAAATGCAGAGAATAGTTTATTACAGTATTTTCAAAACAGTATTTGACATATTGTAAGCTTGTGTAAAGAACAAAGTTTGGTTTCAGATTTCTTTTGGATGCCCCAGCCATAAATCACCAGGACACTTGTTTTAACATAATGAAGCACTAATTAACCAAACCAAGTGTTGGATGATCACTACAATTAATACTGGACTTTGGACTTGAAATTATTGACGGACGTAAAGTCGCTACTTACTGTACTAATGGTATTTGTATTTTAGCACAGTAATATAACTTGTATAATTGGTCAATTTCTCAACAATTTGTTTAATTAATCAAAAAATCTAAAGATGAAAATAAATTCATAATGGCGCAAGAAACCTGGATTTTTTTTTTAATTAAAGTTTTTAAAACTGTTAATAAAAATGAATTTGTTACTTCTTAATTTATTGGCTGTTTTTGCTTTTTTAGCTTTCATGTTCTCTCTATTTAACACATTTAATTATTTATCTAATATCTTTATCTAATATATTTATCTTTAATCTACTTTTATCACCATTTATATGATTCTGAGTGGGCCATCTCTGCGTAGGCAGCATCTGATACATCACTGGCTAAATGTTTCAACATTATGCATTACTACATTTGTGGTTGGCATGAACAACTAACATGTTTGTGATTTTATGACCAAATTTTACAGATTTTAAGTGTTAACGCTCATCATCCCAAATGTGTGCTATTTTTATCCTCCACAGAAGTGGGGTAGTAAGGGGTTAAGTGCATTGCCCAAGGGCACAGCCAGATATACCCAGATATACCCAGTGTGTCCTGGGATTTGAACCCTATTGTCTAAGTAAAAGTTAACACACCCAGAGAGAACAAATATAACTGTAGCATTTTTCTGCAAATTATAGTGCGCTGCTTATTTCTATTTGACAAGTTTAACATATTAGACAAGAAAAAATAAATAAATATAGAATGTGCCATAACTTTTTTATGGCCACATTTTTTATTTTTTACAATATGTTAAATTGTAAACAAACAGTAATTATATATTGACATGTGCAGAAGAATGTGTTGTGTAGAAGTTGTGTTGACTTAACTTCATTCAGAAAATCAACAAAATGTAATTTGTCTGGGGTGCCCAAACTTTTGCATATGACTGAATAGCTAAATCCCTAAAAATTGGATTTTGGTCAGGAGTTGTTGCTGAAAATGAAATACATACATCAGCACCTGTCTGTATTTGTTTGCAGAAATATTTAGGTATTCTTTCCGGATGTCCATATCACTTGGAAAACTGCTCTCAACCTTTTTGCTTCCCCACTAAACTAAACCCTGACAACTTCAAATGGGATTGTTTACATTTTAAAACATGTTATAACTATTCAGTTTTCCATGGTATGGGCCCGTGTGGCATGTAGCGTGTAGCCTGGCCTGATTTCTTTCAGCTGCCTGTGAGGAATACAGCTGTCTTTCATTAATGAAAAGACTATTGATGCCTTTGTTGGGTATCTGACAGTAAGGCTGTAGTAGCCAGATCTAATGTGGTACTATGAAGATGAAAGAGAGAATCCTTTATTTATACTGTGAAGTTATAACCAGCTTTTGCTAATCCTGAGGAATACCCTGCCTGCATCAAATATATCCACCATGTCAAGATAGCTTGACAGCCTATCGCCTGCCCCCTAGCAAATGTGCTGGCAAACTGAAGCAGAAAATATCTAATTTATAAGTTATTAATCTTTAATTCCTCCGTGTCAGTGTGATATTGATGCTTCAGCTCAAGTGGAACAGGATTATCTATATGTGGGGCTCCAGATCTATAGAGTTCAGCTTAGATTGCCCAGAGGAACCGAATGCTCCTGTACAGAACCCAACACGAATGCATGATTAAGCAGTCAGAATCCATGATACATGATGCAGGCACCTCAGTTGTTACTGCGGGTTCAGTTGGAGTTTTTAAGGAAAAAAGAAGAATCTGAAGTCGATCCCCAGTGAAATGCTATTTTAAGCCTTTTTTTGACATTGACATTTGATCATAAAGGTTTTGTGATCCTCTGTTGGTGGACACGTGATTCTTCATCTATATTCCATACTTACTGCTCAAATGTTTGGACACAACTGATTGAATCCTAAATCTTGTTTAGATCTAAAAGCTTATGGTGAAATGCTTGTAATTTCTAAGACACGTGTAAATAGTTAATGCTTAAGTATGAAGTATATGTTCGATATGTCCGATATCATAGATAATACAGCTGCACAGTCTAGGTGAGATACGAGAGGCGATCTTTGTAGATTCTGAAGATGTACTTCACTATCATGAGTCATGGCAGGTAGTGTTTAGTAATATGACAGCATCATGTTACCATTACTGGTAATTGTCATGATAGACATCATAATATGTGATGTAATGATTGCTAACTAGAGTACATTTAGCAAAAATTAGCATGTGAGCTGTCATGACGTCAAACATTATGACATCTGTTTATGGCATGGTAATGTCAGTGGGCCTCATTTGCCAAATGTTCTTAAGAAAAAAATTCTGCTTAAAACCCACTTGGCAGTTTTCATGAAGATTCTGACATTCACCAGTGTCTTCTTATTTGGAATTTGTTCTTAAGAAGAGAATCTACACACACTCAAGAGGACACAAATGCAAACAATTTTGGGAAAGAACTTTCTTAGAACTTTCTCAAGAACTATTTAAAAAAAAAAATCTTAGGAAGATGTTGGTGAATAAGGCCCAGTGTTATGTAGAAGAGTTCAAGTAAAAAGAAAAAAGAAGCAAAATCTGACTTGTTTTAGCCAATTTCTAATCCACTGAAATATGCATGATGCTATTTTTACTTATCATAGATGCTACCATATCTTAATAGGCACTATTTCTGTCCTTATTTTTTGTTCTCATGATAGTTTTGATACAGTTTTACATACTGGAAGTGCTGAAGTGTGAGCAGGTTTTGGACTAAGGTTTCTTCATACGTTTTCAGGAAAACTATTCCAAATACAGTCCAGATTTGCTCCTATATGAAGACTGAATGTAACTTAAATTGTGCTGAAAGGCGATTCTGGTTGGCTGGTCTGGCAACCACCAAAAATTCTCCATTGGCGATCCATTACTGCCTGCACATTTGCTGTGCTGCCGGCAATGGATTGTGACCTGTGTGGATATTATTAATGTGGAGCTTTTGACTGCAAGGGTCTATGGTGCTAATAGGGGGGATATTAGACACTCTGGAAAATGTTTCTAAGAGGATTAGTGACTTTTTTGAAATAAAACGCCTTATTTCTATTAGCATTATTATTACTATTACTGTTGGTGTCACATTATATTCCTGTATTGTATTGGTTTATTTTACATTACCTTATATTAACTTTTTTCTTCTTCCTTATCTTGATCAGTCTTATATTGATGGGTGCCATGACAGTGAAAAGGGTGGTGTGGGAGGCTGGTTGCTCCATTTTGCAATATGTATTCTGACCCAAAAAGACAAAACAATATTTAAATAATGAAGGTAGGTAGGTTTCAAATTGAGTTTTTAAAAATGTGTCGTATAAAATCCCATTATACTTTGTTGCCAAAATACTACATATATAAAGTTTAATATATAATAAGATTTAATATTTACAACTTTAATACATTAAGTTTAAGTAAATTAGTAAGTTAAATACAGTATAAAAATATATATCTTTCTTTGGGTGAAAGGGTGGGGTTACGGTAACTTTCTATCAGGCCAAGTCAAAAGTCCTCACAGCCAGCTTTGGTCTGTGGGCCACTCTTTGGGCAGCCATGCTGTAATAGACAAAAAAATAAGACATTTTAAATCCATTTTAAGACTTTATAAGTCTCTTTAAGGATCTCCGGGCGCCCTGTCATGTCTTCTGAACCAGTAAAAACAGCCATTACGTGAACGGCAAACACGCATCCCACATATGGAGATACGGCGAATCTCAACTCACACGTTTGCTTTTTTGTGTTATTCTTATCCCGACACTCCTACACCTGACCTTTAAATCCCACTGCAGTGTCGTCAGGCTATCGCACATCCAGGGTTTATTAATTAGCCATAGATAAACTTCACAGCTCCCGACGTGGTGCAAACATGCAGCCTCCATAACAGTCCCATCGAGGCAAGTCTCCCTCTTAAGGCATTTTGTTTTGCTTTTCCTCATTATTACAGGCCTGTCAACACAGCCCACCAGCTGTGCCTTTTTGTGTGCATTGAAATGCATCTTAATATGAGCTAACTGGCTACAGTAATATTGTTTTTCCCCTTCCTGTCAGTTAAGTAGCCCTACCTCCGGTGTTTTTAATTAGCTGCCCTGGCTCGTTCTGAAGAAGGTATTGCTCGTCAGAAATGAAAGAGTTTGACTTAAATGAGATCTCCGAGGCCTTTGGATCTATCAGCAAGGCGGACAGACTTCTTTGTAACACCGTCTTTGCACCATCTGTAAAGGTGGCGTCTCTAAAGTTCAACCCTGTTTTTCAATGCGCTGTCCTTGCTGTCATTGGTAAACAACTCTCTCTCTCTCTCTCTCTCTCACTCTCTCTCTTTTTCTCTCTATCACACAGGGACTCAAACCCATGGATCACAATGGGCTGTCAGATCCCTACGTTAAACTGCACCTGCTGCCTGGAGCCAGTAAAGTATGTACACTTTTACTCTGTGTGCGTAGAAAAACATCAGTATATACAGTTAATGTCACTGGGTCCCATATACAAGTTATAGGTACAAGTTAAATCATATATTTAATTTAAGACACAGAAGCCTTAACAATAACTACAATATCAGTTGTTCAGCATTCAGTGTGGCCTTTACTTCCATGATTTGCAGGAGACTTGCTTTCAGGTTTTCAATGAAATCTGCAGGGATAATTTTCCACACCTCCAAAGTTCAGTCTTAGAAATTGATTGCAATTTCTGCTTCTTGAAGTCCGTGTAGTCTTTAAGTTGTTTTGACGGTAATAGGCTACAGTTTGAGTAGCTGGTATTGTTAAATAGTATTGTTGAAGTTCAGTAGTACATTACTTTCATGCAACGTCATTTCAGTGCATAGAAATATTAACTTGCTTGTATGTGTTAATACTAAACGACCTTGTAATTCAGAGGATCCAGTGATATTCTGGGGGAGATGTATGTAAGACAAAACTTGTCAGTTTGGAACATTTTTGTTTAAACCAGCTTAAACCCAGACTTCCTAATATGGGCCAACTACAGAATGACGCACAACAGAGATCTGATAGCTCCTGTTGTTCAGTCAGTCCATACATGCGCGTGCAAAAGTTTGGGCAGCCCTGGTCGAACTACATGTTTTGTTGAATTTCTAAGTGAAATACGTTAACACATCATCTACAGAGAACACACATCTGTACATTTGAATGCACAATCACTGGTTATTCGCTGAATTTTAATACAATGGGGGAAAAAAAGACAGCATAAAATGTGGCCTGTGCAAAAGTTATAGCACATGTTAATGTTAATATGTTACAATTTGCAGAATGCCATATTTAAATATGACATTTCAAAATGTCATATTTAAAATCAACAAAATTGAATTCAATGTGTTGAAACTTTGACATATGGCTGTATATGTGATGCCGGTACAGCAAAGTAGTGTGAATGGAGCAAGCTTGCATTGTAGAAGTTGTATTTGTTATAATAATAAATATAAATATAAATAATTATGATTTGATAAATAATGTACATTCTTCCACAGCTCCCAGCTGAGCCATTTTAACCCTTTGATGTTTCCTAGTTTGTGTGATAGCTCCACTGTGTGATAATTCCTAGTGAGAATGTCTTTTCTTCAGCGTTAGTGTTTTATCCTCATGTGGTATCCTTGAAACAGTTGTGACCTGTGTAGTCCAATCTGTCAAATTCAGAAGTGTTCAACTTAGCATAATCTTTTTCTGCTACATAGGGCACCTTATTTCATTAAGCAACTCAGAGTACTTCGTCACTGCTCCTACTTTTGTCACTTCAAGGGTTTCCCTAGCCTTTAATCAAATCCCCCAGCGGTACCTCATGATCAAGGCACTTCTTTGGCTTGTCACTGACCAGACCCTGGGTGCTACATATTATTGCCTGGTCATTTATTAGAACTCATCTGTGCTCGTTTTCCCCTTACTTGGTTTGCCAGCAAACCACTTAGCAGCAGACATCACAGAGAATCCTAATTCTGCTCATTCCAGACTGGGATGTATGATATGATCCACAATAATGCTGGAGTCTCCTTCAGAGGGTGATTAAGTAATTGATTGGGAGAGAATGTTAGCATATGGAGTTTTTTCATTAGAATCAGGGAGCACCTCAAAGATGAAACAAGGCCCAGATGTTGCTCGAGCCACATTAATCACCAAGAGAGTGTGTGTGTGTGTGTGTGTGTGTGTGTGTGTGTTTGTGTGTGCGTGTGTGTGTGAGAGACAGAAAGAGACAAGCTTTTTATTGTGGAAATGACTACAGCCATACAGTGCTGTGCAAAAGTACTGCAGAGACCAGCTGTCATCTATTTAATGTCCAGTCAAAACAGTCAAATACAAGTTACTCATTTTCAGCATCAAAACAAATATTTAACATAAATTTACACAGGAAATATATATGTCTTTATTGTGTTCACTCTTTGCCTTTACTAAATCTTCCATTCTTTTCAGGAGACTTCATTTCATTTTTTCAAAGAAATATGCAGGGATATTTATCCACACATCCAATGTTCGGTCTTAGAGCCTTGTTGGTTGTATTTTCTGGTATTCACAATCACAATAAACACATTCAGTGGTACTGAGGTTGTTGCTAGGTTGAAGAAGCTTACCAAATGCTGGCAAAAATGTTGCAAATTTAGTGTTTGTATCCATCCTGCGTAGTTTTATATCACACCACCTCACCTAGAGCATGTCTGATCACGTGATGGATTTTGTTGAAAAAATGTAAGCGAAAACTTTAATTTAGTGAATGCTATCATGCAAAATTTCGAAGTTGTGCTCCAGTTAGTTTTTTAGTAATTTTGTTTAACGTTTGCCCTATTAATTAATGTCTAAAGTGCATTTTTAACTGCTTAGAGAATGACTGAACTGAGCTGAAATTTAAAAGGGACTAATCCTGTTTCCTGACGAAGGACAGTGAAAATAACAGACGTCTTACTCCTTCATAACTTAAAATGAGATATTTGACTAAGAAGCACAATATAAAGAAGTAGTAAAACTGTAAAATGAAAAACACCTGATCAATAAACCTTTATAATGTTTAGGAAAGTATATTATTCTTTTTTGAGAAGTAAGACATTTTGTATTACCTGTTTTTGGGAGATCTGTTGTACATAGGATCTTGCAGAGGCACACAAAATGCACCCTGCCTTGCTGGCTATCAAAATGATTTTCTTACAGTCCAGCTGCAGAAAAGGGCTTGAGAATTCTGAAAATATCTGGAGAACATTTTTACACAGGTTTTGCAAACATCAGTGAATGACGCAAGTAGCAGAACCTGAGAATTCAGGTGAAATCAGCTTGAGAGTGTGTATCTCGGGGAAGAATATTGCCTCTTGGTTTGAGGAAAATAACATCCAGCATCCCATCTGGAAACTTCAGATGATTATGATGGTGATGTCCTCATGGCCAGTACATTTGTTTTGATGGCCTGCAAGGCAGGGTGCATTTTGTGTGCCTCTGCAAGATATTCTGTCTACAACAGATTCTCAACAACAAGAAATAAAATAGCTTATTATCTCTCAATAAGTACAGTAGAAAGATTTTCTGTAGTGTTATAAGGGTGTTTTTCTTTTTACAGTGTTAGTGTTTCTTTATGTTGTGCTTCTTAGTCAAATACCTCATCTTCAAAAAACAAATCACTATGTAACACTTGGGGTTCTCTCTCTGTCACAGTATCTTCCTGGATTGCATTAATTATCATGTTATTTATATTTGTTATTATTATTAATGTGACAAATCATTGGATTTGACATGTGGGGCTTGCTCCTCATAAAATCAGAATTGCACAATTTTCCTTTTACCCCTACTTGATCAGTGCCGAGTCCTTTGGTGTCCAAGGTTTACTTCTTTAGCTTTGTACTGGAGCTGTGAGGCTAATGTCACTAACAAGTAATGGAAGCGTATACCTCACCAAATAGCACTGTGAAAACTGCATGTAAATACACTACATGGCCAAATGCATCACATGTTCGCTGAACATCATATTCCAAAACCAAGGGCATTAATATGAAGTTGAAAAATGATAAGGGTAACTCTTATGCCAAGCATGGCATTCGTTTACAAGGAAAGCTCTTCCTCACTGTGGAGATGTATGCATACATACATACATAGTAGCCAGAACAACCTGAAAAACTTTGTGTTGAGCCAAACACTACAAACTGTTTGTGATTTCTGTCATATTTTACCATTGATTTTGAAATGCTAATGTGGTTTTTAGTTTTGGGTTTATAGGCCCTTCCCCATTCAAAAAGATGGGAGTCTGGTCTTGCATGACTGGAAAGAAAACTACCTGGAAGCGTTGCCAAGATGGCCACTGTGGACAGGCTCTCCTATAAGGACTTTGGCATTACCACTGCTTCAGAGTCCAGTGGCGGCGTGCTTTACACCACTCTAGCCGACACTTGGTATTGTGCATGGTGAGGTTAGGCTCATTTGCAGCTGTTTGGACATGGAGTCCCAATCCTTGAAGGTCACCTTTTGTATGCGGTGTTTCCTGGAGCAGTTTGGAACTTGTTGATGTGTACTGACACCAAGGACAGACCATTTTTGCATGTTAAGTGCTTCAGTAGGGTCCAGTTCTGTGAGCTTGTTTGGCCTAGATGTTGCTGCTCCTACATGTTTCCACTTGACCAGGGCAGCTCTAGCAAGACAGAAATTTGACGAACAGGCTTGCCTAAGGGCTGGAATAGCCAAACTCAACAATTAGAAGGATCATCCATATACTTTGGCCATGTAGTGTATCATCAGATCTCAAATTGACTTGCTTATGAGTTTTCTGACACAATAAAAAAAAATGACAAAAGTAAGGACAAAATTCGAGCTTTAAAATGACTGTCTTCTTTTTTTAGGCCAATAAGCTCCGGACCAAGACTCTCCGCAACACCCTCAACCCAGTCTGGAGTGAGACATTGACCTACTATGGCATCACTGATGAGGATATGGTCCGCAAAACACTCAGGTACATGCTCAATTCTTTTGTATTCTGTACATACACGTCAGCATCCGTCATTTTGTTTTTGATGTATAATGTTTTATTAACACATCTCATATTGATCTTAATTGTAGTAGTTATATTATTTCAACCCAAACCTTTGAGGTTTCAATCCCGCTCTTAAATTCTGAGTGAGTAAATAAAAGTATATATCTTACTTTAGTAAAAATATCACTGGCAACCAGACAGTAAGGCTTCACAATAAATATTTCAGCCTTTTCTGTCTGTGCTTTCCAATTAGTCCACAGGTCATCAGGCTCTGTGACTAAAATAACTCTGAATAGCAAGGCTTTGTCTGCTGGGTTAATCTTCTTTTAATGGAGGGGGGGTCAGTTGTGTGCATCCATCAGCCACTGATACATGCAGGGGGACGCTAATGTTACTTGCCCATGTAATCTTTAGTGGTTTTAATCAGCGTGCTGGGTTTCCTCACAGGCTGCTCAATCAGGCTCTGCGCTAAATACCATAACTGATATGTTTACTGCCTGGGGCACCACTCAGAGGATCAGTGATGCCAAAGTGAACTCGCTGACCCATGCATTTTAGTGGCAAATGCATTTTTACATGCAAGATGTTTAGTTCATGTGTGTTCATTTTGCTCTTATCAAAGTTATTTTTACATATCTGTCAGACTCAGGACCAGTATGTGTGTGACAAGGCACAGCACGAAATATGCCTTAATGCAGCTGCAATATAAATGTGCAATATGTCTGAAATTAACAGTAAGTTTATTGCTAATCACCACACTCCAGTTTTTTTGTACATAACTGACGCAAAAAATAGCACATTGGACAATAAAAGCTGTTCTAAATGAAGCTTAAAGCTAGAAACATACTCAATGCAAGTACGAGAACACAAATAACAACACCCAGCCAACGCATTGCAATCGCACTGTCCTGCTACACATCACCATGCATTCTTTTGTTACTGTGGCAGTTAAAATGGTTTTAACAGCCACAACAACTAAATATTGTTCAGCTGGGACAAGAAGTGATGTATTATATTTGCACTACTATTCAAAAGTTTGTTTTCTTTAATAGAAAACTAATTTTGTTTGGCCAACTTAACCAGGTTTGGCTGTTGCTATAGCTTTCCTTGTAAGTGGCAATCTTTGGGGTCCAAGCACTGTTCACCATTTTAGAGGCAGTAGAACTCAAATGATGCGCAAAATTTTTAGACTGACCTCTATTTATGATAGATGTGTGTTCCCCAAAGAATGTCTGCCAAATTTTCTGCACAAAAAAAGTTAAAATACCTAGAAAACATATTTGGAAATTTGAGTTGCTTTGTGACACATTTTGGTATCCAATAATGCTTAAACTGTGTTTGTGTAGCTCAAGGCGGTTGCGTTGGCATACTTACGTGAAGCATGTTTCTGGCCTAAAGAGGCAGCAGCAGGTTGCACTGGCGTTAACCCTCATTCATCAGTGATATGGGTTAGTGTATGTCATGCATTTCGTCATGTGCTTTTGGTCCCATTTCCAAACTGCTCCGCTATTTATATCTGCTCCATTGTGCCAGGCTTTTCATGTTGTGTGACAGAGCAGGTAATTGACATTCTTATAGTCTGGCAACCAGACTCATGCAACACACTTCCCTCATTTAACTTTCCCTCATGTGAGTCGAGAAGTAAAAATTAGGTTCAGCTGAACATAAAGTGGCTCTTTTTTGTGATAAGCTACTAAAAAGTAGCAGGCTACACAAAAGCCTATTATAATCCATTTTTGTCTTAATTGTAAATTGTATTTATTAGTTTCCGATGGCATATTCTTATTCCAGACAACAAAACCCATTATCAAGCATTTTATTCACCGCTAGTAGACGTCCTGTTTCTGCTGTATGATCATGAAATATTGATTGAGATCGCAGTTCTCTGCCCATGGATACTTATAGCAATTAATATTCATCACTGTTATTGGAAAAGCAATCACTCTGATATATTGATTATCTATCAACAGAGAAGGGAAAGACATTGATATTCAAGTCAAATGCGGTCTCAATGCCTTTCGTCCTTCATTGCAATGCAGCCTATCCTGACAATGCTAGGTGGCAGTGATTCAGACAGATACTGACTGTAACAAAACTAAAGTCTCAGTAGCATTGTAAAGCTAAAGTTTAAATTGGTTGTTTAAACCGGCTAATTTTTGTATAATGAGAAAACAGTTACTTCAAGCTTTTGAAAGGTGATTCCAAATGTTTGAGTGGTAGTGTAAATAGCTCACTCCACCACTTTCTCCATCCTCCCCCTCTCTCTATTCCCTACAGGCATCATATTCACATACATCAGGCTGTCTTGCCTGCCGTGTCATCCAGTAAATGCAGAAATAATCTATGTATCCATTACTCATTTGTGCTGCTGTTGCGCTGCAGGTTAGTAGCAGCACAGCCGGGTGTGCAGGAGTCTCCGGGCCAGCTCCATGGAGATGAGAGCCCTGAGTCAGGAGCCTCCCAGCTCTGTCTGGACGGCGCGTGAATTAATGAGGCAGGGTGTCTGCCCTTCAAAGGTTGTGTTCCTGCGCATACCACCATCGGCGCAATTCTGCTTTGTTCTTATAGTGCTAATGGCTGGGAAAGTGCTGTGTTCTGCTGTTAGCGGTGGGCGATCAGCATTTGGGGATTACAGGAATTTAAAAGTTGTAGAGGGACGCAAAGCTCTCCAAATGGTGCATAGTTATTATTACAATCACCATCTGCCTGTTTGTTCACTCTATTTTTGTAGACAGGCCACAGGAAAGAGCTTTAAAAAGCTGCTTTCTAAAAAATAAGTTAAGTGCGAGTTAGTGCTTTTTATGTAATCAGTCTGACCTCTTCAAGCCCCAATCTGGTTTTTAGCATTGCAAAAACAAAGACTTTCATGTAATCCATATTTAAATGTTCATTATATATGTTTAACATACTGTCTGCTAGTAAACTCAGAGCTGATTGTGCGGTGCCTGTAGCGCTGCTTCTGCTCTGGAGATTTAAACCTTGTAAGTCTCAGTAATCCAATATCATAAAACTCTTAGTATTTCCTCACTTTTGATGCAGTAAGGAAACTTTGTTAGTTTCAAAACATATCATTCACTCTCCACTCCATACAGCCCACATATCAGGAGTGCACAACTCCGGTCCTGTAGGGCCGGTGTCCAGCACAGTTTGGAGGCTTCCCTGCTCAAACACACCCACTTAACCTGGCAATTAACAGGCAAGTGTGATCAGGTGAGTTTGAGCGATGAATCACCAAACTGTGCTGGACACCGAGTTGTGCACCCCTGCCATATATGGAAAAACAACTAAGCAAAAACAGCTTATTCTGAACATTTTGTGATGTCACAAAAACCAGTGCTTTTACATACACAGTTATATGCAAAAGTTTGTTTAAATTACACAGTTTGTTGATTTTCTAAGTAAAAATAGGTTAACTCATCCTCAACAAAGAAATGTTTTTCCTGCACATTTTCTTGCACAATTTCTATTTATTTGCTGAATTAACACATTGGAAAAAATAGAACATAAAATCAAAAATTTGAAATAATTGCGGCCCACCCCAATATGTGAAATTCAGTAAATAAACAGTAATTGTGCATTAAACGCGCAAAAGTGTGTTCACTGTAGAGAATGTCTTAACTTACTTTTACTTCGAAAATCAACAAGCATTGAATTTGACCTGTGGCGGCATACCGTGTTTGTCATTTCAGCCTACAGCAGTTTAGCCCTGTGCATTCATTCATTTTTGAATGAAGCACAATTGATTTTAAGACAGTGATTTTCAAACCAGACTTCAGCACCCCAGACAGTTCAGATTTTTCCTCTATCCCTTTGTGTTGTGAGTAGAGTTGGGGCAAAAGGATTAATGCTTACCAGTTAGGCTTTTTTGTTGATATGAAGAATCCTGAGGAATTAAAGGAATGTGCAGTATTCAAATACAGAAATCGCTTTTTGGGTATTCATTACATTTCATCATGGGAAGACAGAGAAAATATACAGGCTAACAGTTCGAGGAAACACTAGGTTTATGTTAGACTACAAAACACCTGAACGTGAGCACCTTCTCAAGGATGTGTTGTTAAGGATGTGACTGAGGTAGGCAGGAATAGCATGATGAGCTCTGGCATGGCTTTCCCGCTAGCTACTCTAGTTGACATTAGCTAGGTCTATGAAGAGAAAATACTTTGTGCAGAAGGCGGCAAGTCTCCATCACCATGTAACGTTGTACCAGTTCATGTTAGCTCATTAGCTCATCTGAAGAGGCAGCTTTACTTTTCCAAGATTGAAATTTGTCGATTTCCCATGGCTGTTATTGAATAATAAAACATGTTTTAACCTCCACAGCTATCATCTAAAAAGTTAGCCTACAGCCCTACACTGATTTTGACCAAAGTCTGTTTTTCCTTTTTTGTTGTTGCTTTTTCCATCCCTGCGGTTAACCAGATAGCCATTTATATCTAATTCTTACAGCTATTCAAATATCAAAATTAGTGATTAGTCAATGCACATCATTAGTGGAAACGCTTTTCATTTTTACTTTGGGCAGACAGAATGTTCCATTCATGTGCTGGGACAAGTCATGTGACCTGTTTTGCCTCATTTGTGTCTTAGGCTGCATTCACATTACCCAGCTGATGTGGCATATATGTATCTGATCTAGGACCACATATGAAAGTGGCTCAGGACTGATTTAAAAAGATCAGATTTGCATGCTCACACAGCTCTGAAACATCAGATCTGTGCCTCATTGAGGCAAAAGATTGGATTTATACCCTTTCAGCCTAGCAATGTGAACAGAGCCATAGGTATGTGGTCCTTGATTGGATACACATCCAACTTGTGGCTATGCGACCTTAATGAGAACAATCAGATCAGAATTCAAGCACTTTTTTGTTCACTGCACTTGCGTCTTCTTTCAGTGTTAACAAGGCAGCAGGTGCTGAACCTGAAGTTGTCAGTAAACGGTGCAAAAGAACTCATCTTGCTCTAATAATGAGCTTTTCAGGCTTGTTTTGCTGGTTAGTTTGTTGTTTATGACGCACATGATTCATTCACATGGCGTTATTGATTAGGATGGGTGCATGCAGGTCGTTTTAGGACACAGGTTTGTTCACATTAATGATGGATTTGAATCACTTGCCTACACAAATGCGAATCTTCAAGTAAAGATCGAGTCTGAGCAAAAAATCGGAGTTGAGCAATGAGGCTTGTAACGTGAACATAGCCTTAAACATTTAGCTGTGTTACCAGTTCAAGCTTTTAGCTATGTATACATGATTGCTGGTGCGTGCATGTGTGTATGCGCAGGTACAGAGTGTATTGATCTAGGAGGACCCACCTGATGATTCATCGCAGCTTTTCTTTAGGCCCGTCTGTGCCAGTTTCCATGGAAACGCAAAGTCTCCCTCATAGGTCTTACTTTCGGGGGACGGCTCTCGCCCTTCATGCAAATAAACACTAAACAATGACAAATCAGTGGCCTCCGGTCTATCATTTCTGAAGCGTTTTTATTCCTCGGCCCATAACTCAGGGTTGGGCTTTTATCCGAAGTGCCTCAGCCAGCCTTGACGAGACGCGGCACAGGAACTTCGCTTGCCCGCGCCGATATTTGAGTAATAAAACGCCTTTATTATGTCTGCCTCTCACTCCTGCTCACTATACCACAGAGAGCGGAGACAGCAAATTAAAAGAGCAGATCATAAAAGCCAGGAGAGATCTGTAGCAGTGACAAATGCACACACACAGTCTGTTCTCGTGTCTCAGTCTGTTTTTATCGAAAAACGATCCAACAGTTGAGGATCTGACCCTTTGTTCCGCATCCGTGGTCTAAATCCGGTTCAGTCAGAAACTTTTGCTTGACTGTATAACCTTTTGAGTTGTTTTGGCAGAGCTAAGTTGTGCTTTAAGCAGTACCTGACAGCTCCATATGTACACATACAGTTTTTAGTACAAGTCAAGAGTTTGGACTCACCTCACCTGGCCCTTTGTTTACTGAGTGATGGAGAAATTCTTATTTTTTAATTTCATCCAACAAGTAGTTGTTCAGAATACTTCTTCATGCTTTTCAAGCCTGTTAGAAAAGCATCTCAGGGGGTTCCTCATAAAGGTGCTTAAGAGAACGGCAAGAGTGTGTAAAGCTTTATCAAGGCAAAGGGGGCTTCTGTGAAATAAACTAAAATAGAAAAACACTTCTTTGGTCATTTCATGATTCCGTATGTGTCAATTCAGAGTTTTAATTGAAAAGCACCATAAAAAAAAGGAAAAATGAAGAAGAACCCTTCATGAGTAGGTGTGTTCATATTGGTAGTCTGACCTGTATAAACTACTATTTTACGCTGTACAATAAACTGCTAATGGTTGAAGCATAAATCACAGTAGAGGCTTCTCAAGCTAGTGATATGCATTCTGGCTCTTTTCTGCAAATCATTTTATTGGCTCAACTCACCAATAAGAGCTCTTTCAGCTCCTGAATGGCTCTTGGTTCTATAACATTGCCAGTTTTTGAAACTCAGCCAAAGTTGGATATATCACGGCTTGTTTTGCCTTCTATTTAAAATCTTGCTCATGCTACTAATGAACAAAATAACATTTTATTGCATGTTGTTTCTTATAAAAACTAAAGTAAACTATTAGGCAGAAACCAATCTAAGAGATTTCAGCTTCTCTTTTATTATGCATGCATTTTTGACAAAAATGTCAGTGGGTAATTTGATCACCAGATATTCAAGGTTTTTGATATATTTGAGAGTTGTTTATTCCTTCTATCCGTCTGCATTACCATTTTACCTTGATGACAAATTTTGCAAAAGATAGCTGATCTTTGTTATTTTGCTATTACCTCAAATAGCCTACATGTTGTAGGCTATGACTGTTCATTGTATCCTCAGTGCAGTACATAATACCGTAACAAGCAGCAATGCAATCTGTTAATGCTGCACAGACTATACACAGGTGACAGTCAAACTGATTTATTATAATATTATTATATTACTGATTTATATAAGACGTTTCACTGGATGAATTTTAAGTAAGTGTGTCATAGGATCCCTGCTAGAAAAAAAAATAAATCAGCATAGCTGGTCATTAGCAAATCCAGCATATTTTGGGTTTTGGATTCTGGAATACTGGTCAACCAGCATGACCATGCTGAGTGACCAGCTAAACCAGCATAAACCAGCTTAGACAAGTTTAGACCAGCATGAAATTCATAGTTTGGTAGCTCCTCTACTCAAGCACACACACAAATCTTGGCAATGAACAGATGAATTGAATCAGATTTGTTCTGAACACTGGCCCTCCAAGAATGGAGTTTAACTAACTTTTTTATGGCTGTTCAACTTGAGTCAGCTTCCAGCATTCATCTAAAAGAGCTGGCTCAAAGAGCCGACTCATTCATGAGTGGCACATCATTACCTCTGTAACACTCTCCCTGTGTCAGTTCATGCCTGACCCACACTACAGGGTAATCAGGCTGATTTTGAGGCTGATTTGCACCCCCTGAAAATCTCAATGTTGAGGGTCATGTACATTGTTGACCACATTTAAAGCAACAGTGAAAACTTTTTGATTTCTTTAGTATCTCTTACAGTTGACTGACTTCAATATTTACTTGAGCTGATTTACTGCAGTGTGGTTATGGCACCCTCTTTACAGATTTATCTCAACTGTCAACAGCGCTGGTTACTGCGACACTTCCTATTGATTTCCGCTGAGCTTAGAGTGTGTGCAGTGTGGATTTATGCTTTACCTCTTCCATTTAGGAGCTGTAGCCTGCAGGATGGTCCTGAAAGTTGCCGTTCCCCACAACAAGCCACTTTGGTGGCAGCTTTAAAATGACAGTTTGGCGAAAAATCTAATTTACACCATTTCCCCCTAATCTAAATATAGTTGTTTAACCAAGACATGTTTGATGTCTGAGGTTTGCTTCTTTGGTTTTGCACTGGAGCAACAAGGTTAATAAGTACTCGACCAATTAGCACTGAGCAAACTGCATGTCTAATTCATCACACAATTTCCTCAAACTGTTGAATTGTTAAGAAGAAATAGACTCACAAGAAGTGGGGGCTGCAGCATCTCTCGATTTCAGGATAGTTTAACAAGAACTGCTAAATGTAATAAAAGAAAAGTAGTAAAACAACAGAAAATATTTTGAATGCAGTGAAGATCTGTGTGTGCTTGTTATTGAGTGGTGTTTGTATTTTGATTTGGTTTTATTTAAATATCTTCAGAATTTGCAAAAGCCATGCACTGTAAGTTAATGCTGCATTTTTGCTGCAAAGCAAGTTTACATTCTTGCCAACTGTTGGTCACCTTTGGGGCGTGTCGCTAAAGCACAAGCAGATTCAGGCCTCCACAGTCATGTTCTGTGCCCCAAAATAGCATATTTTCAACAGAAATAATCAGCTCCTTTGTTTTGAATATGAAAGCCATTGTAATTATCTTATGCTCAGCATGCGTGTGAGTGTTGAATCTTCAGCGTGTGGGTGTGATCAGTTACTGCACCACATATCAACAATCTGATTGGTTGTAGCACAGCAAATTTGCATAAAGTTATCCAAAGGCAGGGCGTGCATCAGCGGTTACTGCTTGTATATGTAGAGCTGTATTGTCATCTCTCACCTCATTATAGCACATTATGACACATTTTGTTTGTTGCAAATATGTAAAAAGTTTCATAATTTAACATAATGTCATGGTGTGTGTCACATATGCATACGCTGCTTAAAATTTCAGCACCCCCAGGGCTCTTTCTTAACTCTCCGGGTGGGTAGGATGGTGTTTCTTCTCCCCCCATTACTCAGCGTGATGAGCTAGCCAGTGTGGGTGTCTGTTAGCTGATGTCACAGAATTAGCAGTTAGTGTTCTCCTTCAAACGTGTTGAGCTGTGCAGTGACACTGCGATAATGGTAGTGTGAAAAGATGTACATGTCTCAGTAAAAGCACATGGTAGCCTTCACCCGCCCAGCTTGACAGCATCAGTGGATGATGGGAGACCAACTCAGGGGAGTGGAATTGGATATGGCTAAAATACAGAGAAATTGGGCAAAAAATAAATAAATAAATAAATAAATGTCAGTCCTCAACACCTACCTGCATCCCTGCATGCTTATATAGTTAACATACTGTTATCTACAGAAATGGACAAAAGTATGTTATGTACCCAAAATTCATTTTTACATTTAACTATTTTCCAACCTCTCTTACAATTAAACAGGCTGTGTTTGTTACTGTTCTGTTAAGACTGATATATGTAAATGAGCTCTGTTCTGAATGGTGGCTCTGAATAGTGCCTCATTCAAAAAGCAGTCTGCAAAGTAGGCAGATATATGTAAATGTGTCATTTTTATGACATCACAGAAACAAAACACACTGTTATGGACTGTATGGACTGAAGAGTAAACGGTATGTTTTGAAACTGTAGCAGTGTTTATATCTTATCTCTTCAACAACTCAGTTTGAGGCAGTATGTATGAGGTAATATGCATCGTGCAGCATAAAGTTCCTTGCTACTTGTTAGCTGTGTTAGCCTCATACTTCAGTGCAAAACTAAAGAAGCATGCTTTCAGCACCAAGCATGTCTTGGCTGACTGACTGCATTTGGGGTAATGTACTAATTAGATTTTTGCCCCATCTGTTGCTTTAACTTCAGACAGTGTAAATTCTACTCTGTATGACACGTCGCTATGATTCGTAGGCCCACATTTCCACTTCAGATTCTCTTTGGATTGGAAAGGCTGTGGACAGTCCATATCAGAGAATAAAGTCCGTGCGAGGAATATGGACAGCTTAACGAGTCCATTGAGAGAAACCTCCCTCTGTACTTTCCCTGAACTGAGATTCTGAGACAGTGGGAGATGGTGTCTGTAATGATGTCTATTGGCGGAGCATGAAATGTGCACGATGAGGTGCTTCGTCTGCCAGTCTCCGAGGGTCTCTCTCTCGCTCACCGCTCCTTCTTCCTCATTATTCACCCTCTCTCACTCTCCTGCGCCTGATGCTGTTTTAATGGTGGGCTGCACCCATCTTTGCCCAGAGCCCCCCTCAAAAATAAATGTTACACATTATCTAAAAAAAAGGACGTCTCCAGCAGCAGCAGCGCTTTGGAGAATTCGACAGCTCCCTTCAAAGAGAATTAGCTGCATGAGCGCCTTTCTTCTCCATGTGCTGATAAATGAAGGCTTTCTTATGAATTAGCCTTTCAGGATGTTAAGGATCCAAAAAAAGGCAATTTGCAATCACATTTTTTTGGGAAACCTGTGAGGGGGCGCACAACAAGGCTGAAACTTTGATTCTCCCCTTTTTTTCACAATTTAATACTAATTTCTTTCTGCAAAGAAGTGATATTGAAGACTACAGTTCAATTAGAAAATGCTTCTCATGGCACGGATCCTGGAATTTTTTGACCCCAAAAAATCCATTTCTTATCCAAATACACATAACCAACCCAGTTTTTTGTGGTATGTTCAAATACATTTAGACCGTATTACTAAGAATTTAAGGAATTGTTTGCTGAAAAGGACTATGAAACTAATGTAGGTATGAAATAATGGAATCTGAGACCAAACCAGTTAGCATGGCAATATATTTCCTCAGCTCTTTTGATGATGCATTATGCCATAATATGATACATTAACAAACCTCTGAAAGAGTCCGTCATGGTTAGGGTCTTGGGGGTTACCAAAGGTCATACTGAGGAGAATGAGAAGCAAATTTGTCAATAGGAATGCACTTGCCTTTGGCTAGGTTAGCCTCTAGTAAGCTAATAAGCTTGCTAATCTTTGCAATCTTAACTTTGTTAGCACAAATGCCAACTTTGGTAATGGTTTGCAATGTTGTGAAGAGTGCGAAGTTCAAACAGATCATTAGCAAAAGCATTATATCCTTGGGAATGTAGATCTTCTTTTGCTAAAATTCTAAAGAAGGAACATAGAACCTTGGAAACATGGGACGATTTCCATATCAGTTTGCAAATAAACTGTAAATCGAATCGGTACTTTTTATGTAGTAATCTAATACTTGTGCTTTATCTGTAAAATGGACCAAAGTACAGACAAAAATCAGGCTTCAAGATGGCTGCTTAGCTAAGTGATGCAGTTTTGCCCTTTGTTAGACAAAGCAGTGTGTCATATAATGTCAGAAACCACATAAGTAGCTCTATTTGAGATTACTTAACATAGACACGGTTTGAGGCAAGTGTGATTTTTTTTTTTAGGCATGCAGTTTGCACAGTGCTGATTGGTGGTCTAAAGCTTCCATTATTTTTAGCTACTTTTTAGCCTTGTAACGCCAGGCTTTTTTCTTATTTATTTATTTTTTGGTCAAACGATTCCATTAAAGACTAAAAATAGACTTATACATCAGTTGATAGGTTTCCACTTAGTCTGCTTTTATTAGAAACTGAAATTTGCTTTGCTTCTACCTTTCAATGATCTAACCCTCTTTCTAGTAATGGCAGTCCTCTCAGTATTTATTTGAGATGACCAGGAGCTCTGACTCACACAGAACTCGTGCTCCTTAGAACTAATATGTTAATTAGCAGCCTTTGAGGAAAAACAACTTGAATATAGCGAGGCTTTCCTTATTAGACCCCAGCAAGCTTTCATATGCTCCGTCCCACGCATGACAGGAGCTTCTGGGTAAAGGCTATAATTGTTTTATATCGAGACTTTGTAAAGTCAGCATGATCAAATGGCTAAAACAAGTTTATGTGAAGACGCTTCACATAAAATCAGGACTTGAAAGCCATGAAGGAAGAGGCTGCTGACTCACTTTAGTGTTCAGCTTTCTTCAAAATCATTCACAAAAACAAAACCTCTTCTGAAACTTTTAGACGAGTAATTCAACACATGCAGTACTGTGCAAAAGTCACTCTCATGTATTTCATTTCCAGTTAAAACGGTCCTCAGTTAGTCATTTTTTAGCATCAGAAATAAAGTAGAAAACATATTTTATAGAAAATTACAGAGAAGCCTCAATAACTGAATATAATCTGGGGTGGTCAGTCCATTGTTCTGAGAACACCAGCAGCTTCTTTGTTTGATTTTTGTGAATGTTCTTCTTCTTTATCTGTTTCCTTTTCTCAGTAACAGCTTTTTGACAGCTACATCGTTTCAGACTCATAGTGTTGAGTTGTCTTCTCACAGTGGAAGGATGAACAGAAACACCTGTGGATTTTTTCAGATCTGAAGCAACAGTGGAGTTTGCTGTTCTCTTGTCTATTAAAGATGAAAACTTTAAGCATTGTTTATGTGATGGTGACAGTTTTGGTGGTCTACCAGGTCTGGCATGGTTGTTGAGAGTCACATTTTTTTCTACCTTTTTTTTTGTTTTTTTTTATTTTCCTTGAACTTTCTCTTTCCTTATGCAGGTGGTTTATCTTATATTCAATCTCCTCAGAAAGATCTTCTGGAAATAAAGAACTTGTTTACTTTTTCACAGTGCTTAAAAAAAAGCACTGAATCCAATTTAAATTGTGTAAGAGTAAACTGGACTAAGAAACCTTTAAGGTTTAATTCACTGCTGGCAATTTTACAGTGCGGGTGAGAAATCTCACCTCAAGTCTAGGAGAAAAGTGCTATTCGTTAGCTTCTATTCAGAAACTATTGGCCCTGTTTGCTGCCGTCCGAGCCTCCAGAGAGTCCTTTTGTGAGGAGAGAGAGTGGGTGATTGCCTGTTTTATACATGGCAGAAGACCTAAGCAAGCTACA
The DNA here is from genome assembly GCF_904425465.1 of Colossoma macropomum. NCBI lineage: Eukaryota > Metazoa > Chordata > Actinopteri > Characiformes > Serrasalmidae > Colossoma > Colossoma macropomum. The sequence continues at coordinate 2,386,917 of NW_023494794.1, forward strand.
CAGTCACACACACACCTACACCCACACACTCACACAAACATAGAACTTTGCCATGAATAGCAATGAGAAAAGGCATTGGCTTTGACAATAGCACATAGACACACATATGTCTGTTCCATCTGACCAGAAATCCAATGTTATAATGCTGCTGGGGGGGGGCGATGTATGGATTCAAAGAATGGATTCAAAGGGGTGTGGGCATGTGCAGTGTGTGTGGCAGTGTGGTGAAGCAGGTGACCGTTCTAATACGCTGAAATGGATAGAGAAAGGGATTTTGGCGAAGCACAGCTGAGACAGTCCCCACATGCCTGCTGGCATCTGCCTTCACAATGTAATGGAGAGCGATGGGGAGAGAGGGGAGATTCTCTTCGCTTCTTATTGACGAGACCCCTACAGGCCTCGCTGAATAAAGAAAAAGGGTAGTGAGTTGGATAGGCCTGTCACGATCATGAAACTTCAGCTGACAATTAATTGCCATATAAATAATTACTATTAACAGTTTAATTGAGCCCTTACAATGAAAAGCTGTGTATGTGATATAAAAAAATCATATAAGCATGGTATGGCATTGTTTGATGCCCTGTATTTAAAATAAAGGGGTCACTAAAATGTCAATAAAGCATAGTTTGGCTAGCAAAAAATAAAATAGGAAACAAAATAACTGATAATCCAAAAAAGGTTGGAATGGATAATGTTTGTTTTTCTTTGGAGGGGTTTCATTGTCTTTATTTGCTATTACTATTAAAGTGCAGTCTTAAGTCTTAACTTTTTGTTTTTTCATTTTCTTCCACATTAATTTTGAACTTAAACCCAAATCAAATTGTTTATTTTGAAAGCTAACTATGCAAAATAATTGCAGCCAGCTTAAATATTTGCAATCATCTTATACAATTGCAATCGGGAGCTCATGTAGTAATTGTGGCAGGTCCACTCTGTGGTCATATGTGCTAAAGCCATCAGCCTTTAATATCTGCCTTTGAATGTATCTATGACTACAACATGCAGTAGAACCCTAAAAAGAGTTAATGTACACCGTACAAAATAATTTACATGAAATTACTTAATTAATGGCATAGTTATGTAATAAAATACATTTACATTCGATTTACTTTTGAGTCAGAAATGTAACACATAAATGAAAAGGATTTTTCCTTGAAGTTTTCAGCAAATTCAAATCAAAATATATGAGAAAATTGTAAGATCTTAGCATTTTCTTTTATAGCTGTCTTGTATCCTTCAGCATCCTAACCATATAAAAGAGCTTATGCTTTTCTCATCTGTGTCCAGAGAAAAGCTTAGGTTAAGCTCTTCTTTTCTCATAAAGGAGGTTTAAGAGAAACAGAGAAATCAGTGAGCCTTCATTACAGAGCTGTTTTATTTCTCCTGAGACAAAACAAGTTAATCTTAAGACCATGCCCAAACTAGTTATATTTACTGCATATTTATTCACCAAATGTTACATCCATGATCAGTATACTAGACCATATCTTAGCGTACCAAACCTTCACATATTAAGCAGCTCCCTCCAAATTTATCAGAAATAGAGTCTAGAATTTAGAAGGTGTATTCTTTTAGCCGGATGTTCTGGTGAATTCTTAACCGTGGTGCTTCATGTTTGATGAGTCTGCTGCTGTTTTGTTCTACTACAAGCTAAACTTTCTGTGAGATAATATTTGAGCCTGTATGATCACCCTGTTTTCACCCTTGCTTTGCTGGATCAGTGCACTTGTGCCCTTTGTAAAAATAAATACAGTACAGTATTTAAATTAGTCAGCCAGATTAGTCAGACCAGCTCTGGCTTCTGAAGCACTGACTGACTGAAAAGCACAATGCTGCGGTTACACATACGCACTGAAAAAACATGGTTCTTCAAGGGTTCTTTTGTAAAGGCAATGATTCTATATAGAACCATTTCATGCTTAAATGGTTCTTTGCATGGTGAAATGTTCTTCAGATTGATGGGGAATGTGTTGTATATGGTACTATATAGAGCCTTTTTTAAAAGTCTTTCTGTATAGCATCAAAAAGGGTTCTATTATTGTTACAGAGTCAAACCTGTAACAATAGAAGAACACTTTCTGGTGCTATGTAGGACCATTTTCAAAAACATTCTCTGTCAATCTGAAGAACCATTTCACCATGCAAAGAACCATTTAAGCTTGAAATGCTTGTATGTAGAAGTCAGGGTTCTAAATAGAATTGTTGCTTTACTAAAGATCCCTTGAACCATCAGTTTTGAGTGTGTAGGGCTGGTTAAGTGTAATGGGGTTTTTAATGATGAACCACCATTGACACCATTGGCAGTTTAATCCAAGACTAGGCTTAATCCATCCACCACAAAACCAGCCCATACACTCCTAAACATAAGAGCTTAAAGGTTCTTAAATGGTTCTTAGTTTGGACACAAGGGTTTAAGAAAAGAACTTAATTTGAATGATGCAGCCTTTACACTTTGTGGAGGTTTTTAAACTTTATAAATGTTCTTGATGCTTACAAATCTCATTTATAAAACCTGAAGGATTCTTAGTGGAGCTAAAAGTAGTTCTTCTTTGGCGTTGCTCCAAAGTACGATGTTTTGTGTACTGGGTACAGCCTTCATTTAATGCTTGAAACCAATTTAAAAAATACTGTTTATAAGTCTACACAGTCATTAAATGGCTATTTATTTAAAAGTTAAAATTTTACCTATAGTTCCTTCAGTGAATTATTAATGCATCAACCAAAGAACAACTAGTACAACTGTTACGGCTCAGTCATTTCTCTCTGAGAGGCAGGTATTTGTAAAACTGCCCACTAGTTGTGGGCAGCCTGGAACACTGACTAACCACCTGTCCCACAGTGTTGCATAAGTGGTTGCTCACAAAGATTCACATGCTATGGAGGAATGCTAGAGCTACACTATTAAAAGGTGCCAAATAAGATTCGTGTGTACTTTTCAAAGGCTAATTCTTAAAGAATGTGGAGACGTGTGAAGAACCTTTTTAAGTTTAGAGAACTTCCACATAATGTAAAGGTTCTAGGAAGAACCCTTAAATTGATACAGAATCTTGACATTATGTGAAAGTTTTTTAAACCTTTAAAAGGTTCTACACACTCACAAATCGCTTCTTTAAATATGGTTCTAAAAGTAGTTCTTCTGTGGCATCAAATGAGGCAAAAAAAATCAGCAATTGACTCGTTATTTGCCTCATCTGCACAAATTTGAAATTAAAAATGTTTCATGGCTGTTTATCCCAAGTGCATCATAGCACCAAGATCATCATAAGATAGCAGAAAATGGTGATCATTTAGATGGCGTCTTTAACGGTTAGGATGAATTTGAAGCGGCAATGCTTCTGGGAAACGCAGCCCTGGAGAATTTTTCTGTTCTTTATGAACAATTATCCGCATCCAGCCAAATGTAATTATCATCTGTGCAAAAGGAAAACAGGTGTCTTTCCCCCCACATCAGTTGGCCCTACTTGATACAGCAGACAGCACAGAAATCTCATTTCACACTGAGCAAGTTTGATGCAAATGAAAGGTTTACACTAAAAAGATAATATGGCATAACTTCACTGCCTGAGGCAAGTATCTGTGGCACGTAGCTGTTCAGCCACTGTGTATTGGATTCAAATTAGCAAAAACTTTCTCCTTGGCCAGCCGGGATCAGATTTTGCTCTACAAGTTTATGAAAGCTTCAGGACAAGAGAACATTTCGTGCAATAAGTAGCAAAGTGAAACAGACAGTGAGATTAAATCCTTCTTGTATTACAGTGGTTAAACTCACAAAGCAGGATATATCAGCAAGCTTGATAAGCCAAAAGTGAGACCTGGCCAATACTAACGTCTTTCAACTCTTCTTTTATTGGACAGGCCTGACTTTAGACTTAAGTTGTCTGGTTAAGTAAGTTTTGTAAGTGGTTTGTAAGTGAAATCTCTCTTGACCAATAAAAACTCTGATTCTAAGTAAATCATAAATCCTGGTTTGTCAAACATGCCCTGGTCCTTTTGACTTGCTTGCTCAGCTGCAAAGAGGAAAGTTCAGTTTGCCTCTGGTTTTGTAGATCATACACATTTCCATCTAAAAATATTCCATCAACATTATTGAATTAAAAAAACCATAGTTCATCATAAAGGGACCTCCAAAACAGGCAGAAAGCTCTGGTGAGAAAGGGTTGATGGTAGGGCACGATTTCAGTAAGAGAAATTGGATTAACAGATCCATGAAAATTTGGCCCCGATGAGTGCTGGATCCCGGTGGCTGCCACACTGCCCTGTTTAAGTACACCTAATTACATTATTGACTTCCAATATCCTCATCTCTGCCTCTTTTTCTCCTACTTGTAACTCTAATGAGTCTTTTGATCCTCCTTCCCCACCGACTCATCTAATCTCGCCCCTGTGGTTACTGTTGTCGTTCTTTGCAGGATTTCAGTGTGTGACGAGGACAAATTCCGCCACAACGAATTCATCGGAGAGACACGGATCCCCCTGAAGAAGCTCAAGCCCAACCAGACCAAGAACTTCTACAACTGCCTGGAGAAGCAGCTGCCTGTGAGTAATCTGCAGTCATTGAACCAATCAGAGACGTTGTGCAATGCTGCCTTCTTGTGTTATCAGAATTATCGTTAATGTGGCACTTAAAGCTTCACTTGGGAGCTTCAGAAACCATTCTGATACCCGAATTTATGACTTTTTACTGACTTTATCCTTTTATCTTAGCTGAGGAAAGAATTGTTTTAGTCGTTTAAGGTTATTCCTTATTTTTCCAAATCCTCTCAATCCCCTACGTTTCCGACGACAAAGCTCTTGAATGCAAAGGCACAAGTGCAGACGCTTATAAAAACAGCATCAGAGGAGAACAGCTTGTTTATCGCTACAGATCATACAATCATGCAAGCTGCCTTTAGAGGATGGAAGAATGAAGGCGGATTACAAAGATGCATATCAGATGCTGAATTGATTATTGTCGCTCCTAAAATTGCATATCAGTTCAGCCTAATTAGAAATCGATCACTGTTTGTACCCCCTAAAAAAGCAACATGCGTATATCAAACAGCACATCTTAAACATGGTTCACTTTGAATCAGTATTTTTTTGTATTGATTAGGATGCAAGAATGTTTGACCTGAGTTCATGTTTATTTGTGTTGTCTAGGCCCCTGTTTACTCTGCAATATTTTTTGGCAATGCGTTTTCTTTCTGTTGTTTGATGTTTTAGGTTTTTGTGATACATGTAGTAATATTTAAAAAGCAATAAAGTGTATCAAAATAAATAAATGCCAATTGCAGCTAAATCCAGCAGTGGAAATGGTGCATTTAGACACGGAATTAAGGCAGTAATTCAGTATTCTGGTTAACTCGAGCTTAACTAGAGCTTCTTCTGTACTATATCACTACTATACTACATTGTCATATATCACATTGCAGTTGTGATATGACTTGCAATGTATTAAAACACATGGGTGAACCTCTGATGACATTTCACAAGGTCCCTTCAAAAACGTCCCTATTTTATCTTCAATAATGTATAAAGACATTTGAAAGCAATCACTGTTGATGTATAATGCACTTTGTCAAAAACACATTTTAATTCTTTAACAAAAGGTGGCGTTAATTAATGAAAGTGACATTTAATGTGTTGTGAAACTAAACCCTCCATATCTTCTGTGATTAACAAACGATATATTGTGCAATGTCGTGAAAGACACCTTAACAGTCGCCCAACTAAAGAGTGCTTTCTTTAGCCTCTGCCGCAGATTATGCCAAGCTACAGGTACACACACGTACACACACTGAATAGATCCACAAATAAACCTTACTTTTATCAGTTAATGGAAAGGCACCCCTGCCCAGGCTTTCCTGAGTCTGCCGGTACATTGTACAGTGTCGGAATTATGTGAACAGGTTCCAGAGGCAATAAGCACAGCAGCATGAATGGATGAGGTGCGCATTTCCCCCTCAGCACGACATTATCTATATCTGCGGCCTATTCTCTGGCTCTCAGAGTACCCCTCTTATTAAACCAGAGTCATTCACGTCCCATATCAGAAAATGCTAAATGAACCCAATTCATCAAAGGCCTGTAACTGTTGCAGGTTATGAGTTGCTCCTTTCTTTTGTTGCTCGTTTTTAGCTGAGAATCCCTTTCAAATCCACTTAGGCACATATGCAAAAGCCAGTGCTCTATCTTCAGGTGTTTAAAGTCTTTTAAAGAGGAATTCTGCCATTTTCTCTCAGACAGCCTTTATAAGGGCATCATGAATATATCATTTTAGCAAAGACGTTTTCCAAAATGATCAGATCAACCAGCAGTGTTGAATTTAGTCACTTAGTCTTGGAGAGGCTTTAGTCCCATGGTCTATCCATGGAATTGCGATAGTGAAATTCCATGGACAGACCAAAAAACAAACAGGATTTTAAGCTTATGCATGTTTATTATCGCTATAATAAGTGTGCCTGGCATAGAGGTGTAGTATGAGAAAAGCACTTTTTGACAGATTCATTTCACTGAATACTCCATATACGTTTTGTAAAGCAGTATCTTGTATGGTGTTATTATGTATGGTGAATGGTGGCTTTCCAAGAGTAGCAATGATGTGGAGTTCTGGTTTTAATACTGGATTAGTGTAAAGTTGGGGTGAACGTTTTCTAGTTTTTCCATTGTTCATTTCGACCTAAAGTATTGACTGATGAGTTAAAATATAGCTGAAGTGATGTACTTTTGCAGCCCCCCTTGTGGCCATTCTGCTAGCAAAATAGAAATGACAGTTAATCTATTCAAATAAATTATTCTTCCTGTAACTGTTAGCAGATTAACTAGGACACTGTTGACTGTGGGTCAAATGTTATAACTCTGTGTTGAGCTGCTGGTAAGCAATAAGGGGTGAAAGAGGAGGGCTGAGAAACTCCTGCTATAGAAAGTAGACAAAACATTTTCATCATACAAATATATTTCTTCAACGTTATTAAGAGAAAATGCATAGTTCAAATGTGGGACTTCAAAACAGGCAGGAGTGGCATTTTATGGCTACTGTGAAAAAGGATTGATTGATTTTCCCCATTTTTCTACTAAATGATCTGCTCATAACATTACAGTAGAAGCAAAGCAACAGTATCTACTTTGTTTTCCTCATTTGGTCATTTATAGGCACTTTAGTAGTTAACACAGAAGCTAACCAATTTGATTGTTGCCTGATGACCTGTTACCTGCTTGTACATCCATGTCCCTCCCTCAAAATGAAACAACTTTCAGTAGTCTTTCAGAACAGAAGTGTTCTGTCTTATGTTAAATGGGGAACAAAACTGCAGCACTGTAGGTTTTACTCTTTGTGGCTTACAGGCTGTATGATGACAAACTGGGTTTGACAAAAAAAGAAGCTTATGCTTCAGTAAATATGTGAAATGACTTCAAAGAAACACTGTGCAGCGTATTTCATTTCAGCCACAAGAAGTAAGTGGAGTATGTTTAGAAGTATGTGAAAGGTCGGAGGTTCTACAGCTCTTGATTACTTGGCTCAGGAGCATTGGGAGCTGAAATGAAAGTAAATTGTGAACTTGCAGAGGGATCTAGAGGACTGATATTTATCCTTGATACAAGCTGAATAGGGTTTCTATGAGGAAGGAAAGCTCATGCTAAGCATTCCACCAATCCACCTGCAACAGATAGAGTTGATAAGGGTACTTAAGGGTAAAAAGGGAAATAGTGGATTCTTTCCTTTAATGACACAAACAAGTACTTTAGAGCAGGGGAGTCAAACTTAACCACTAAAAGGGCCATGTTTAAGATCTCACCAAATCTATGGGCCAAAGAAAGGCCAGATGTATCTCTGTCACTTTCTGTTGCCTCAGCTGTCTGTACAACTCTCCATATTTGTCACTGTGTTTTGTATTCTTTCATTATGGCCACGCCATCTCCGCAAACGACACAGATAGGTTTGTCCTTATTAGAAGTGAAAAGGTATTTGAGCTCTTACCTGTCTTGAAATCCCCTGTGTTCACTGTCCACTTCTCTTTTGGTAATTTTTTTAGCTACCTAGGTGGTTTCTTAGGTAGCTAGCTGTTTATATTGGTTGGACTGCTGAAACGCAGCTATGGTGGTTGGTGATATGACTGGTGTGGTGGAGTTGTGGTGTAACTGCTGTCCCATGGATTGTTGTTGGGGGAAGGGGGTTGGCACGCACATCACATTGCAGTCCATGCTGGGGATTATAGTGCAGCTTATTTTGTGAAACAGTCTAATATTAACAGAAAATTCTAATTATGTTGCAGGCCGGATAGGATTGTGCCACGGGCCTGACATTTGACACATGAGCTTTAGAGGATTCTGGAATAACTCATTATAAGTTCAAATTACTCTTTTTCTTCACCCAAGCATCTACTAAATTTCCTGAATTACACATAAATATAAAGGTGTCAAAAAGGCTGCCATAGAAGAACCACTTCTAGTTCTCTAAAGAACCTTTCAATGGGTTGTTCTTTAGCCTCTTTCTGCAGACTCGTGGCCATTCTGTCAGCAGACTAGAAATTGACGCTGATATTTTGGCCACACTTTATTTGGATGGTCCCCTGTAGATGATCTACAGATACTTAAATCATTAACAGACTTTCTGGTGATGTTCAGTTGATTATCAACAACATTATGGTTAGGATGAGGATTAAGAGTAGGTGTAGGTTTTTTCTTGAGGTTAGGGTTAGGTTTAGGGTTAGGGATAGATTTAATAAAATCTTTCACACTGAATTTGTTTTTAGTTGAAAGTTACTTAAAGACAGACTGAGCATTTACAAGCATCTACAGTGGACCATCCGAATAACACTCAACTTCAAGCTCAGTTGCATTTAATGGATATTTAGTTGAAAGCATCTACAATAGACCATCCAAATGATGTGTTACTGATATTTTTCGTTTATATAATCAAATAAAACATTTTTCCCTGTGACTCTGTTATCAGATTAACTAGGATGCGGTTGTCTCTCTGTGTGTGAAGTGTTGTGAAAGCTGCAGCTTTCTTCACATCCAAAAATTGTGTACAACTGCCCCAATAAAAATAGCGTTTAAAACTGTTATATTTATGTCTATACATAATTATTGACTCACCTACAAAGAAAAAAAACAGTTCGCTTCCGGTTTTAATTAATCATGCACTTTTCTGTGTAAATATATTCCATAAACTTTTAAAGAAAAAATATTACTTTAGATGAAGTTTAACAGAGGGACCTTCGAAACAAGTGGAAATTGCATTTTATGGTTACTGTGAAAAAGGTTTAAAGGACCTTTCTGTAAATGAGATGTGTGAGCCTGAGGGACCTTTTTAAGGTTATGAGAACCTTGTTCTATACGGATTGAATTTTTTCCTAGGACCATGGGTTCTATTCAGGAACCTTTATTTTTGAGAGTGTCACTGTAGACAGCACTGCAAATATCAAAACTGTTGCATTACATTTCCAGTAGTGTGAAAAAGAAAGAATGTGTGGAGGGAAGCAAGTCGATACACTTCATCACAACGCCAGGCGAACCATTTCAGCCTTGACAGAGAGGCAGACAAGGCTTCGCAAGCAAGGTCAAAGTGTCAGGCTGATCCAAGACCTGTCGGACTGGGCAGCGTTAATGAAAAGGGGCTGATGAGATACCTTTACTCGCACACTCGAAGTGTAGATTTGATGTGACACTACTTAGCAATACCTGACTGTGTTATGTTTGACTAGCACTATCCTGAACACTATGAGATTTGATGAGTTTGGAGGTTTGGCTCATATGGAGAGCTGCTCATACGGTTGAGCTTTCATAACTGTTTTTGAAGTCAGCTGTTATTATGTTATCCAGCTCAAGACATAAGGATTTTATACAAGCAAAATGTTGGTCAAAATCTGGACATTTTTACAAATTGCTAATTACTTCTGCACTTATTACTCCTGGGGAAAAGTAATCTCAGTACTCACTACTTTATTTCTATATTACTCTCTAAAACCTACTTACATTTATACCAACTTGAATTGAAACTTTATTTAGCAAGAAACCGCCAATCACAGTAAACATCATTTAAAAGGCATGTCACTGTCCCTGCTTTTGAACGTTTGATTAAAGTGATGAATGGCTAATGCTGTTTGAAAGCCTAGAAACTAGCCGTTAAAATAAGCCATTAAAATCTTAAAGAATAATATATTAAGCTTACAGATCATGAAATTTTAGCTAACAGGTAATTGGTATATCAATAATTGCAATTAACAATTTAATAGTCTTTTCTTGTTTGTTGTTTTAAACTATTAAAGTTGTCACTTTGTCAGTTTGCTAGCTGTTTATAGTAGCAAACACTGGTTGTACTGTTGGATCAATACTGCACACTCTCACAAATGTCTACACTTGCACAGATTTATGTGTAGAGTTAAGCTAAGATATATATTCCTCACCAGATTCTGCTAGCAAACATGCTAAAAACGTTAGAATTAGCTATATAATGCCTCAGTGAATGTATTTATCATTTATTCACCTCGACTCAATACACCCAATTCACATTTTGTTTGTTGCAGCATAATATTACTGTGAAATCTAAAGACTGTGGAAAATGATTGCAGTCAGCTTAGGTTGCGATCATCTCAAATAATTGTGATCATCTCAAATTATTGCAGTTAGGCAATTATGTAATAATTGTAACAGGCCGTCTTACAGAGCTGTTTCTAAATGAAAATAAGTCTGACCAAAGCCCAATCTCAGGATCCCATCAAAATGAATTGTTCAGGTGTTTAAATTACCTTTTTTCAATGTGCTTTCAAGTATAGTTGGAAAGGAAAACTTTTAAATCATTGCTTAGACAAAGCCTGCTGGTCAAACCAAGAAATATTCTTTCATGAACATCACAAGTGTTGAACAATAATAGCCAAAAGTAGCCTATTAGTAAATGGTGGTTTTATGTTAATGGAACTTGCAGGTAGTGTTTCTTATCTAACTGAAAAATAACAGTGAAATCATTACTCAAAATCTTTCAAAAAAGGACAGAAGTCCTCAAACTGTGGAGCAACTGTTTCTGATTGAGACTTATTATGACATGAGTTTAAAAGCCAGTCGCTTACAAGCACATACTCAGAATATTACTGCTTGTTAAACTATTATGTCCATATCTGGCATTGTAAATTTTTTTTCTTACTTTACCTAAAGAAATCCATTAGTCAAACCATATGGTTAAAAAGAGAGATTTAAATCCATTTTTTAATTTGGTCACACAAGATTAATCAGTAGAATCAGTGGGAAATCCAAATTGTGAACAGTAACCAAATTGTTGTACAGTATGCATACAGAGTACAGACTACAATAGTGAAGCTGTTACAAATGCTCACTCTGATACATACAGAGACCTTCCTTCTGTTGCATACATTTTGTTTTATTCCTTAATTTCAAGGGAAATGTGGTTATATCTGCCTTTTAATCTACGTTTCTTCTTTGATAGTGTGACGTCTTAATGCTTGTCTTGCATTCATTTTGGTATGTAAAGAACACGATCTACCAGATTTGAAAATTTGTACATTTTTTTTTGTCACAATCAGTGCTGAGGGTAACACTGTTTAAGGTTTACAGTTACAGTAACAGGCTACAGGTGACACATTACACTTACTGACTTCATAAGAATTTTGTTACTTGCATTGCTCATGTGCCTCTAAGAAAACAGTGTTATGTAAAAATGTAAGTTTCCACTGGATTGATTATTCATTTGTGTGCAAATGTGCCAGTGCAGAAAGTGCCATAAACAAAACCAGCAATCTGTTGAAGCAGCTAATTACGCTAATATGAAACTGATGGATAAGGTCCCTGTGCCGAAAAAGAGTGAAACTCAACATCACCTACACAGATCTCACCCACTCACTGATCAGGAACATCTTTAAGCTTTACATAGTTTCTCGATGTATTGCTATTAGTACATTAAGTATTACACATTAAGTAAGATAATAACCCTTATAAAGGGTTTACAAATAGTTTAAAATCTGTTTATTATCGGTTATTAGTAGGGTAATAAACACCTTATAACACATAAATAAAAATAGAAATGGTAATCTATTGCTTGCCAAAAAGTGAGTCCACATTCATCTGCACTGTTAAAGCTCAGACCTTGCTGGTCACTTATCTTACTTCTCTGTCAGTCAGTATACCTGTAAGCTTCATTTTAAGGTGTTTAAGGTGTCCGAATTAATAACAATTAATAAACTAGTTTCATACCATTGGTAAACCCTTTATAAGGGTAGTTTTAGTGTAAAGTGGTACCATTAAAAGCAAAACTTTCAGTTTATCCCTTCTGCTGTGTGATTTATTTTTACACTGTAATTCTGTCTCATGTTTGTTGGGGTGAATGTTGTCCACGAAAAAAGGGGACCTGATGGAACTTTAACCTGCCGACTGATCTGGGATCTGCTTTTAGAGCTGAGTCTGGCTTCTGAAGCAGCCGCCAGCTGGCTGACGAGCATGAGCTGTTTGTTTGGTGGGGAAAAGTGTGTGTGCATGTGTGCGTACGGGCCTCCGGAGGGGACGGAAATGAGACAGCGCTGCCGTGGGTGATGACTGGAGACGCCTCCTCCACAGCTAATTAACTTCATGCTTGATGGACTGGGGTGGCTCGACAAAGTTCAGAAAAGAAACCGAACGCAGTCTGAGCTCAGACTCAACAGTTGGGCTCCAACTCAGCTGGGATTCTGTTGCCGCTGCAGTGCTGCAAAGAAAAAGAAAAAAAAAGCACGTCTAGACGACAAGATGATTCTGCGGAGGTGATTACTAACTACACAGGAAACTTAATCAGACAAACTAATCACTGGGAAATGGGGGATTGTACTTATTGGGATTTTGTGCTGTGGTGTGCGTTCTGCTTGCACGGCTGCCTGAGAAGTCATTACTCCGTTCATTTGACTTCACTTTTTTTAACCGCAGTGGCTACTTTTTCATCTTTTTTCCAGTTACGCCCTTCTCAAGAAAGCATAATACACAACAAAGAAATAAAACAAAATGAACAGGTTGAACCTGTTGTTTTCATAAGGCAGACTGTAGATGCCTCATAATCTCTGAGCTGTTTTAGGAGTAGTTTGATGAAAAAGTTCATGTACACATTTTCCTCTTACCACAAATTTCATTGATCAGCCATGAGATGTTTGGTGTCTGAAATTGTTCTTTTAGTTTTGCAGTATTTACTCTATTTTTGCATATATGTTACACTAAATCGTTTAAGATACAATCATTTAAAAACAAAATATAAGACAAAAGTAAACAAAAGCAAACACAAAACACATTTTTATTGAAGGAAAAACATTTTGCAACACTTGTCACCTACTGAAAGAGCAATTGACCCCTAAACTTAATAACTTATTGTGCCACATTTAGCAGCAACACCTGCAACCAAATGCTTCCTAGAACTGGTGATCATTCTTTCACTTCACATCACTGTCTTTCACTTTTACTTCACATCACTGTGGAGGAATTTTGGCTCACTCATCAGAATTGCTTTAACTCTGCCACATTGGGGGGGCTTCCGACCTAAACTGCCAGTATAAAGTCCTGTATCTCAATGGGGTTGAATTCAGGATGTTGACTAGGCCAATCCAGAACCTTAATATTGTTTATTTTGAGCTATTTAAAGGTGGACTTGCTCATGTGCTTCAGATTGTTGTCATGCTGCATAACCCAGTTGTGCTTGAGTTTCTGATCATGGACTGGCAGAATTCGTAGTTCCATTAATTGTGGTGTCCAGGCCCTGAAGCAGCTAAGCATTTCCACACCATCAGACTAGAAATACCATGTTTGACTGTTGGTATGTTGTTCTTATTGTGGAATGCATTACGCCAGATGTAAAAAGACCACTGTCTTTCAGAAAGTTCCACTTTTGACTCATCAGTCGCAGAAGAAGAGGCTTGGAGATCATCAAGGTGTTGTTGGCAAATGTGAGATGAGCCTTTCTGTTCCTCTTGGTCAGCAGTTATTTTCTCCTTGCAACTCTCCCTTGGATGCCATTTCTGCATCTTTCAAGTGGAATCATGATTGCTGACCTTATCTGAGGTGAACAAGGCCTGCAGTTCCTTGGATGTTCCTCTTGGTTCTTTGGTGGTTTGCTGGATGTTCGCTGTACTCTTGGAGAAATTTTCATAGGCCAGCTACTTCTGAAAAGGTTCACCACCACCAAGTTTTCTCTTTTTTTTCTGTCTTGAGACAGTAACTCTCACTGTGGTTAGCTGGAGTCTCAGGGCCTCAGAAATGGTTTTGTAACCCTTTCCAAATTGATATATTTAAAAAAAAAACTCTTTCTAGTCTCTTCCGGAATTTCTTTTGATTGCAGCATAGTGCGCTGTTTGTTGAGATGTTTTAGCCTTTTTCATGTTGCTGGAATGGTTCTATTTAAGTGATGTTAGATTTTACAAATCTGGCAGTGATCAAGCCTTTGATCCCAATTATCAACTCAATTTGTTCAGTTGGTTGATTGAAGAGTAAACTTACTGTTTTGCATTGTTATTATTGGATTACTTGTTTGTTTTTTTCCTTATGTAATTGAAATCATCATTTAAAAAAAAAGTCTTTTGACTGAGCTACTTCTTTAAAGGACAAACAATTTCAAGCATAATATAAGCTTTCACTGTTATATGCTCTCTGCAGATTGACAAGACGGACGACAAGTCTCTAGAGGAGCGAGGCCGGATCATGATCTCGCTGAAGTACAGCTCGCAGAAGTGCGGCCTGGTGGTGGGCATCATCCGCTGCGCTCACCTCGCAGCCATGGACGCCAACGGCTTCTCCGACCCCTATGTCAAAACGTAAATGCAGAGTCGTATTTGTCGATACAGAATGTAAATCAAACGTAAATGTAATTCATTAAATAACTAATTATAATTAACGTTGGATGCATATACTTAAGCCCCTGCCCCTTTCTCTCAAAATCATTAGTGCCTTTTTGATGGACTCTAAATGCTTAATATGCCACTGTGTAAAACTTAAATTATCCCTGGAAGGCAGGCACAGTTTGGTTGCATCTTTACTTTTATAAAATGCCTTTTGAACACCAGCCTGATTGCACACACAGTGATGCTTTCAGTTTACGTCATACGACAGCATAACTGACTACCTGACTAGTTCCTAATGATCTGAGAGTTCTGCTTGGCTCATATCGCTGCAACATATGAAATAAAAATGCTGGTCCTACACCATTGAGTGATTTATAGACCAGCAATAGTATCGTCAACTCTATTCTGTAACAGACTGGTAGCCAGTGTAAGGATGTCAGAATGGGGGTGATGTGTTCTTTTCTTTTACTCATAGTGAGACTCTGGCAGCTGCATTTTAAATCATCTGAAGCTGTCTGACATTTTGGGTGACATGTTTGTCTTACTTCCAAGCTTTTCTGTCTAGCTAACTGTTGCCATCACACAGTGTTTAGGCACAGGTTTGCTTTTGGAGTAAAGCAGAGTAAAGTGGTTAAATGAATGGTTCGGCAAAAAATCGAATTTATGCAATTTTCCAGATTATGCCAGATGTAGTCAATCGGCTAAGGCATGGAGTCCAAATCTGCTTCTTTAGTTTAGAACTGGAGCAACAAGCCTAACATTTGCAACAAACACTAGAACTCAAAAGTCACCCAAATAACCCAAATTCTGCAAAACTTCATGCAAATATACATCACCAAAACATCATTCCACCCACTCAAACCATATCATTAAAGTTGTCGAACTAGCTGGTGAGGTTTAGGAGGCAGAATGACTTACTGTGAGCTATAAAAATGAACAAAACTGCTAGAAGCCGACGTTCTTTTAGTTTTTCCTTCAGAAATACATAAACAAAGATTTTCCCTGACATGTGTAGTTATTTAAGGGTCTTCACCAAGATAACATGACATAATGCAGTTTAAAAATAAACTTGTTTTACTGTCAAAAATAGTACTTGGAACAAAAATACAACAAAATATATTAAGGTTTTGATGAATAAGAGTCAAATGTATAAAAATACAAAAGTTTTTAAAAATATCAGATAAACTATAGAGTACTACTGCTAATTAACATTTAAGGAAATAGTATGTTTGTGTGTTGTGTGGGCCGGCCAAGTGAGCAAAATAATCAAGCACAACTGTGTTTTCCTCTTGGGAAAAATAAGGGTGAAATGACACACTATGCATTTGAAAGACGAGCTAGATAACTTCATTTGGCTACTGAGCCGTTTGATATTTGTTCAGCTCACGTTTATTTATGTGTCCCCTCTGGTTTAATAATGTCCAATGCACTGTAACTACACACATGCGTGTCATAGATACATTTACCATTGCCTTATTTAGGCAGAATAAGTTCAACACTGTAGTTTAACTGCTCATTAGCGTTAGTTGTTTTCCACACACAGCAACAGGTAGCTTTGTGGGTACCCTAATTTAGCAATGAACAGTGTTATAAGCCACTGTAAGTGATGTTGCCAGAAAATTTTTAAAGTGACAAGCGAGGGAGAAAAGATGGGACCACTGTTTGTTTACTCACTATGACTGCCACAGTTTTATAAATAAGTCTACAATCAAGTCGACGCTTCAAACTACACCACTCAACTACCATAACGTTAAACACAGACTAATTTTGAGGTTTGCCTGACAGCGCGAGCTTTTGTGTTACTTCAGCAAAAGTAGGCATGGCTGATATGAATGTTGCCAGGCTTGTTTAGGCTAAGAGGAGAAGTGATGGGGATATTTTTATTATTAAATGTTCAAGTAAAGTTTTTCATGTGAACTTGAATTTCACGTGAATGCAGATGATCTCTGTTGTAGGATACTCTGCTCGACTCTACTTGGGTCTGCTGATTGTTGTGATTTGTGGCATTGCAAACACGCGTGTTGCCAACAGGGAAGTTGCAGAGTGTCCTCTGATGGACAGACTATGCAAAGACAACACTCATAACATGGTTGATAGTTTTTTTTTTGTCATAATTTCGGCCTTTATAAATGCCTGTTCATCTGCAATTACCTTATATCGACTGATAATATTGGGCTCTACTATGAACACGGTGACAAGTCTATGCGGCCTTAACTTTCAGGTTTGTATTTTTGCAGCCTGGGTGACTGTGTCTAGTGTCTGTTAGCAATGTTAGCCTTGTAGATCTGGTTCTAAATAAAGAAGCAAAGTTTGGGCTTCAGGCATGTCTTGGCTTATCAACTACACCTGGGTAAGTCGGAAGTCAGTTAAATTAGATTTCTCACCAACTATTCCTTGAAATGATGGTTGAATAAAGAGTTTGTAATTATTTAATTCATTTATTAGGATTAGGATACAGAGTATCACAATATTACAGTAAGTCTGACTGTAGTGGTCTTTCCATACTGAAGAAATATATGATAATGATATGAACTCTTCCAGAAGTGCCCCCACAAATTGCCCTTTTGAAACACCTCAGCCCCTGCCCTCATGAAACTCTTTGCACACCAATGGTAATTACGTAAACATGGGTAAATTTGTATATCAAAACTATAGCAAAATAACAGTAATAACTCTTGACTTAATTATCTGTTTTTCTGTTGTGTTGACATACACTCATTATTAAGGCCTTCAAGAGCCGGGTCAGTTGTGTTAGATTAGGTACAGTTAGGTTAGGGTAATAAATGTGCATGGGGTTCCTATGACTACAACTTAGTAAGTAATTGCACTGGTTGCAGTTTCTGATTCACAACAAGCTTGATATTCAGAGCACTGTGGCATCATCAAAGCAGTGAAACTCGTTGTTACACTGACAAATAAGCCTCCAAATCAGCATATTGGAGCTTATTCAGGGGGACAAAGAATGCGTATATTTAAAATCAAAGTCGGAAAGCCACAGTACAGAGTTCATTGGAGTTCTTTGATGTCAAAATATGTAGAAAACAGATCAATGGCAATGAATGGAGGCAATCAATAAGGAGCAATATTCTGAGGAGCTGTTCAAAACTCGATCCAGCTGCTCTGAGCTCAGCTTATGCCTGAAGCTGTACTCTTGGATAAACTAACAAGATGTTCAGCTTCTGAAATTAGCATGCAACCATCAGTGCCCAATTTACACCTGGGGGGATTCAGAGCGATGAGGCCAGAACTCTTCCCTCTCTAAGACACATGAAGCCATACAGGGCAAAATACGAATGGGACTCATCCGGACAATTATGAGTAATGAGTGAGAGAGGTTTTCCCTCTGCACTTAGACACTTCAGTGCATAATGGATTTATCGCTGTCTTCTGATGATGATTAACGTGAGCTGATCACAAAGTAAAGATGCCCCCAGCCTTTACTTTCTAATCTGTCATGACTTAAGTGTTCTCTCAAGTTATGGTGTTTGTCTATGTTTGTATGTACAGTATTGTACAAAATCAGAGACCACCCTTTTGTTTCCAGTCCAGTGGCTATTAAATACAAAATATTAATTTTTAGTGTCAAAAGGAGCAGAAAACATATTTAAGAGAAAATTACACAGAATCAGATTTTTCACTATTTATTGTGTCCACAATTTGCCTTCATTACAGCTTCCATTCTTTGCAGGAGACTTGCTTTCAGGATTTCAAAGAGATATTTTTCCATACCTCCATAGTTTAGTCTTTTCTCCTCTCTCTCAAAGATGAATGTCTTAAGTGCTGTTTATCTGATGGTAACAGTTTTGGTGGTCTACCAGGTCTCACACAGTTGTTAGGGACCCCATTTTATCTAGACCTTCTAATAATTTTTATAAGCTCCAATTTTGGAAACTCCTGTTTTTTTTTTACTTATTTTCCTTGGACTTTCTCCTTCCTTATGCAAGTGCAATATCTTATCTGATCTAAGAAATTTCTTCTGAAAAATGAATAACTGGTCTTTTTTTTTTTGCACAGTACTGTACACAATCAACAGAGAAACTTATAGACCCATACACACCATTTGATTGTCATGTGTTCCTCACGAGGGCAAAATGAGGACATTTTCATATCCTCACTGTCATATCAAAACCTTGACACTTTTTTTTATTCTTTTTTAATTTTTTGTTTATCATTTGAAAATGGCAAGTGACTCTTATATTGTGTGAAGATTTCACAACAAGTGGACTAAGAGAAGAGGTCAGAAATTACTTAAAAATCTTGTTAAATAAACTTATATTTCCATGTCCTGAAAAGCTACTATTTTGCAAATATGTTTCTTCTTCAGGCAGCAATAATATATTTTTATATTTTCTACACTCTCATGAAAACATGTTTATTTTTGTTGTTTTTAATGACCTCTGTATTTTCAGTCGTCAGTGTTTAATTTTAAATTTAGATGAAATAATGATCTCCGCACAGAGAAGTGATTAGGATTCTAATCCCCCTCAAATTCTACTTGCATCACATTCTGAAATACAGGGGGGATTACTGCCAGGCCTTTTTATGTGCTGGAATGTCCAAACATCAATCAATTAGCAAGCGCGTCAGTCAGATTATACCGTAGCATTAGACAATGTGGCAGCCTATTTACTTTTACAATGCTTTTAAACCAGTTAATCCTGTTTGTTTCTCAAGAAGAGCTTAGTCAAGTACTGCCTGTGAATTATTCAATTAAGGCTAGTATTTCTGTCTAAAACCAGAGATTTTATTTTTGTCATTACCATTACCTTATTCCCCACTCCTTGTTCATCCACTCTAGATTTCATTATTTCCAGCCTCTTAATGGCTCTGTTTGTGGATTTGCAGCGACAGTGGTTATTATAGCCTAGTTGAGCTGAGAGTGCCATTTCCCTGTTTTAAAAGTGGAAAATGAAATGTGGCCGACTTACAGGCGGAGCTGCGCTTTTGATGAAGAGATCGAGAGACCCCATTTGAAAATGTGGCGCAGTTCATTTGACCATGAGAACAGCTGAGTAATGGGGTGCGCCACAAGTGCAATTACAGCAGCAAATGAAAATTCTGGGGCTTGAGGGGGTAAAAGATGGACATCAGAAACGGGCGGTCTCAGTAAGTGATAGATAGGGAGATGAGCAGTATTGTTGTGTTTTCGCCGGTTTCTCTTTTCTGTGGCATATGTGTTTATTAAAACCACAGTGGTTGTGCTTTTCTCAGTGTACAGAGCTTTTCCAAGTATGCAGGCTCCTGAGAGCGAGGCCCCCTGTGGCTTATAGAAGAACTGTTCCACTTGCTAAAGTAATCTAATTCTCTCTCACTCAGACGGAGAATTCTCAATGTATAAAATGACTTTTTTGAAACACTGTGCTATATTAAAATTACTCACTAAAGGATAACGAAAGAAAGAAATGAAGGATAATAAGCAGATTGGACACTGAGTGGTAAATGAGCAATGAAAAGTGGCATTTTGTCTAATACTCTAATGCTTAATAATCGGTAGGCTGCCTGGAAAATGCTGAGCAAAAGCCAGTAGGCCCTCAGCTTTGCTGTCAGCAGGCCAACAGTGGCCTTTTGTGTAGAGCTGTCCAAGTAAGTTAGCAGTTAGCAGTAGCTTAGCATGCTACAGCTTCACACAGCAATACAAGTTTGATTCTGGCTCTCTGATGCTCAATAACATGAGTTTACAGGATTCAGATCTGAGGGAGTCGACCTGTGTTTGTTGTGTATGAAACCATTAGCTAAGCTAGTCTTGCTCCACTGTCCTTGTTAGCACTAGAGGCAAATGTTAGCTTGGCAGGCTAAAACGGCTTTCTACACCATAACACAGGCTCGCTGTCTTCAAGTTAAGTTGATAAAGACTCAAATCTGAGTAAATGAAGACCAGAGACTGGAATTGGTTATATTGTATACCATATTTAGCTTCTCTGTGCTGTCCTTAGCACTGTTCAACATTTAGCAGTTGTTGTTCAGTTTACAGGTTAATATTTATTGGCTGATGAATCAAAAATCTTGCTAGGTTATTTTCTGATTATTAAAGCAGGAAACCCCCTGGACAGGTCGCCAGTCCATCGCAAGGCAGCCATACAGACACATACAATCACACACTCCAGGGGCAGTTTAGTATCTTCACTTAGCCTGACTGCATGTGTTTGGACTGTGGGTAGAAACCTGAGCACCTGGAGGAAACCCACGCAGACATAGGGGAGAACATGCAAACTCCACACACAAAAGACTCTGGCCACCCGGCCTGGGAATCAACCCCAGATTCTTCTTGCTGCCCTCCCCTGCACCACCATGCAGTAGAATCTAACGTTAACCTAAATTTTAGATTAGATCAACTAATTAAGAATGTCAAATGAAAAATAATGAATATATCACATTTCAGGTTGTGAAGGATTCATGCTTCAAAAAACTCTTTCCGTGTGTGTACATGAGCGTCCCGATACAGATTTTAGAGGCTCTGGTCCAGTGCCACTTGTTCCCAAAAAAAAAAAAAAACGGTTCCCTTTTGAGCCACTTTCATTAATAGCTCCTGGGCCTTAATTGGGCAACAACACACCTCAATAACAGACAAACACTGAGGTGCGATTTAAACTGTGGGAGAAAGCTGACCTCGCAGCATGAAGCCTCTTTAATCAGCGTCTGTGGGCCAAATCTCTGTGTCTGGTGGCCTTTGTAGCAGAGAGAGACAGTCTCATTAGTGAAAGGACCGTGGGGGCAGCACCAGGGTCACCTGTTGCACCATCCTTGTTTACAGCAAACTGCAAAGGGAGTCTCTTCTCATATTTTTCTTAGCTTTTATGCAGCAGATTACATGTTCACTTCCTATGTGCCACTTGCTTCTGTTTAGCTTCCGCTGCTCCTAATGGTCAGACCATGAAATTGTATGCAGTGACAGTACCAGAGTGCCCTCAGGTGGACGTAGTAATTTTTACAAGACACTTAAACCGATGGGTGCTAGGCTTTGCTTGGTGAACTGTGTACAGCTCTATTCATCAGTGCATGAAAAGCCCATGGAAGAAAGACTTGAAAGATTATGTTCATATACAGTTGTATGCAACAGTTTGGGCACCCCTGGTCAGACTATAAGTGAAAATAACTGAGCACATCCTCTCCAGTGAAAACACTTCTGCATTTTAATATACAATTAATCAACAAAACATAATTTGGCCAGGGGTGTTCAAACTTTTTCATACCACTGTACTTGTGTGTTCTTCACAATTTATTTCAGATACTTGAAGCCGGATGAGAACAAAAAGTCAAAGCACAAGACTGCTGTAAAGAAGAAGACCCTTAATCCAGAGTTTAATGAGGTATTTTCCACAGCACTTTGATATCGTGATGTCTCACCAGAATGTTTCATCAGCGCTATTGTAGTCGTGTATCGGAGGCTCACTACAGGACAAACGGTAACATTTAAAGTTCGGACACACCTGATAGTATTATCTAAAGACTTAAGCTTACAAAGTTTCCAAGTTGTTTCTAAGAAATCTTTTAAAAAAATAAATGCCTATGTGTGAATTTATGCGCAAAAACAAACAATAATTCAGTTTAAACAGTTTTTTTAACAAGTACCTTTCATTTAGGACTTTTCATTTGAAAGTCAGACTTGAAAAATGTTATGTAAGAACTGTAATCATTATATCATCCTAATTACTGTGAGTTTCTCTTTAAAGGTTTCTCAGAGTTAATGCATTTCAGCCAGTCAGTTCACTTGTGATGAGGGCGGCTGGGGGTATAAACAACCCTGTTTTGGCAGAAGACCAATTTTTTGGACGTCATTGTAATCCCATATAAACTATGTCTAGTTTGGATGTATTCATTATTATTATAAAATGTGGAAAACAGTAAAAAGAAACCTGTTCTATGAGGTGGTGTGTCCAAAATCTAGACTGGTAATGTGTACCTTGTAGCTGTAGAATTGAAATTAACTTCAGTTTTCAACCTTTACTGCTGTTTGTTAATATCATTTCAGTAATATCATCAGGTTCATTCTACCTATTACCTATTATCTTTACAGTTGTATGCAAAGGTTTGTGCGCCCCTGGTCAAATTCCATGTTTTGTTGATTTTCTAAGCAAAAATAAGTAACACGCCTTAAAAAAGTGTAATTTGATTGGCAATATTCAAATTTTTGCATATAACTGTACACCATGTGTGGTAACGTATAAATAATAATTAGAATTTTACTGCCAGTGTTTTGTAATGGTGATAATTTTATCTTATTTTCTTTATCTCGTTTGTGTAGGAGTTCTTCTATGAGATTAAGTACGCTGAGCTCAGTAAGAAAACTCTCGAGGTGACTGTGTGGGACTATGACATTGGCAAATCCAATGACTTTATAGGTAAGTCACAACTAGCTTCATCTTGTGGTTTCTAGCGATTATATGATGGCTCCTACAAACACAGTCATTTGTGTGAAGTAATTTTTAACTTACATCACACAGCTGCAGCATCTTGGAACAGCCTGGTCTCAGGCTCATTTAGTGACTCAAATTGAAGTTTTAATGCACTTTCTTCACCCTTCATCCAGGTGGAGTTTCTCTAGGCATCAACGCCAATGGAGAACGCCTGAAACACTGGTTCGACTGTCTGAAAAACAAAGACAAGAAAATTGAGCGCTGGCACACACTGACAAATGAACTACCTGGTTCAGGCTTCAATGATTGAAGAGAGCCAGGCCCTGAAGAGTTTCCTCCCTCTCCTCCACTTTCCGTGCAATGTCCACTTGAGCCCAGCCTTTGTTTGGCACCTCCAGCACTCCAGAGGTTTTACAGTTTGGAGATGAGTACCAAAACTACTGCACATGCTCCATCTCTATATGTCCCTTCCCTGGTGTTGACCTTGCTGTTTGATCCTGTGCTGTGGCTTTTGGGCTTATATAAGGGTCTTTGGTCAGCATATGTTTATTCAAACCTGTTGAATATGGAGAGGTGTGGCTCTCACCAATGGCACAGGATCCGTTTTGGACTGATCTCCTGTGTACAAACATTTAAACATACTGTTAGGCCTACTGTTCACTCTGCTCTTTCAGCTCTCTCTGACATTTAGTGTGTATTTGAGGATGTTGTTTACAAAAACCGTCGATGGATGTTGATACCACAAATGTATATAATGGCACCATGGGGGCTCAAAAGATGTATCGTTTTGAAAAGGCAGAACTGCTCAAGAGCTCTGGTCAAGAAACCATCTACTGTTTACTTCTAGAATACAGTTTGAAACTGATGCCTATCTGAAATATTTAGGGCAAAAAAAAATCTCGGTATGCCACAACACGATTGTGAGGATATTGCTGTTTTTCACTGGAATTGGCAACGAAAAAAATGACAGAAAATTGAATGGATTTGGGAGTTTTTAATTTCAGTTTATTCTCCAAGCATAGCAGTTTTAGTGTTTTTGTTGTGCTTTTAAACTCACGTAAGAACCCAGTGTCAGTGTTTATTGATGAATGTGTTTTAATTAGCCACCCTTTTCTACAGTAACTTTAAAAATGACAGCTGGAAGTGATGAAAAAGTGATGGACCATCGTCCACCCTGTTTACATATTAAGCAAACAAAAAAATGCCTACAGAACAGGAAAGACACTACAGGTAAGGGTCATTCATTACGGATTTGGTCCATTGATTTCCCTAGTTATTAGGGTCAGCGTACAGTAATGCTGGTGGAGATGCTCGCAGAACACTGTATGTACTAAGACAAGCCCCATATATAAAGATATACAAACCTGAGTTTGTGAAATGCCAATAGATACAGAAAGCAGTGGCTAGTTAATTTTGTTTGACTGCAATTAGTTGAAAACAGTTCAAAAACACAGTATTTGATTATTTACCTTATTTACCTTTACCTTTTTTTACCTTTACCTCATTGATTTGATACCTGCAACACAAAAAAAAGTTGACAGACACGTTTACCACTGTGTTTCATCGCATTCTTATCAAAACACTTATTAATTTGGTGACTGAAGACAACAGTTGATTCAGCTTTGAAAGCAGAATTTTTGTCTTTCAGCTGTGCGGCTGTACAGGCCTTTGTTGTTGTATTTTGTGTTCCATAATGCAGCACACATTTTCGCTGCGAGACAAGACTGGACTGTAGGCAGGCCAGTCTAGCACCCACATTCTCTGATTACGCAGCCATGCTGTTGTAACGTGCAAAATGTGCCTTTGCATTGCTGTGTTCAATAAGCATGGGCGTCCCTGAAAAAGATGTCATCTAGAAGGCAGCATATGTTGCTCTAAAATGTGTATATTTTTCAGTGTTAACCCCTTAAAATCCCAGCCTTATTATTCAGTAACTACAGGGACTTCAGTGCAAACTGGCTGAGCTATTCTTAGGTTATAGAAGTGTCGAATAGAACTTTGGCCATTTAAGGGGTTAATGATGCCATCACAGATGTGCAAGTTAGTCATGCCATGGGCACTGATACCTCCCATACCACAACAGACCCTAACTTTTGAACTTTATACTGGTAACAATCTGGATGGTCCTTTTCTGTGGCCCAGAGAACACAACGTCCATTATTTCAAATATGTCTCAAATTTTGATTCCTCAAACCACAATACACATTTCCACTCTGAATCAGTCCATTTCAGAGCTCGAGCAAGAGAAGCTTAACTTTTTTTGGAACATGTTGCCAGCATCAATTTCAGAATGAGCGCATATTTACAAAAAACAATTAAGTTAAGAAGGTAAAGCATGAAATATTTTGTCTTTGTACTGTTCTCGTTTAAATACATGGCAAAGTGGATTTACAAATCACTGCTTTCTGTTTTCTGCATTTGTATTTCACTTACTGTCTTAACTTTTTGGAATTTAGGATTGTATCATCATTTAGATTCATAATTAATTATTTTCTTTTAAATTGATCAACCATTTTTTAGTCAAAAGATGGTAGTTTCATTCATGTTTTGTTAATCTCACAATCTGCTAATAGTGCTGTCACAATATAAATACAGCAGTTTTAATTTGTATCAGCATGCAATCAGTGGTTTTGTTGTTTTACTAAATCAATATTTATTTGTGTTCATTTTCTAGGCTGAAACTTCTATTTTTGTGTAGTACGTTTTAAACCGTTATGAATATGGATAGTGAATGTCCACTTTCAAGTAGTTTATAGAGGAACTCTAAATATGGCCCAGGTATGTGAAACTGAGGTCTTAGTACATTAACCTTTGCTTGGAAAGACAAACCTTCTCTCAAAGCACTCGGTGCAACAGCCAGACTTGTGACATCTTTTGTAACCTGTTTGC
This sequence comes from Colossoma macropomum, assembly GCF_904425465.1. Taxonomy (NCBI): domain Eukaryota; kingdom Metazoa; phylum Chordata; class Actinopteri; order Characiformes; family Serrasalmidae; genus Colossoma; species Colossoma macropomum. Next base: position 2,412,943 of record NW_023494794.1, read on the forward strand.
CTTTGTACTCAAATCTCTATGGCATAAAAAATTTGCATGCAATGTTATTACACTGTCATTAAACTGACTTTGCTTAATGTCATCCAATCGACTTTGCTTAATATTTGATACTGCTGTTCTCTTCTGTAAAACGAAATCACTCTGAATGCTACAAGAATGTCAGTCTTTTCTTCTTGGATGTTTTTGTACCTATGAAGGCTGTCGCATTGCCTGTCAGGCTGTGATTGCATGTTACAAAGAAAAAAAGATTATATATGTCTTGTTCTGTTCCTTTTTTTAAGACTCAGGCAATTGTTTGCATTCTAGTGGTTCTCTGATATATTCCTACTCCTGGTTCACCTTAACTCTTGCACCGAATGGCCGAATTATCGTGCCTTTTCTTTTGTAACAGTGTGTTTTTTGCACCGCTCACTTTACAGAGATTCCTAGATGGATATTAGCTTTTAATATGGAAAATATATGATAACATTTGGCACATTTATATCCCTGTTCGTGTTCAACCGTCGGAATATTGTATCATTCTGAATATGCCGCTCGATGACACATTGTTGGTGTGTCCTTTACACTGTGTGACTGTGCTGGGCTGTGTTGGAGTGCAGGGCTGAGGTGGAGGATGCTCATACAAAGAAACTACAGATTCTACTTTCTGCTTTTTTAGCACCATTACACATTAAACTAAGGGCAAACTAAAGCCAGCTCTGTCTGTGGAAGCACAGAGCACATAGACAACACAAATACTTATGTTTGGCTTCTGAATAACACATGAATTATTGATTTATAGCATATGTGCCTGGTGTGAAATATTTCTGAATTTGACTACATTAGGATCAACATTTTAAAATTACATTTATCATTCACTTCATTTAGAACTTGAATCTGCATGGCTGAAAATTGTGATTCGATAAAAAAAAACCCAAAAAAATGAACAGAGAAAAAGACAATTCAGAAACCAGAATCTGTTGTTTCCTTTATGTCTCTTTTAAAAATGTTCAAGTATTATCTCCAGTGTGTTTTTTACTCGGGTGGATGATGTGCTGTTTATGTGTTCTGAACTGGAAACCCATCTCTAATAAAGTAGAGAACCAACCTAAAATCCCATTTCTTTATTTATCCTTTCAGAAACAGTGTCAGAGCATAACTGCAATAACACGAGAGCATTTTTAATGTAAAACCAACTCTTATCCTCTTTGTTCCATCAGTTTCCTCAGGATGCATCTCTAATATTAACACTACAGACAAAATGATAAAATCTAAACTTTCTGAACTGTTTAAACCTTCTGAATTGATAAAATATAAAATATCTGCAGCAATATAGATATACAAAAAGATTACAACTCATTGTCTGCATCACCTCATTGTAACATCACTATAGGTCATCTGTCAAGGTCCAAACAACTCATTAAAGTCTAAGTCATTCATGTTATGATCCCTGGTTATAATATTCCTTATGTGTGCTTTGTGCTGGTGTTTTGTGTTTTCTCTCTTCTATGTTGCATTATGTGCATGTTCGTGAATGACCACACGAGGGTGCCCTTCTGTATAAAAGAGGTCAGTGTGCCACTGCCTGGGGGACATTCAGAGGTCTCTGCCTGGAAATACACCTGTCCAGGCCAGCCTGGCACTCTTTACTCCACTCTGCTTCTCTTCTATTGTTAAATACGTGAAAGCTTTACTAGACTTTGTGAATTTGCGAAAAGTAGGGGACGAGTGCCATTTATTCTGATGACCCTTTCTCCTGTGTTTAATGTAGGTAGTGTGGGTAGCTTTTTCTATTTTTGTTTCTGTTTGTATTTCAAGTTTATTTAATTTAACACTATCAGTTGTTTATGTGCAGGCACGTCCCTGAAGCCATCATCCCATTGAGCTTCCAGCTCAGCATCTTGAAACTTGCAATTGAGATTTTTAAGGAAATCTAAATGAACCTGAGCTGTTTTCTGGTTTAAATGGTGTCTGGTGTTTGGTCTGGCAGCAGGTCTGCGGAGAGAGCCTATTCTCATCTTCTGTTAAGGCCTGACCCTAGACCCCAGAACAGAGTGGACTGATGTTTTCTAGAGAAACATTTACATTTACAACATTTAGCAGACGCTCTTATCCAGAGCGACTTACAAAAAGTGCTTTGTCTACCTAGAGAAAGTATCTTTGCTAGTTAAAATAGGTTAGAGAGAAAGCTAGTCCTGAGCTCAGATACTGCTAGAAACAAAAGCGCATGTTGATACGTAGAGAAAAAGGAACAGAATTAAGCACAGCACAGTGGTGATAGGAATCAGACATCTAAAGTGTTTGTCTCTAAAAGCTCCCTCACAGAAAAGTATTACACAAAATGGCTATGAATGCGCTGCCTGGTGCCTGTAACATTGTTTTATGGTAGTTTTGAGAAGGTTTTGGCTTAAAATCTACTTCATTTAATTCATTAATGGTGGAGAGGTACATGGAGGACGTTCAAAGGTAAAACTCCCTAAATAAAAAGTCTGTTTTTATCATTAACCACACTATAAATAAAGCTCAGAAAATGTGTAGTTATGCTGGTGTTTTTTTATCTGTAAAAATAAAAAACCTTCTAGCAACTTTCTGAGCTTCCTTTGTGAGCAATTCATCCAGCTTTGTCGTTGATATTTGGTGAGCACTTTAACAAGTCGCAAATTAACATGAGCACACGATACACTGAGAAACTAACAGTAATGTTTTATTCCTTAAACTGTGTAATCTCACAGAAACCCTTGATTTGTTTTGAAAATGTTTTTTAAACAGTGAAGTAGTCATTTTTGATCATTACTTGTAGTGATGATTTCTTGACTTCTACTCAGTGCAGTTATGAAGCCGAATAATTAATGCTGAAAAAGCCAGATGACTCATCAGGGACAGCAGCTTCTCAGGAGCCAAAAAGGCCTTTCTCAGATCTTCATCATCAATCGTGTGGTACATGATGTCATCACTCATGACAAATACTGTTTATTCAATAACTTAAGAATTAAAAGAGCGCAAACATTTCTTTTAACAGCACAAATGAATGAGACTGATTTGGTGCGATTTGGAGGTTGATGGGGGGGCTGAACGACGTCACATATTAAAAATCTTTAGAGTATAAATTGATAATGAAAACAACACAAACATTTCTTTTAACGCACAAGCCAGCACAAACACAGCACAAATAAATGAGACCGTTTTGGTGCGAGTGAGCACTGTTTTGGGGAGATGGGGATCAGCACAAATGAATAGTATTTTTATTTCATTTCTGACCACATGGGGGGGCCAGCTTCACGGAGGTCTAGTTTCATGGCAGGTGTTGGGATAAAAGGGAACTAAAGAAGCTACTAGAGTATGTGATCATATTTGCACAATGAAGATGTCACACTTTCACAGTGTTTAAAAAGTTTAGAAAAAAGCTTTGTATTGTTAACCCAGAAAAGTTTTTAAAAAATTACAATAACAACAGTAGCAATAATAGTAGTAATAGAAACAAAAATAATAATTATTATAATTATGTATTATTGCTGTGCTTTATTTGTATTGTTACTATAATAAATACATTAACTTTTGTGACATTGGGATATCATATCATAATCATCTGAATACGAGAGAACACTGTGATATAAATGTAAGTTCATATCACACACCCCTAAACATAATACATTGTGCTGTACTTTAAGTCTTGTATATTCAAAATTTGAAGGGAGGCTGGTTACTACGTTTTTTTTATTTTCTACGAAAATTAGTTTTTTTACAGTGAAGAATTGTTTGGGGAAAATCAAACACACACAGTTTACTCCAAATGATCAGCCAAAACATGTTCGGTGTTCAAAGTTTCTTTAGTTTTGCACTGCAGCTACAAGGCTAGTGTAGCTAATGTAAACCTACCCCAGCAACTGGCGCTGTGCACACTGCATGACTAAATCACCCACATCTCAAACCACACTGAGTTTGTTAAGCACTCTCCAGTAAACGTGTGTTGCTTAGTTATTTATGAAACTGGTTTTTAGTTATGTGCTGTACTTTTGTCCATTTTATAGACTCTGAACACCAAATAAGTCTGATAGATTAGGGATAAATTATACATATCTCATGTATCAAATTATACATAGTTCTCCCTGTGTCTGCGTGGGTTTCTTCCGGGTACTCCGGTTTCCTCCCACAGTCCAAAGACATGCAGTCAGGCCAACTGGACTTGCTAAATTGCCCCTAGGTGTGAATGTGTGTGTCAATGTTTATGTCTGTCTGTCTGCCCTGCGATGGACTGGCGACCCGTCCAGGGTGTATCCTGCCTTCTGCCCAATGACAGCTGGGATAGGCTCCAGTACCCACCGTGACCCAGAAGGATAAGCGGTTTAGATAGTGTGTGTGTGTGTGTGTGTATACATATCCTTTGAGAATAGAGAGTTATTAATGCTTCAGATGTTATTTGTATACATCCAGATCTGACACATTAGCGATGCAGAACTCCACCATCTCTTTCTGATTGGCGGTTACAGCCTGTCAAAAAGTATTTACAAGTAAAAATTAAGACATTTTACATACTTATATACATGTTTTCCCCCGAGAGCACAGCAGATTCATCTGCATGAGAACAGTTACTAACCACAAGCAAAGGAGTTCATCCTAAATCGTCAGCCACGTCAAAGCTGACACCTGCCATCTTCCACATCTCCATCTCTTTTGCGTGCCCCAGGAATGCAAGACTAAACAAACATAACAGTTTTACTGGAATATGTCTCAATGCTATAAACTGCAGTATTCTATACAAATAAACACAAGCCAACTGCTAAAGATTTGTTCAAATGTGTGGTGACTGGCATGAGTGGTCAGTGCAGCCCTTAATTCCTAGTTAATAAAATCCAACATATATTAATAACGTTTGAACATCTATGGAATAAATTACGTTTTTCCTATTTAAGTTTCAAAAATGCATAAAACTGTAAACATTTCACCGATGTATACTGTGACTGTTGGAATAAAACCTTGTATCTGCAAACTGATAACTTTACAGAAGAAGAAAAAAAAATCTTAACTTATAATGTAAGTTAATGTAACAAGATTTTTCTACAAATAATTCTGGACCATTTGGTCTGTTCATCATGAAATTTGAACACAATTCTAATGATAATTGTAGTTTTCAAACTATAAAAAGTAACTCACCAGCACATTTCTGCACCAGGGTCATCTCCAAGTGAGCCCTTTTAGCCACCAAAGAGTACACCAGCTCCTTATTCCTGTTCATTTGAAAAGTTTTAGTGAGACAGCATCTAACGCATCTAAACATCAATCAGATTTGTATAACACTGTAAGAACACATGCCCTGCATGTTCATGTATGCACCAGTGGCTAACGGATAACATGATCAAATAGCTCATTACTGTATTTTATTTATGGGCAGCTGAGCTACTGATCAACATGTATTTCTGTAAAGAGAACAGGTAGTCAATAAAAATACACTTGCAGGAAATGAGTGAAACTACTGAGCTTTTAACAGTTTATTCACTGCATACTTGCTGCGAATGGCATCTCGAAGTGGGGTGTTTCTTTCGGCTCCACCTCCAAATGCCCATTTCCTGCTGCCACATGTAGTGGAGTCCTGCCGAGCCAATTCTTAACTGACACGTCCGCACCCTCGTACACAAACTGCATACGTTTCAGTCAAGACTGATTTCTGAATGAGGTACCGTAGAGGAGCCAAACACAAAAGTGGTCTAATGATTCTAATGATACAGAAATGTTGGAAAATGGTAATTTAAGAATTATGACTCCTTACATAAAACCACACATTCTAAGTGGAAAATAAAGGTAAAAATGTAAACTACGAATCCTTTAGTTACTTTTGAAAACACTTTGAAGACGAAGAATAATAAATTTCTTACTTGCTGCAGACATGCATCCAAACCATTAACGTTTGCGGCAGCATTAGTCATCAGAAAGGGGAAAAGGGCCTCTTGACTTTCATCTCCTGGGAAAAGTAATTTAGGGTAAGTGTCACTCATGTTGGGCAATACTCAAAAATCAGATTTCATATACGTTATCTTAAAAGTAAACAATGTAAGACAATTAAAGCTAAACTATGTCAGATTTAGTGACCTCTCTGGTGGAAATGTGGAAATGAACACAAGAACAAGGGCATGAATCTGATTGGGAACGTGTTGAAAAAGTATTCGAAGAGAGCTCAGTCGAAACCTGATGGACGTGTCTTCTAAGGATGTAAGTATCTTTATCAGTATAATCTTAATTTTGCATTTGAAATCTAAACATAGAGTTTTACTTTTTTAAGCCTGCATGAGTGACATTAATCTATAAAGACATATAAAGTGGTCATAAAAACTCCCAAAATCCCACCCGACCCCGCGCAACTGAAATGGATTATAAGCATCCTCTGCTCTTTATTTTGTTGCAGTATCGCAAAATAAACACACTCTCTATAAAATAATAGCAAACTAAAAACAATATTTCCAGGGCATCTACCTTGTTTCCAGCCAAAACCTCTTGGACACAAATAATAATAATAATAATAATAATAATAATAATAATAATCATTATCTTTATTTATACACCACTTTTCATGCTGGTGGCAGCTCAAAGTGCTTTGCGGACAGGTGATAAAACCTAACAATAATAGACAAAAATATAAGTATTAATTTAAAATCATACAAAACAACCATATCAAATTAAAAAAGATAAATGCCAAAGAGACATAACATTTTAATTAAACATTAAGTTAGAGATCTGTTTTCAGTTATTTCTTTCTTTCTTAGGTTGACTGTCTAATAAAAGGTGGAATTGAGTCTCACAGTTTAGAAGCATAATATCTGAACGTATTTTACAGAAGGTATCTGCAGAAGGTCAGTATCTGCAGATCTAATATCACATGCTGGAACATAGACAGACAGACATTCTGTGATGTAAGCGGTGCTTTAAGATTATTTAAAGCCTTAAAAACTAGTAGCGGAACAGGTAGCCAGTGCAGTTCTTTCGAAACAGGGTGAAATGAGCTCTCTTTTTTGTTTTATTAAGGATTCAAGCTACTGCACACTGTTGCTATTTTTCAAATGATAAAAAAATACTTTAGTGTCTGCGTTTACCTGAAGCATAAAACAGAGCTCAGAGTCTAAGATCATGCCCAGGTTTCGCACTTCAGGTCTGGTATATAAAGCTAAAGAGCTGAGCGTCTCATAAAGCATCTCCGAGATTTAGTACCAAGGGTCAGTACTTCAGTTTGTTTTTTTTTTTTGTGAAGACTTGCCACTCCAAATCAGTTAACCAATAGAAAGCGCAGGTAAATGCCCTCTTTTAAAACCTGCCCCTTGTTAAAAAATGCATAATATCAGAAGCAAAAGAAAGATTTCAGAAGCAAAGAAATGTCAGATAAACCTGCAAATAAAAAAATTAAAGCAAAAACTGACAAAATGAGTGACACATTTATATCAGAACGGGTGAAAAATGAGTAGTAATCTTTTTGAAAAGTTTGATTTAACTCTCATTATTTGTATTTGGAACATTTTGACACTTAATATTTTGCTTGTGGATTTTATTATTATGTTTGAAACCTCTGACACAAAAGTAACTCCATACAAATTGTTCTGCCTCTAGGCTTTCGAGTGTTTCAAGGTACAGTAGCACCACCCTTTGGTAGAGGCAGGTGTTGCACCCTGGCAGACAGGAAACAGGAAACCAGAGACCCATGTTAGTTCTTGTTGTGGATCTCAGCAGCTTTACATGCCTGTTGTACAATCTGTCGTAATCAAGGGATTTAGCCCATTGTGAGCATTGCCTGTAAGTCATTTCTTACTGTTTACAAGTTTATCTTGCAATATCCAAGAGTATTTATGATTGATGAGACTGTCTTTGCTTGTATTAGCTTAATGAAGCTGGCTGTAGGTTAGGCTGTTAGGCTAGCATAATGTACATGCGTTAGCACTCTATCTTTTATATAGTCATGCTTAGCTAACATGTTCAAACCTCCATCATTTGTATGTTAGTAATTCAAAATATGTTTTATCATTTTCAGTTTACTCCTTTGTTGTACCAACATGCTCTTCAAGAGTCTACACTAAAATTGGAGCTAGAATGCTAAATCCTGACTCTCGTGTTGTTATTCTGGGAGTTTGGCTGGCTGTCTAATTTTGGTTAAGCCAAACCATTAGGAGGACAGTACAGTAAAAGGCATTTGACAAGCCGGCTATCAACCTCTACAACAGTTCTACACTGCATGCAAACTGTATAACAGTGGTATGGATCGAGCCAAAGACAATGATAACGCATCTCAAGTCAGTGCTAGTAGCCGGAGTACTTCAGCATCAGCAGTCAGTGCAGCAGCTAGAGCACGTGCTAAAGCAGAAGCAGCATGCGCACGTGCAGCATTCGCAGACAAAGAGATTAAATTGAAGTTGGAGAAAGCAAGACTGGATGCTGAATTAGAAGCTTTAGCTCTCCAGAGAGAGGCAGCCGCAGCCGTAGTGCAAGCAGAAGTGTTGGAAGCAGCTGAAGAGCAGGTTAAAGAACCTCGAAGCAAGAGCAGTAAAGCTTCAGTAAAAAGAGAGCTTGATCGCACAAGTGCATATGTACAGCAACAGAATGAGCTACATATAGCGTCGTGTCATGAAATCCCTGCATCTTCGCTCATTCAGCATGATGACAGCTTAGTTACATGGGGAAGTGAATATGGAATTCACAGAACTGACCCGTCCTTTCCATTATCTGCAGAACGGCTAAAACGGCATATCTCTTCTTTCAACACAGCAGCCCCTAAAGAGCCTTCTCACGTCAACAGAACCTATCATGGTGACAATAAGCCAGACATTCAGAGCATGAACCCTTCCGCTCAACCATACATGCCTCAGTATCGCACCGCAACCGCTGATCCCGTCAAGACGCCTGAAATGGCAGACTTTGTCAAGTATTTAGCTCGCAGAGAGTTAGTCACCACAGGACTTAATCAGTTTGACGACCAACCTGAGAGTTTTAGAGCATGGCAGTCTTCTTTTGTTAACGCTGTAAGAGGACTTGGTCTCTCACCCAGTGAAGAACTGGATCTCCTGATCAAATGGCTAGGTAAAGAATCATCTCAGCACGTCAGGAGAATTCGTCAAGCATATGTCAACAATCCAGATAAGGCACTGGAAAAAGCATGGGACAGATTAAGTAAGTGTTATGCTTCACCTGAAGTAATCGAAAGTGCTCTTTTCAAGAAACTAGATGCATTTCCGAAGATTCCTGGTAAGGATTACATCAAACTCAGAGAATTAGGAGACCTTCTCATGGAGTTACAATCTGCAAAAGAAGATGGATACTTACCAGGGTTAGCTTTCCTGGACACAGCTCGAGGCATTGGTCCCATAGTAGAAAAACTCCCACATGCCCTACAGGAAAAATGGGTATCCCAAGGTTCCAGGTTCAAAGACGAGCACAACGGTCTTTTCCCTCCATTCTCCTTCTTTGCTAAGTTTATCTGCTATGAAGCTCACATCAGAAACGATCCAAGTTTCACTCTTCCCAACAATAGCTATCCTCCCATAAGGGACAAATCAGCCTACAGAACTGGAAGGATCCCAATAGCAGTTCACAAGACAGATGTTGCCTCAGGAACCGAACGTGAAATTAACCATGTTCCAAAACAAGGCGATAGTCCAGGCAAAAGTTGTCCAATCCATCGCAAACCACACCCATTAAGGAAGTGCCGTGAGTTTAGGGCAAAACAACTTGATATGAGAAAAGCATTCCTTCGTGAAAATGGCATATGCTATAAGTGCTGTGCATCGACTTCCCATGTAGCCAAAGATTGTCAAGTCTCTGTGAAATGCACTGAATGTGGAAGCAATTGTCATGTTTCAGCCTTGCATCCTGGTCCAGCACCGCAAGCTCCTAAAACTCCAGTCCCAGTACCAGAACGCAGTGAAATGGAAGAGGAGCTTTCACCTGAAGTAGCCATCACCACACACTGCACAGAGATTTGTGGTGAAGGGCAGCCAGCAGTATCCTGTGCAAAAATATGTTTGGCTCGAGTGTTTCCTCAGGGGCAACGTGATAAAGCAGTCAAGGTATATGTAGTTCTCGATGACCAAAGTAATCGCTCGTTGGCTAGGCCAGAATTCTTTGAGCTGTTTGATCTCCAAGGTTGTTCCACTCCTTATTTACTAAGAACATGTGCTGGAGTTAACGAAGTGTTCGGGAGAAAAGCAGAAGGCTTCCAAATTGAACCTGTGAATGGAGAACTTACTCTCGCATTACCACCACTGATTGAGTGTGACCAAATTCCCGCCAACAGGTCAGAAATTCCAACACCTAAAATAGCGCTCTTACATCCTCATCTGAAAACCATAGCAACTCACATCCCCAATCTTGATTCAAATGCCCAAATCCTTCTTTTGTTGGGCAGAGACATTGTAAGGGTGCACAAGGTACGACAACAGATCAACGGACCGCACAATGCACCGTTTGCGCAGAAGTCTGATCTGGGTTGGGTGGTAATTGGAGAGGTATGCATTGGGAAAGCTCACAAACCAGATGTGCACACTTTCAAGACCCATGTGCTAGAGAATGGACGTTCATCTTACTTTAAACCTTGTGACAACTGCATGCACATAAAGGAAAAAGTATGTCATGGCGGGGAGCAACGGGACAGTTTCATCAGTGCTCGCAAACCCCATTTGCAGAGAGACACAGGACAAAACCTAGGTCACAGTGTGTTTCAGACAACCAAAAGTGACAACAAGCTTGCTCTGTCTGTTGAAGATACAGCCTTTCTAGAGATCATGAACACAGAGGTATACAGAGATGAGGAAAACAACTGGGTTGCACCATTACCATTCAGAGTGCCACGAGTGAGGCTGCCAAATAATCGTAGACAAGCCCTCTCTCGACTTACTTCACTCTGTAGAATGCTGGAAAGGAGACCTGTAATGAAGCAGCAGTTCTTGGCCTTCATGGAAAAGATCTTTGCAGATGACCATGCTGAGCCAGTCGCTCCGGTAGATAGAGACAAGGAGTGTTGGTATCTGCCAATGTTTGGCATTTACCACCCACAAAAGCCTGATCAAATAAGAGTGGTTTTCGATTCCAGCTCGCAGGAAGAAGGCATTTCCCTTAACAGTGTGTTGTTAACTGGTCCTGACCTCAATAACAGCCTACTTGGAGTTCTCATTCGTTTCCGCAATGAGCAAGTGGCGATCATGGCAGACATCCAGAGGATGTTCTATTGCTTCCGTGTCAGAGAAGACCATCGTGACTTCTTGAGATTCCTGTGGTTTAGGGACAACAATCCAACAAAAGACATCAGAGAGTACCGCATGAAGGTGCACGTGTTCGGTAATAGTCCCTCTCCTTCCATTGCCATTTATGGACTTAGGTGTGCTGCAAAAGAAGGTGAGAATAAACATGGTGAAGATACATGTCGTTTTGTAGAAAGACACTTCTATGTAGACGATGGTCTCATTTCCTTGCCCACCGACTTAGAAGCCATCAGTCTTCTGAAGAGAACCCAAGCATCTCTAGCGGAGTCAAATCTTCGTCTTCATAAGGTCGTTTCCAACAGCTCAGCAGTAATGGAGGCCTTCCCATGCGAAGAACACGCTCAAGTCATGAAGGACTTAGACCTCAGCCAAGAAACCTCAGCTATACAGAGGAGTCTCGGATTGTGCTGGGAAACGACCCGTGACACATTCACTTTTAAAGTGTCAGTGGATGACAAACCCTTCACTCGTCGGGGAGTTTTGTCCACTATAAACAGTGTCTTCGATCCCCTTGGTTTAGCTTCTCCCGTCACCGTACAGGGAAGGATACTGCTCCGGGAACTTACCATTGAGACACATGATTGGTATGCTCCACTTCCGGAGGAGAAACGAGGAGCATGGGAAAGCTGGCGAGACTCACTCCAAGAGTTAAAGGAGTTACACATTCCTCGCGCATACACACCAGAATCGCTTTCCAAAGCTAGACACACAGAACTATGTGTATTCTCAGATGCCTCCACCAAGGCCATTGGTGCAGTAGCGTATCTTAGAGCTATTGATGAATATGGAAACAGCACTGTCGGCTTCATCTTGGGGAAAGCCAAGTTGGTTCCCGTGTCCCAGCCTACCATCCCAAGGCTCGAGCTTTGTGCTGCAGTTCTAGCAGTTGAAATGGCGGAGCTCATCATAGATGAAATTGACCTCAAAATGGACACAGTGAAATTTTACTGCGACAGCAAGGTAGTTCTTGGATACATCCATAACGAGGTAAAGCGCTTCTATGTGTACGTACACAATAGAGTGCAGCGAATACGCCAGTCAACCAAGCCAGAGCAGTGGTATTTCGTACCTACAGAACAAAATCCAGCGGATCATGTATCCAGGTCCATTCCTGCATCTCAGCTTGCAAAAACAACATGGTTTAGCGGACCACCTTTCCTTCATAGACCTGTTGAGGAGCTGCAAGAGAAATTAGAGTTCTTTGAGGTAATCAATCCAGAGCTAGATGTGGAAGTGCGGCCTGAAGTGTTGAGTTTTCACACACAAGTCCAGAAGCAAAATCTTGGCTCAGATCGCTTCAAGCGCTTTTCCAAATGGACTTCTCTGTTAAGAGCCATTGCCTTCCTGGTACATATAGCGCAGACCTACAAGTCAAAGAATGATTCAAATGATGTCACAGGATGCAAAGGTTGGCACCGGTGCAAACAATCCCATTTTCCACATGAGCTTTCTTGGAGTATGGATGTTATCATCAGAGCTGTTCAGAAAGAAGCCTTTCCAGTGGAATTCTCTGCCCTTGCGGATGGCAACAACCTGCCTAAGAGCAGTCCGCTGTTCAGACTCCACCCTAAAGTTGATGGAGGCCTTTTGAGAATTGGAGGAAGAATCCAACATGCACCTCTGGAGTATGCTGAAAAGAACCCTCTGATCCTACCCAAACACAGCCATGTGTCTAAGCTGTTAGTGAGGCATTACCACGAGCAGGTAGAGCATCAAGGCCGTCACTTCACTGAAGGGGCAATCAGATCTGCAGGCTTGTGGATTATTGGTTGCAAGCGGCTCGTCAGTGCAGTCATACACAACTGCATAGTCTGTCGGAAGCTCCGTGGCAAAATGGAAACACAGACCATGGCAGATTTGCCACCCGAGCGCCTCAGCACATTTCCGCCATTCACCTACGTGGGTTTGGATGTTTTTGGGCCCTGGAAGGTCACTGCAAGGCGCACAAGAGGGGGCCATGCAGAGAGCAAGCGTTGGGCCGTGTTGTTTACCTGCATGAGCACTAGAGCGGTGCACATAGAAGTAATCGAGTCCATGGACACTTCTAGCTGCATCAATGCCCTAAGGCGATTCTTCGCAATTCGGGGACCAGCAAAGCAGCTAAGATCGGACCGCGGAACAAACTTTGTTGGTGCTAGGAACGAACTAGAGCAGACCAGGCAGCAATCAGAATCCAGTGTGTGGAAGTATTTGAGTGAGCATGGCTGTACCTGGGAGTTCAATTCCCCTCATTCTTCACATATGGGAGGATCCTGGGAACGCATGATTGGAGTAGCTCGCCGAATACTTGACTCCATGCTTCAGAAGCACAAGGGTTTAACTCATGAGATACTGTGCACTCTCATGACAGAGGTCTCTGCTATCATCAATGCTAGACCCCTTGTCCCAGTTTCCACCGATCCTGATGCTCCATTTATTTTGACTCCCAATACACTGCTTACCCAGAAGGTTGGTGCTTTCCCTCCTATGGAAGGATTATCGGGAAAGGACCTTTACAGAAGTCAGTGGAAGCAGACACAAGTGCTTGCCAGTACGTTTTGGAGCAGATGGAAACGGGAGTTCCTTCCAACACTACAGAGTCGCCGCAAGTGGGCAGAGAGTCGCCGCAATCTGCAGGAAGGTGATGTAGTGCTCTTGAGAAACAGTCAAGTCACAAGAAATGAGTGGCCTGTGGCATTAGTGACAGCTGCCTTTCCCAGTAGAGATGGGAAAGTGCACAAGGTGGAAATACTAACCACAAAGCATGGGAGCTCAAAGAAATTCGTGAGACCCATCTCCGAAGTAACTCTTCTTTTGCCTAAAGAGACTGAGAGTTAGCATAGTACATAGTGTAAATGTTTATTAATGGCGCCACAGACGCCAGGCGGGGAGTGTTCTGCCTCTAGGCTTTCGAGTGTTTCAAGGTACAGTAGCACCACCCTTTGGTAGAGGCAGGTGTTGCACCCTGGCAGACAGGAAACAGGAAACCAGAGACCCATGTTAGTTCTTGTTGTGGATCTCAGCAGCTTTACATGCCTGTTGTACAATCTGTCGTAATCAAGGGATTTAGCCCATTGTGAGCATTGCCTGTAAGTCATTTCTTACTGTTTACAAGTTTATCTTGCAATATCCAAGAGTATTTATGATTGATGAGACTGTCTTTGCTTGTATTAGCTTAATGAAGCTGGCTGTAGGTTAGGCTGTTAGGCTAGCATAATGTACATGCGTTAGCACTCTATCTTTTATATAGTCATGCTTAGCTAACATGTTCAAACCTCCATCATTTGTATGTTAGTAATTCAAAATATGTTTTATCATTTTCAGTTTACTCCTTTGTTGTACCAACATGCTCTTCAAGAGTCTACACTAAAATTGGAGCTAGAATGCTAAATCCTGACTCTCGTGTTGTTATTCTGGGAGTTTGGCTGGCTGTCTAATTTTGGTTAAGCCAAACCATTAGGAGGACAGTACACAAATAACTTTGGGACATAACATTCAGCACTGTTTCTACAAGGCTCAAGTTGGCTTCTTATCCAGCCGCTTATTGCTTGAATTTTCCCAGTCCACCTTAAAAGGTGCAGCAGGTATTATTATAATGCCTGAGGCGCCAGAATGTAACTGCTGCACCACTTAAGGTGGAAGGAGAAAATTCCAATAAGAAACTGACTTAAGGTTTGTACCGTTTTTGCCGCGCTCAGAGAAGCAGCTGTGGGCTTTACACACACTCGCCTTCATCTCGTTAGAGCTAGAAACCAATACTGACATCTGTCTATATATTATTAATTTCTGTTTTTACTATTTTGCCCAATAAAATATGTTAGATGTACTTCAGTTGGTGAATATGGTTCTTATTAAAAGTGAAGGAACATCCAGAATAACACGCCATTATTAATCTACAAAAAAGTTCACTTAAACATCCAAAATGGTTTTATTTGAAACAATGTACATAAATGTGGTCTGCTACCACCACGACCACAGTCCCAGTTATTGAGAAACTGTTGTACGTTTTGGTTCCTTGAGAGGACAGAAAATATCTATTATTTTCTCTCATTCAGAACATAAACGAGGCAGGAAAAGTACAGGAGGCGACCGTGTGAGCTAACTTAACTGACGTCTTCACATTAAGTAACATTAGCTGTAGCTTAGCTAACTTTCTGTTCGTTGATTTAAGTGCCTCTGACAAATAATATTTAGGCTCAAACACAACCTTTCCTTACACAAGGCATTTTACACTTTCTTGTGCTCATACTTCTATCAAGTAATCATAAAATAGCTGATTATATAAAAAATGTCCTTGTTACCTAGCAAGCTAAGCTAACGTTAGCGGGTTTGACAGGCGTTAAGTTTTCTAGTTTAGCTAATAATACCGTTTGCTCATCGTTGGTTCCGAGCCAGCCCGGGCGGAGTGATGAAGCGACAGCTGCGTAAAATCTGTCTTCATCTGAACGCCTTCTTCTGGAGAACCAGTTTCCCATTTTAAACCTTTCCTCTACACACTAGCCAGCTAAAACTGCCTCCAAGTCAGTCGCCTCTCTCGAGCTGTGTGACTGTAGAGGGCGCTATTTCGCAGTTACTGTTCACTCGCACGAGCACTTTACGCAGACTATGTAAGCTACGACGACACGCTTATGTTTCTCGTTCTGCTGCATTCAGCGAGCCTAGCGATGAGAAATACGCGTGTTTACATTTTATATTATCTATAATTACATAAATGTATGAATGTTTCATTACAAATTTCCTACACATTTAAACGTCATATCAGGAAAGTCGGACTGTATCTACGCCAGACAATAACAAGCTTCCTCGCCCGAGGAAAGCAAAACACCAAGCACAATAAAATATTTTTGTAAAACATTAATTCACACACAGGGGTGTAAAGAGTACTGAAAGTCCCTACTCAAGTACAAGTACTGTTACTGTAGTGATAATTTACTCAAGTACAAGTAAAAGTATTGCTTGCGTAATTTAATTTGCTGAGTAAATGAGTACGTTAGTTTGTTAAAACTACTTAAGTAATGAGTTACTTAGTTGCTTTTTCATATTTCCGCTGTCACAACCTGAACATATTCCTGAGCTACTCGGCTACATCACTGGAAATAATCTGTACAGAAAAACACTAAAGCTGAAGTTCTGAGAGCTGAGACTGAACACAGTTACACACCTTTCTGTGAGCTGTGTAAGGAACAAGGTTTACACAGAGAGAGAGAGAGAGGGAGTTGAAATATGAATATTGCTACACGTGAGCTAAAGCTACTGCGCACTGACCTCACGTCATTAGACTGGCAGCCTCCTTAAACTGGTTTTGTCAGGGTACATTTCCATGTTCAGACTGAGGGCAGATGAAAAGAAGACAGAACAAAATCAGCAGGTTTCCCTGCAGTTCTCTGTTCTTCATCTGATGCTCACTGAAACACGACAGATCTTTCCTTTTAGCTTGATTTGAAAAGATCTACAAACGTACCTGCACTCAGACTAATCCAGTACATACTCAGCTTAATATCACTGCTGACCCCTGATAAACTGATTTCGGCTCTCAGAATATCCTGATTATTATTTTAATGCTGGTAACATTTTTCTGAGGACAAGTTAGGTTTTTGCTCTATTTTCCCGTTCCATCTTAAACGGTGCAGCATTCACGTTCTGAACTGCTGCGCCATTTAAGGTGGAACGGGAAAATTCGAACAAGCAGCCAGCGAAAAAGAAGCTGACTTCAGCTTCATGGAGGGTTGAAAGGCCTGATATGAGGAGGTTTCTCTATTTCCGCTTAACAGCTGAGTAACATTAACTTATTTTTGCTGTTTCACAGAACCGACAGGTCAGTATTTTGTCTCGTTTGCTAATGTTTGTGATGGGTAGTCACAGCTGCTGCACCATTTAAGGTGGAACAGGAACATTCAAACAAGAAATCAAGAAGCTGCGAAAAAGAAGCTAAATTCAGCCTCGTCGTTTTAACACGGGTAGTATTTTTGATAAGGAGTTTTAACCTATCAAAATATCCTACATGGAGGTTTTATTTACGGGTATACTTGTGAATAAGCGCTACAGTAGAACATTTCGATAAGGTAGCACAGCTCGTCAGAGCGCCGTCACAGCCCGCCTTATTATCGTGTAGCTTAGTGACATCAAATTGATGCCCAGTAGCTTTAGCTCACATGTAGCAATATTAGTATTATAGCTCTTTCACGACCAAGTAATTCAGAGGATCCAGTGGTATCCAGGAGAAAAATATACACAGGGCAAAACGTATCGGGTTCTGAACATTTTAATTTAACACAGGGGGCGATAGAGGCGATCTTTCGAAAACCTTATTCATTCGGGCCATAGAGAAATAGAGCTCAGACCCGGAGTTCCTAATATGGGCATAACGAGGACTACAGAATGACGTACGACTACAGTGGTCTATTAGAGCAGCCACAACAGCCGCGCCTCCTCCAGGACAAACAAATGGCTCTTAGTGTGTGTATTTTTTCTTAATTGAAATAATTTCGTACATATTAACAATAATTAAAAGTTGTGTTTGTGTTTATTTTGTACTGAATTTCTCTCCTGATTTCTTTGTTATGAGTTTTAAAGGTTTGTAGTTTATTAGGAGGTTGAGGGTCAGTAATGTGATTCATTATGATTTTATTTTATTTATTATACAAAATGCATCAAAAATGATATTTCATACCGTAAGTTTTTCCAGGTTTTACAGGAAGTGTTCAAATGTGAGATTTTAATAACAGAATCATATTTAAATGGTTTTATATGATGTTAAAGAGCTGATTCTGCTGATTATAATGATGTTTATGTTGTGTTTGTTTTGTATCATAATCGCACAACAGGGTGTTTTTCTGTGTCAGCACCACTGTAGACACACACAGAAGGCTAACAGTCGATGACGTCACAATTGGGGAGGGGCTCGGACGATGACGTCACAATGGAGGATTGGCAGCGTATAAATAGAACAGACAGCTGATCAGGTGTTCAGAAGGAGTAGGAGCTGCTACAGGTAAGATGAGATCCAGTTCCTCTGATTCTGAATAACAATGTGGGGTTTATATCGAGTTAATTTTGTGCCAAAAGTTTCTAATTAAATAATAAAAGACAGAAAAAAATATTAAACAAAAAAAATATATCAGCAAAATCAACAAATAGAAAAATTAGAGCAAAAACTGTAAAAATGAGATTTAATTTATATCAGAATGAGAGAAAATGAGCAGAAATCTTTTAGAAAAATTTAGTTGGATTGACTCTCATTGTTTGTAAAATATTTTAGACATTTTGATATTCAATATTTTTCTTGTGGATTGTATTACTTTATCTAAAATTTTTGGCACAAAATTCCACAACTCCACAGGTTTATCAAACAATAGAGTTTAACACTGAACTAAATTACAATGATTTTTATTGAGAGCATTTATATTTTCATTTCCTCAGCTGTGAATAATTCAGGATTAGCCAGAAATGAGTTTAAAATGGATTTTAGGCTCTCTATGTGTGTATCAGATCAATATTAATATAATAATATCTTTATTAATATTATGACATACATTTGTAATAATAATAATAATAATAACAACAACAATAATAAAACCTGTTAATGTTGTTATATAATAATGTCTAATACAATATGGTTTACATTATTATTAAAAATGTTATAAAAAAACGGTCAATTCTTTGATACTATGAAGTTGACAAATATAATTTTATTTAATAACTGTAATAACAGTGAAAACTATGACATTATGTAACTGTATATTTAGATAAGTATGTTTTTGTGCCTTTGATTATTCACTCACATATTAATAAATGTTTAATCATGATTTGATCCCTAGAAATGTCAGGAAAGCATACAAATGCGCAGAACCAACCAGGAACCAAAATCACTGTGGAGGAAACAGCTGGGAAGCCCCCACAGGACCCCCCTCCTCCACAGAAGCTGAAATGCTTCCAGGACATCCTGGACATCATTCACAGTCTGAGTGATGAGTATGTTTCTTCTATGCTCTTCAGTTTTATTCTTTGTTATGATTATGAGAATATGATTCATTAGTTAATGAATTCATCTGATTGATTTCTTTATTATTTAATGCAATAATGTAATAATCTGTTTAATGTGTTGTAGGGAATGGAGAGCTCTGACAAACGATGTGCCGCAAGCAGTAAGTACTGAAAATATAATGACTCATGCACTTTTAAAAAGGAACCTTGTTCATGTTTAGTTTGTCAGATGCTGCAAAATGAAAATATAAATCCTGAAACATGTTGTTGATTATTGCTTTATTGATTCATTAAACAGAGATCAAAAGTGGAGTTTGCGTCGTTGTGCACAAACATTGTGCTCTCTGTGGGAAAATCAGCTGTGAAGAGTTTCCTGCCGACTCTCATTCACACTCTGGGCATAGAAGCAGTTCTCACTGCAGAAGAGCAGCTGAAGAAGAAAGCCCAGTCTGAGTCCAGGAGTCCCCTCTGGCCAGTCGACCACACCCACCAAGCATGAAGCCTCATCACACAACTCAGATAGAAGGTGAGCTTTTTAAAAAAAACAGGCAGTTTACATAAATCATGTATAATAATAAGTATCCAGTTATGTAATAACAGTTTACATTAAAACTAAGTGTGTTATTGTCATATTAAACATGTGCAAACAGGTAATTTAACATATTTAGAAATAAGTTATTTAACTGATTTAATTACATTTATTTAACAAATTCAAAAGTGTAAGAAAGAAAAAAGATGGTTCTTCAAGGGTTCTTTAGTAAAGAAAATGCTTCTATATAGAACCGTGAACACTCACAGAACCTTTCCATGATTAAATAGTTCTTTGCATCGTAAGAGTTTTTCAGATTGATGGAGAATGTGCTGTAGATCATTCTTTTTGGAAAGGGTTCTTGATAGCACCTAAAAGCGTTCTGCTATTGTTTCAATATCATGCTTCACACTTAAAAAGATGGTTCTTCAAGAGTTCTTTAGTAAACAAAATGGTTCTATATAGAACCATGAAAAGTCAAAGAACCATGATTAAAGGGTTTGTTGCATCATGAAAGCGTTCTTCAGAATGATGGCGAATGTGCTGTTGATGGTTCTGTATAGAACCTTTTTGAAAAGGGTTCTATACAGCACCTGAAAAGACTTCTGCTATTGTTTTAATGTCAGGCTTTACACATAAAAAAGATGGCTCTTCACGGGTTCTTCAGTAAAGAAAATGGTTCTATATAGAACCATGAACACTCAAAGAACCATTTGCATGATTTAAGCGTTCTTTGTTTTGTAAAAAGGTTCTTCAGATTGATGGAGAATGTGTTGTATGTGGCTCTATATGACATCAGAAAGTTTGACATTGTCACAAAAGAAAAAATATTTTTGGTGCAATATAGGACCATTTTAAAAAGGTTCTACATAGTACCATCTATCTTCAGCACTTTCTACATCAATTTGAAGAATGAAGAGAACACTTTAATCATGAACAGGGTACTTTGAGTGTTCATGGTTCTATATAGAACCACTTTCTTTACTAAAAACCCTAGAAGAACCATCTTTTGTAAGTGTGAAGCTTGATATTGAAACAATAGCAGTACCCTTTTAGGTGCTATACAGAACCTTTATCAAAAAGATTCTATACAGAACCATCTACAGCACATTCTCCATCAATCTGAAGAAATCCTTTATGATGCCAGGTAGCATTTAATCATGGATAGGGTTCTTTTTGTGTTCATGGTTCTACATAGGACCATTTTCTTTACTAAAGAACCCTTAAAAAACACTCTTTTTTAAGAGTGTATGTTCCAAACATTTGTCTATTGTCCCATTTCTGACACAACCTCTACAAAAAGTACAAACTTCATAAAATCTTAACTTCAGACTTTTCAGACAGCAGCTGTTCTGTGATACTGACTATTTTCTTCTGTTCTTGTTTCTCATTTTTCAAACAAGATCTACTGTGGAACCATCTGAGCCCATCTGCAACATGATTGAAGATTTTATCAGTGAGGTAAAGGTGGCGATGCAGGAAGCAATCTGCAAGCTCGCCTCCTGTAAAGCACTGTCATTTTCTGAGAGCTGGAAACCAAAACACAGTCCAATGGCTGAGGAAATGACCAACGTCCTATCAGAGCTATTTAAGAAGTCTGAGCGTGAGGACGCTCCTTCAACTGGACGAGAAATGCACAAAGCAAAACAGGAGACTGAACATGACATCACAGATATTACTGGTAAAATCATTGTGGTCGTTCTTGATCTTATGGATGGAGGCAGTGTTAGAAAAGCTGATCTTAGAACCAGTGATCTGCTGAACGCTGCAGCTGAAAAGATCAAACACATGGTCTCAAATTCAGAGTACAGTATCAACAAGAAGACACTGCTTGAGGAAAACAAGAGGCAAAATGCTGAGGAGCTCCAGGCAAAGGCCACCAGAGCTGTGAGCCAAGTACTTCTCAATACTGCAGTTTGGGAAGTGAACAGTGGCTCCCCTGAGATGCCCAGCAGCCTCGCCAGCGAAGCAGATCTGGACTCTGTGTTGGACGCGATGGCTCAGTCAGGATTCCCAACTGAGATGATCAGAGGTCATCTCGAAAGCACATGCAGGGAAATTGTGGACACTATTGTAGGGAACATGGACATGCTCTCCTGTCACAGCAAGGAAAGAAGCAAGTCTGGATTTCCTTCAGTCATTACCAACATCTTCCAGACAATCAATGAGAAGGTGAAGAAGTTCTTTCAAGTGTCCAAACAAGCTGTGAAAGAAAGCAGCACAGAGCTTCTGTCAGATGATGATCTTTGTCTAACAAAGCAAATTGATGTGGATTCATGCACAGACGAGGTCATTCACAACATTGTGGACTCACTTAAGAAGGAGGTACTACTTGACAAATCTGGCTCACCTGAAGAATGTGAAGCCAGCCCTATCAAGTGACCAGAACAATGACAGTATTATTGATATACAAAACCAGCATGAAGTCAGCAGCTCTCACTCCGCTCCAGGCCTCGAAGACCCTCAAGGCAACGTACTCACAGCCGAGTCTGAGAGATTTCTTACCAAAGCCACTCAGGTGGTGAGTGACCTTCTTGTCAAGAGTGATCGATGCTCATCTTCAACTTCTACAGTATCATTAAAAGATTTACAAGTTGCTGCCATTAACATCGCAGGAACAGTTGTTGAAGCCTTGGACAAACTTGTAGAGTCAAGCATGATTGACAGCAAAAGTGACTCAACAATAATAAGGTCACTTGAAGCGTCCGCACATACCCTGAACAGATCAGACATTTCAACCTCCTTTAACTTGTTCAGAAGGGTGCGTGGCTATCTTCAGCCTCTTTTCACGAATATGAAACGTGAAAACCAAACAGCTGCTTCCATTCAGGATGCTCCAGTCTCTGATCTGAATCTTTCTAGAGATCACAGTGTTTCCCAGTTGGATGATCTTACAATAACATCCACAAACAGTATTATTGGTGAGATTGTCCAGCTTTATCACTCAGCTGAATCCTCTGAGAGCCACGTACCAGCTGGAGGTGAAGAGTCCGAGGCAATATATGGAATTGTTCAAGGTTTGGAAGAACTTGTGAGAGCAAGCAGTTCATCATCTGAGAGTGCTTCATCAGGCAGAGATCTAGAAGAGCGTAAGCACACTTCGTTCTCTAACTTAGACTCTGCCCTCAAAGTAGATTCTGTGCCTAATTCCATTCGTTCTCCTGAGAGTCTTTTCAGTGATCAGTTCAGAGGTAAAGCAGCACAAACTGTCGAAGACATCCTTCTAAAAACAGGGGGAGACTTTTCCACCTCAGTGTCCACACAGTCATCTGAGGCTTTCAGTACAACTGATTTCCAGCCGTGCATTACTGAGAGCCCATCTGCTGCAGCCTCTTCTTTGTCCATCAAAGCCGGTTCAACAGCTTCAGATATTATGGAAATGTTTTTGAACCGTCTACAGAAGTATTGTTTATCATCTCCACTGCAAAAGAATTTCCTCTCTGCTTCTCGCAGCATCTACAGAGGAGTGCAGAAGAAGGTTTTTGAATTTTTCCTGGGGCTCCGAGAGTCATTCTCAGCAAAAGTTGAGCCCACAAAAGGGGCAGAGCTTGAATCAGTAACATCTCCGAGGTTCAAGGATGATCTTGATTCTTGTGCAGATGAGGTTATTGTCAAAATTGTGGAGTTGTATAAGAGCGAGCTCCTTCTGCCAAAACCAAGCTCATCTACTTTGCCTCAAATCAGCCATTCTATGAGTTTACACTCAACTTTTCCATGTGATCATGGCATTCATGAGGAAGACAAGGTCAACAAGATCTGCAGCTCTATCTCCAGACAAACTTCAGTCAGAATGATAACTGTTAAACCTAAAGGGGTCATGAATGCGGCTGTTCAGGAAGTGAGTCATATCTCACTCAAGAGAGCTGCCTCAAAGATTGCATGGGATGAACTCAGCCAGTGTTCTTTGAATTCTACCCGAGGAACGTCTGCTACACCTGTCTTGTCTAAAAGCTCAACAGATTCAGACAATGCTGCTCCTGCGACTGCAGATACAGTTGTTGACGCCATAGACAAATTTTTTGACCAATGTTCTTTGGATTCCACTAGAGGAACGTCCACTACACCTGTCCTCGCCTCAACAGATTTAGAGAGTGCTGCTGTTACAATTGCAGAAACAGTTGTTGATGCTTTAGACTCTAGCTCTCAGATTGAAAGCATTCCTCTTTCTTCTGATATGCGTGATGTGAAATCTTCAAAAAGTGAAATGACTGCAAGTAGAATCACACAAAAGCCTCCTCAGAATGACACCCAACTATATGAAACTCAGTATGTGTGGAATGAGGCCCAAGTCTGTCTTGATTCATGCACAGATGAGATCATCTCTAAAATTGTGGACTTGTACTGCAGTGAATTCTCAGACATTCTTTCAGAAGAGAGTGTCCAGAAACTCACATCTGACTCCTTCCATGTTATGTCCAAACATTTAGTACATGATGTTCTTTTAAAATGTGTAGAACCAGCACCTGCAGAGGGACCCAAGAAAATATCAAGTGCAACATCAGTTGATTCAGATGTGCCATTCAGAAGATCTTCATCAACATTGATGAAGCGTCTGAACTCTTCAGCCTCTGAAATCACAAGACATGTTTGCACTGCATTTCAAGGGTTTTTAGGGAGTTTACACAAATCTGAGTCAATCACTTCTGATTCTGTGAGTTTGTTTGCTCTTTTTCATCTGTTCAGAGATGTGAGAAGCAAACTGACTGAAGTTTTCACTTTGCTCAACATGTCTGATAAATCAGAGATCAGCAGCACAACAAACAAAACTGAAAAACATACAGTGTGGACCAAATCAACCAGGTCAACAACACCTGTGAGTATACCTGCCAGTGTATGTTCCTCTGCTGCGTCAGAGAGATCCACCAACCAAGAGAACGTTGTCTTTTTTAAGAAGCCAAGTTCTGCTGCTGAAGACATCACCCAGCCTCAGTTTCAACAACCTTCTGCCACAAACCAGCTGCCACCTCTCATTACTGATGAGCCCATATGCTTTCATAAAGTTGGCTTAAGAAATTCGAGCTCAAAACTTCTTGGAAATATGACTGGACCATCACAGGCTTGTAGGAGCACCTCAGATTCTGCTATAGAGACATCATGGGTGAGGAATCTGCTGAGGGATCCTATCCAGGTTCCTTTAGCTCTGGTCTACCCTTTTGTAGAGGAGTCTGTGAAGAGTTTGCTCCTGCACTTTCTGAGTCACAACCCAGGACTTCCTAATCTAATTTCTCCTGACCAAGACATGCAAGGCACCAGCGTAGAACAGAGCAGAAACTCAGACAAGTCAACTGGGTTTCAGTGTGTTTCCACCAGTGCAGTGAGCCACTTCACGAAGGCTTTGGCAGATCTAGTGGTGAAATCACTACGTTCAACTGATGCAGTCTCTAGCAACAAGGACGATCCACTGACATTGCTAGTGACGCCTGAACAAATGGACTTGGAGAGAATTCATGACATTTCTGGAATGGACTTTGCATCACCATCACATTTAAGAAGGATTGCCAGTGATGTTGTGAGAGAGACATTGGAGAGTTTTATCATCTCCAGCCAGGAGGGTCCATCTTCCTGTTCCAGCTCCAGCCCATTAAATGACAACTCTGTCTTGAATCCAGACCCTGTGGTTTTGAAGAAGAGAAGTCGTGGGTTCCGCTTTAATATCTGTAAAATAGCTCCTGTGATCAGCTTTGGCTTTAGGGTATGTAAAAACTTTTAGAAAATAATACCTGAATCATAACACATGAACCCTATTCATATGATTTATTACATTATCAGTGATTGTGTTAAATTGTAAGACTGTATGTTTCTTTTGTAAATGCTGATTTTTTTTCTTACATGCTGATCTTTTTTTTATTAACTGTTTGTTCTTCAAGAAATTAAATAAAGTGTGTCCTGCTGGCCTGCTGTCTGACGATCATCCACCAAACTCCTCCTCTGGAAATCTTCAAGAGTGTAAGTACATGAAACAAAACACACAGAGGGCAGGTTATTCTTTCAAAGTGGACACAGTCATGATAGTGTTTTATAAGCTTTTTGTACAAGTTTGACCCATGATATCACTTCTTTAGTGTCTTAATGCAGTGCAGTGTAGAGTGTAATAAAAAGAACAAAGAAAAATATTCAAGTAATAAATCAGTTTTATCAGTTGTTGGTTCTGATTGATCTTTTTCATGTTTTGCAGCTTCGCAGACAGAATCAAAAGATTTGTTGACCCCCTTCAAGAAAACGCGCAAGCGTCTGTCCAGGATCTTCTCTGCCATCAGCAAAGCCCTGCCGAACCCCCTCAGATGCATGACCCGACCATCTTAAACACTCCTCTGCGTGTGTGTATGGCAGTATTTTCTGGACTTTTTTCATGCAAATTTGAGAATGCTAATTCAATTGTGTATTGATAACTGCATTTCCCATTTGAGAGTTCATTATTAAAGACATAATTCATATTCACCCTAACTCTGGCTGCTCAAGCACCAATGTAAGTGACATGGAGACCAGAGGCTCGCAGGACTGTCAGAAGAACACTGGTCCTGGCAGAACACGGCCCTACACATTTTAGAGCCTTCACTCCTTTAAGAAACACTCCTACAAATAGTGAAGGGCTGTTACTGAGCTGGTTCCGGTCCAAAATCATCTTTATAAGTTCCTTCAGGACCAGTGTTTGTAAACACTGTGCTAACACCCAGTGGCCCTGCGCCGCCTTAATAAGAATATCCATCACTGGCCGTCCAGCTCCTCTGACAGTCCTGTGAGCCTCTGCCTGAAGCCGGTCATGAGGTCACTAACACTGGTGCTTGTAACAGACACATGCTCTCCTAGTTGATCAAGAATCACAAGAAACAACAGGCTATCATTTTGGACAGAACTCTCCTCAGCCTGGTTGGCGAGTGTTAAAACGTCACTAGCAGTGGTTGCTAAAGCTCCAGTAGCACCAAGACTTTTTCATCAGTTCCTGATGCTGCTGCTGCTGCCACTGCTGCACAGACTCAAACTATCTAATTATAACCATCGCTTCACCTGTTTTTCCCCATTTCTATATTTTAATATTTTTTACTAACGCTGTTTGCTATCCGGTGTCGACCAGAGGAGGATGGGTTCCCCTTTTGAGTCTTGGTTCCTCCCAAGGTTTCTTCCTCTTGCTCCCAGGGAGTTTTTCCTTGCCACTGTCGCCATTGGCTTGCTCATGGGGGCTCGGACCCGGATTTTTACCTGTTGTAAAAAGCGCTTTATAAATAAACTTCCTCAATAGCAGTGCTCGCTAAAGCTCCAGTAGCACCAAAGTTGAGACTTATTCCTCATTTCCTTATAAAGCGTAAAAATACATTTTCATTTTGAAGAGATGGAGCAACGATGAGGAAATGCAATTAGAAATGTTTTTTCTTTTTTAATACGTCAAAATCAGACCACTAAGATAAAGAAAATACAACGATAAATACATTTTGCTTTTCCAAATAAACTTTTTTCCACTATTATAAACAGAAATGCAATTATAAATACACAATTTAAGTAGCATTTTCAAATGTGCATTTGAATGTGAAAAAAGCCCAGAATATACTGCTAGCATAAATAAATGCCCTTGACAGCACAATACTTTGTTTATGTGTTTTTTTATTTATGCAGCTACATTTACTTTCAATAGTGGATAAACCAAAGAAAACATCTAATCTTGTTATTGTGAATTGTCACAAGAGCTTTTAATATGTATGTGCATTATTTACTAGATTTATTAAGCTATTGGGTCCTAAACACTATAAAACATATGGAAATGTGTCCCATGTGAAAAGCTTCAATGGTGGTTTTGAGCAGTTTTAACTCGATCAAACTGAACCGTTCTGAGAATTTGGCGACTGACCCTAAACTTGTTCAAGTCTGCCACCAGAGGAGTTTCACCACATGCACATCCATGTTGGCCAGAGTTAAACTGCAGAGAATCGATGCGATGAGATCTGTCTGGTATTGTTGTGTAAAAAAAAACAGTTTTACTCAAAAAAATTTATAATGAAGCTCAAAACACCAGGATTGGCAGGAAAGACACAATTTATTTTATTAAGATTTAGACTTTCAGTAAACAAGCATTAATCTGAGTTAATCTGAGTTGTCCCAGACAGCAACTAACAAAACAGGAGAAAATCAACCTTTTTTGTACTACTTTGGGGACGTTACCCACCCCCATTTTCTCATCTCACCTGATCTGTCTTACTGTCACATGTAGCTCTGACTATATTAGGTTCTGATACATCATATTTGTTATCTATTATGTTCACAATTTTGTATATTTTACATATGGATTCTATTATATCTGTAACAATTTTGTATCTTTTACATACACTGTGTTTCTTCAGTTAGCCTTGGTCTTCTGTGACAAAAACCCTTGTTTTTTCTTTAAAAGTGCCATGTCATCCTTCATTAGCAATTTCTGTTAATTTCAATTCATTAATATACTGTTAAATAATATAATAACTGGCGTTATTACATTTGATTACCATTATCTATAAGTTTAAACACACTTTGTGTTCTTGATTACATCACATCAGTTCACATATCACTTTTCTTCATTGATCAAGTCAGTAAAAATAAGTTAGTATCTGTTGATTATCCCATAATTGTGACTGAACGACAAAGTCTTAACATGAAACATGAAAACAAAGTTATGGTCCAAAGTAGATCTGTGTGTGTGTGTGTGTGTGCGTGTGTGGCCCACACTGACACACAGAGACCTACACTCAAACACAGAGACCTGCACTCACACACAGAGACCCACACTCACACACACAGGCCCACACTCACACACCCAGGCCCACGCTCTATACGGCTCTGCTCTGACTGAGTGATGTTTCTATTGCCCCAGAAGAGAGAGGAAATAAAGAGGAAGTTAATTTCCCCCAATATATTTTATATATTACACATGACTGTGCATTATTAACACACTCATACTTCAAATAAGTAGTTATTATTTTAAAAATGTTTATTAAAAAAAATAATAAATTCCACCAAGGAGAATGGTGCCCTAGCGCCCTCTATTGGCCAGCCACTACTGGTAAAGGTTTACAACACATTATGAATTTGGGGAAAAGTAGGAGAGGAGTGCCATTTATTTTGATGAGTCCTTTCTCCTGTTTTTAATGTAGGGAGTTAGGGTAGCTTTTTGCATTTTTGTTTGTTTTTGTTTTCAGCATTAGTTAGTTCTGCTTTAGTGTCATTTACCTAGTTCAGTTTTTGCTTCTTGTTTTGGTGCAGGCTCGTCACTGAAGCCATCACCCCATTAAGCTTCCAGCTCAGCCTTGTGAAACTTACAATTGAGACTTTTAAGAAAATCTAAATGAACCTGGGCTGTTTTCTGGTTATATGGTGTCTGGTGTTTGGTCTGGCAGCAGGTCTGGGGAGGGAGCCCTTGAAATTTGCATCCAGCTAACTTTGGTCTAAGACGCTCTCTCAGAACTTTCCATTCTTGCTGTTTAGGTCATGTTAAAGTAAAACAAAAACAATAATGTAAAGTTGTTTTACGTTTATTTTATGATCACCACAGGCCCACTGAGCTAATTCCAAAACAATGCTGATTTTTTCTTATTGTTGCAGCTGTTAACAATTTGAACAAAAACAGTTGCCATGGAGCTTAGATCTTCTGAATCTGATAGGCTAAGCGGGAGTAGCTTTTATGAGTGAGGTAACCTGTCTCCTTTCTTTGTTACACACTGGCTACTTTGTCAAGTACACCTCCTCATTTCTACCATGGACTGTTTATACAGTCTATGATTTCTACACTCTGTCCTTTTTATCAGCTCCACTTACTATATAGGTTTACTTTGTAGTTCTACAGTTACAGACTGTAGTCCATATGTTTCTCTGCATACTTTGTTAGCCCCCTTTCACCCTGTTCTTCAATGGACAGGACCCCCACAGAGCAGGTATTATTTGGGCTTTGAATCATTCTCAGCCGTGCAGTGTCAACTGATGTGGTGGTATCATGTTAATGTGTGTGTTACACTGGTACGAGTGGATCAGACACAGCAGTATAATTATAACAAAAGTTATCAACAAAAAAATGGGGGGAAACATGTACAGAAGATTTTTTTATTTTTCAAACAAGACTTTTTTGGGAATGATAACACAAAATTAATGGTTGAAACAGTTTGAATTAGAGTTACTCATGGTCCACCAGTCTCGTCAGTGCATTTATTCAGTTCTCCTCCTTTCTGCTTATTTCAGCATCTGCTGCTGTCTCATGTTCTGCTATACGGTCCTCCAGCCCCTCTTGTGGCTGGTCACTTGCATCTGCAGATTCAGTAAAAGTCTGCTCCATTGGTTCCTCTGCCTTTTCCTGAGGAACGTCGTTGGGCCCTGGGTCAGCTTCAAGTGCTTTAATCTGCAATGTTCAAAATTCAGTGTTAGCCCATGAACTGGTGACGCATGTTCACTGTAAACTTGAATGCAACTACAAGGATGGGGCAGATTCTGAGGAGAACCTTACTTGTGTTGTGGCTTCATCAGCTACCTCCAGACATTCTGGACCAGCCTCTCCTTCCTCCATAGGTTCCTCCTCTTCCTCCCTTCTGGTCAATCCTAACTGAGGTGCTGGCTCATGAGCAGCAAATACAGTTGGGGCTGGAGTTTCTGCTTGTGCTACAGGCATCCCAACTTGCTGGAGATGCATCTAAAATAAAGAAAACAAAAGCTTTTAAGTAGACATTCAAGTGATTTTTTTTCTCTTTTATAAGTGGGATATGAATTCCCCTTATGTTATCCATTTATCCTTTTAGATTAGTGTTAAGGTTTGACCTCTCTCTCCTCCACTGCCTCCACGTGGTCAGGTTCGGGCTGTGGCTCAGGCTCCTGCATTCTGTTGGTAGCTTCCAGAATAGCGATGATGGAGGATGGGATATGGGCTTGCTACAGAGACACAGACGGGGTGGAAAACATGTTTTAATGTGCACTAAATAAATACAACTATAACTTAGTGTCCTGAAATGTATGCACAAAACATTTATAAAAACATTTGTTTGCATTTGTAGAATTCAATCTTTCTACCCGATATCATGGTTGCCTCTTTTGAACATCATAATGTACAAACCATCAGAAGACACCTAGAAACATTCTGAAGATTCTTTCAGCTGCTTGCAGCAGACTGGACTGGGTAGCAGTGAACTGCTGACTAGGGATGGGGCAGTTTCCAGTTTTAATGACATATTGTGGTATAAAACCCAACAACAACTATATTATTTCAAATTTTAATAATTCAGATAAATGCATACAATTATGTCTTTTTAAAGATTTATGATGAAATTAAATAGCCTACTCTTACATCCTCTTTGTAAAGTGCACACCACAACAATGCAGAGGTAATATATAGTGCCAGAGGGCAGCTGTAGTGCTCTGGAATTGTTTCACCCAGTGAAAAGTCTAAAATGTGAACATGACTGATTTTTTTTGTAATGCTAAAAGGTTGCTGATTGAGAATAAGTACCCAATCTACAGAATATGCATAAAGAAAGATTTCTGCAAAGGAGGGAAACAGTTATTCAACCACACACAAAGTTCAGCACACAGTAAACAGCTGTACTGTGTTGTGTAAAAAAAAACAGTTTTACTCAAAAAAATTTATAATGAAGCTCAAAACACCAGGATTGGCAGGAAAGACACAATTTATTTTATTAAGATTTAGACTTTCAGTAAACAAGCATTAATCTGAGTTAATCTGAGTTGTCCCAGACAGCAACTAACAAAACAGGAGAAAATCAACCTTTTTTGTACTACTTTGGGGACGTTACCCACCCCCATTTTCTCATCTCACCTGATCTGTCTTACTGTCACATGTAGCTCTGACTATATTAGGTTCTGATACATCATATTTGTTATCTATTATGTTCACAATTTTGTATATTTTACATATGGATTCTATTATATCTGTAACAATTTTGTATCTTTTACATACACTGTGTTTCTTCAGTTAGCCTTGGTCTTCTGTGACAAAAACCCTTGTTTTTTCTTTAAAAGTGCCATGTCATCCTTCATTAGCAATTTCTGTTAATTTCAATTCATTAATATACTGTTAAATAATATAATAACTGGCGTTATTACATTTGATTACCATTATCTATAAGTTTAAACACACTTTGTGTTCTTGATTACATCACATCAGTTCACATATCACTTTTCTTCATTGATCAAGTCAGTAAAAATAAGTTAGTATCTGTTGATTATCCCATAATTGTGACTGAACGACAAAGTCTTAACATGAAACATGAAAACAAAGTTATGGTCCAAAGTAGATCTGTGTGTGTGTGTGTGTGTGTGCGTGTGTGGCCCACACTGACACACAGAGACCTACACTCAAACACAGAGACCTGCACTCACACACAGAGACCCACACTCACACACACAGGCCCACACTCACACACCCAGGCCCACGCTCTATACGGCTCTGCTCTGACTGAGTGATGTTTCTATTGCCCCAGAAGAGAGAGGAAATAAAGAGGAAGTTAATTTCCCCCAATATATTTTATATATTACACATGACTGTGCATTATTAACACACTCATACTTCAAATAAGTAGTTATTATTTTAAAAATGTTTATTAAAAAAAATAATAAATTCCACCAAGGAGAATGGTGCCCTAGCGCCCTCTATTGGCCAGCCACTACTGGTAAAGGTTTACAACACATTATGAATTTGGGGAAAAGTAGGAGAGGAGTGCCATTTATTTTGATGAGTCCTTTCTCCTGTTTTTAATGTAGGGAGTTAGGGTAGCTTTTTGCATTTTTGTTTGTTTTTGTTTTCAGCATTAGTTAGTTCTGCTTTAGTGTCATTTACCTAGTTCAGTTTTTGCTTCTTGTTTTGGTGCAGGCTCGTCACTGAAGCCATCACCCCATTAAGCTTCCAGCTCAGCCTTGTGAAACTTACAATTGAGACTTTTAAGAAAATCTAAATGAACCTGGGCTGTTTTCTGGTTATATGGTGTCTGGTGTTTGGTCTGGCAGCAGGTCTGGGGAGGGAGCCCTTGAAATTTGCATCCAGCTAACTTTGGTCTAAGACGCTCTCTCAGAACTTTCCATTCTTGCTGTTTAGGTCATGTTAAAGTAAAACAAAAACAATAATGTAAAGTTGTTTTACGTTTATTTTATGATCACCACAGGCCCACTGAGCTAATTCCAAAACAATGCTGATTTTTTCTTATTGTTGCAGCTGTTAACAATTTGAACAAAAACAGTTGCCATGGAGCTTAGATCTTCTGAATCTGATAGGCTAAGCGGGAGTAGCTTTTATGAGTGAGGTAACCTGTCTCCTTTCTTTGTTACACACTGGCTACTTTGTCAAGTACACCTCCTCATTTCTACCATGGACTGTTTATACAGTCTATGATTTCTACACTCTGTCCTTTTTATCAGCTCCACTTACTATATAGGTTTACTTTGTAGTTCTACAGTTACAGACTGTAGTCCATATGTTTCTCTGCATACTTTGTTAGCCCCCTTTCACCCTGTTCTTCAATGGACAGGACCCCCACAGAGCAGGTATTATTTGGGCTTTGAATCATTCTCAGCCGTGCAGTGTCAACTGATGTGGTGGTATCATGTTAATGTGTGTGTTACACTGGTACGAGTGGATCAGACACAGCAGTATAATTATAACAAAAGTTATCAACAAAAAAATGGGGGGAAACATGTACAGAAGATTTTTTTATTTTTCAAACAAGACTTTTTTGGGAATGATAACACAAAATTAATGGTTGAAACAGTTTGAATTAGAGTTACTCATGGTCCACCAGTCTCGTCAGTGCATTTATTCAGTTCTCCTCCTTTCTGCTTATTTCAGCATCTGCTGCTGTCTCATGTTCTGCTATACGGTCCTCCAGCCCCTCTTGTGGCTGGTCACTTGCATCTGCAGATTCAGTAAAAGTCTGCTCCATTGGTTCCTCTGCCTTTTCCTGAGGAACGTCGTTGGGCCCTGGGTCAGCTTCAAGTGCTTTAATCTGCAATGTTCAAAATTCAGTGTTAGCCCATGAACTGGTGACGCATGTTCACTGTAAACTTGAATGCAACTACAAGGATGGGGCAGATTCTGAGGAGAACCTTACTTGTGTTGTGGCTTCATCAGCTACCTCCAGACATTCTGGACCAGCCTCTCCTTCCTCCATAGGTTCCTCCTCTTCCTCCCTTCTGGTCAATCCTAACTGAGGTGCTGGCTCATGAGCAGCAAATACAGTTGGGGCTGGAGTTTCTGCTTGTGCTACAGGCATCCCAACTTGCTGGAGATGCATCTAAAATAAAGAAAACAAAAGCTTTTAAGTAGACATTCAAGTGATTTTTTTTCTCTTTTATAAGTGGGATATGAATTCCCCTTATGTTATCCATTTATCCTTTTAGATTAGTGTTAAGGTTTGACCTCTCTCTCCTCCACTGCCTCCACGTGGTCAGGTTCGGGCTGTGGCTCAGGCTCCTGCATTCTGTTGGTAGCTTCCAGAATAGCGATGATGGAGGATGGGATATGGGCTTGCTACAGAGACACAGACGGGGTGGAAAACATGTTTTAATGTGCACTAAATAAATACAACTATAACTTAGTGTCCTGAAATGTATGCACAAAACATTTATAAAAACATTTGTTTGCATTTGTAGAATTCAATCTTTCTACCCGATATCATGGTTGCCTCTTTTGAACATCATAATGTACAAACCATCAGAAGACACCTAGAAACATTCTGAAGATTCTTTCAGCTGCTTGCAGCAGACTGGACTGGGTAGCAGTGAACTGCTGACTAGGGATGGGACAGTTTCCAGTTTTAATGACATATTGTGGTATAAAACCCAACAACAACTATATTATTTCAAATTTTAATAATTCAGATAAATGCATACAATTATGTCTTTTTAAAGATTTATGATGAAATTAAATAGCCTACTCTTACATCCTCTTTGTAAAGTGCACACCACAACAATGCAGAGGTAATATATAGTGCCAGAGGGCAGCTGTAGTGCTCTGGAATTGTTTCACCCAATGAAAAGTCTAAAATGTGAACATGACTGATTTTTTTTGTAATGCTAAAAGGTTGCTGATTGAGAATAAGTACCCAATCTACAGAATATGCATAAAGAAAGATTTCTGCAAAGGAGGGAAACAGTTATTCAACCACACACAAAGTTCAGCACACAGTAAACAGCTGTACTGCAAGTGACAATTCATATTTCTTCAAATTGTGAAGAATTTATCATTTCTTGTTTTACTAAATAGTCTCGGTTACATGTGGTAAAATCATTTCAATGTATACTTGATGTGCTTTACGAAAAAACATTTTCAGTATGTTTTAACAAGACATTTGAGATACTTTGGTTACCCAAAACACTGACATTGTCATAACATCTCATTCCTGACATTTTTTTTCTTTTTTTTTACCTGGTGCGGGGTGAAAGAGCGGACGTGTTGCAGGAGAGGCTCCCTCATTTCCGGGCAGCGCTCAAACACACTGGCCAGCTGTGCGGGCGGCAGCTGCAAGAGCACAGTGTAGGACTGTGGCTTGGTGCGCTGGCAGCACTTCACAAAGCCTTCCCACACCTTGGGATACTTCCACACCTACACACACCCAGGAAATTAACAGCAAAGGCTTAAATAAGCACACGGTCAGACTAGCATTATGTAAGAAGAAAGTGTTCAGTTGTGAAAGAAAAAATAATTTGTCGTTTTATTTTTTTATGAAGCCAAAACCTCCACTATGATTATCTTTAACCAGCAAACATGGCATATATCAAGCATAAACACCAAGAAATGGATATATTGTCCATTAAGTCCATTAAAACTGACAACAGAAACGTTAGCAATTTCATCATTCAATGCTTCCCTTCTACCATAATAAGGAGTCCTAAAGAAGCTTTATGGAACATTAATCATGAGTCTGCACCACACACCTGTTTGGGGATAAGGCGGGTGAGGATGTTCATGACGAAGCCGCCCAGGCGGGGGTACATTGTGAGCGACTGGATGACTGTGCGCATGAACAGCATGGGGAGAGAATTCTGATCCATCAACTGCTGCATCACCACAGCCAGGACCTCTGACGTGTACACGTTCTTCTCACCGAAGCACAGGTTTGTGGCTTTGGGAGCACATGTGTGCAAATAAGAGTGATATTCAGAATCTAGTTTATTTAAATGCTACAAAGTATTTTAAGTACAATGGCAAAATTGCCATCAAGCTAAATGTAACTACTTCCAGTAACGTATCCAGTGTGGCTGAAGGATTTTAAGGATTCCATCAACAACTGAAATTAAGGTTTTTATGCAATGTTCAAAACGTCAAATCAAGGTGTGGCATTAAAAACAGTTCAATACCACAGCCATGCCAACAAAATATGAAATGGGGAGAAAGAAAAAAAACCCAACAACATTAGCTTACTAGGCTTAATTAGTTTGAAAGAAACTGAGATTTCCTTCTTTTGCCACATCACTAAACACTACTATCCAACATCAGTTGTGAATCCAACATGGTTGAGAAGCTTATATAAACAGAGCTGTTACCTTTGATGATGGACTTCATGTCACACTTGGTGGAATCGATATTGTGGAGCGAGATAAGGAGCTCACCAGGGGTCAGAGGAGACATAGAGGAACTACCCTCACCTGGAGAGTGGAGACATTGTGCAAGAAGTCACAGAAATGTAATTGTAAAAGACCAAGTAAATCAAGCTAAAGTAACAAGAAGCCTCTAGAGCACCACTACAACAAAGCAAGTGAACCAGCAAAGAACCATTTCCTTTATAACACCAAAAGACTAACACATCCTTACTGTGCTGTGTGCCCAGGAGGCGGTTGAAGACTTCCTTGACTACTATGGGGTTGAGCTTAATGAGTTTGGGCAACGCCTGGATCACCTCTTTCTGTTGAACACAGCCAAACTACCATTAGGAGAGCTACTACTCAACACTACAGCCATAAGTTAAAAAAGATATAACCTCTATTGAGGAGCACTGGCATTCAGTTTGAAACTGCGCGTAAAGACAAAATGTTAAGAGGGAAGACTGTTGCACCTCACCTTCTCTAGGCCGTTGATGACCGGGATAAGGAAACGAACATCTGGCACTCGTTTGTGATAAAGATCCCTCACTCTCTCCACCAAGTCTGGAGATGGAGGCACTGCAGAGAAAGAGGCAAACTAAAAAGACTGCCTGCTACAGATTAGGAGCAATACCACAGGCGTAACACGTCCTCCAAGTTGCTATGGATAAAAGCGTATGATACACAACAAAATATCCTTAATTTAAATGCCATGATTGTACCTTTGTCAGTCAGAATGTGGAGACAGCGAGTGACCAGAGTCTCTGCCCCCTTGGGACAGTTCTCCACCAGCAGCAGCAGATCAGGAGAATTCATACCCATTCCTCGGATCTGAAGAGCAAAAGTAATAGAACAATTATAAACGAAACACCTAAACAGGTATAACTTTGCTGCAAAAAAACAAAAACAAAAAAAAAACCTGGTACAACACTCCATGGATTAAGTATCGCACAATGTCAAGTGTCTGACTAAACAAGAGGGTAAAGAAAGTGGGAGGAAGTAGGTGGAGGAGTGCATAGAATGACAGAATTACAGTACAAGCATAGCATTACAGCAGCATTAAAAAGACAGGAGCATTGGAGAGAAGAACAGAGTGAGAGAGTAAGGAGGACTTACAGGCTGCTCTATGACACGGAGCACGCTGCGTTTTATGTCAGCGATGGCCTCGGTGTAGACGGCAGCTAGCTCATGAACCAGGCGATGGTTGAGAGGTAGAAGGGAGAGGTACAGATAAAGGCACTGCCTCACTGTTTCCTCTGTCCAAGGAGATGCCACCTCTGGAGACAAAGCAAAATTTTCAAGGATTACTTCACCCATAATGTAAATGTTAATGAAGAGTTTTATTTGCATTTTCATACAAAAGTCCCCAAAATGCAGGAAAGTCTCTGAAACACTGAATGTTCGAGGCCAGGACTTTGACCTCACACCTGGATTATATGACAGATGTATGTGAATGTCAGAGATGTTTCTCCAAACCTGTGTCATCTCCAACTCCAAACAGTAATGAAGGAGGGTTTGGGTGCACAAGCAGCTGCATGTAGTTCAGAGCAAACTTCTCGATGTATTCTCTCAGGTGATCCTTCTCATACAAACGCTTGATGAAGGTGAGGGCAGTGGAGCGCACCTAAAACACATGCAAAGTAACAATCAATCACCATACAGACATTTGAAGCCATTTAAGGGGAAAAACAAATCAGTATTAAGGAAGCTAACCTTCTCTTTCTCGTGAGAGCTAAGGTCCAGCAGAACGTGAAGGTACTGGAACTGTCTGGAAGGGCGTTTGAGTATGAGCTCTTTCAGAGTGGTCATGCCCAGGTAAACGCGAGACTACAACACAAACACACACAGTAACCACCCAGAATCGGATGCTACTATGGAAAACTTTTACATGCTATAAAAAAAAAGCCAATATTAAAGCCATTCAAAAAACACATCTCATGTATGCATTGCAATCATCTGCTCTGACTGAGAGGTCTGTTATGGTAATTTGTCTAACCTCATCTTCACAGTAGCGTCGGATCACCTCCAGAGCAGACTCTGTAATCAGAGGAGCTTCCAGCACCAGCTTGGTAAACAGCCTAGAAGAACAGAGAACACACTGGGGGTAAACACAGGGTAACAAACAGACATTTCATTCATGCAAATAAAATAACGACAAATTAGGGCAATGCTTCTGTGAATCAATTTCCAGAAATCTTGAATAACTAGTAGACAACAGGGCTAATTTCATGATTGGGCATTTAAGAGCCATTCAATGATGTTTTGAGTTCTGGCATGATGCAGATCTTCACTGCTATTCAGTTCAGCATCTTGTGATTGTCATGTTATTTATTTCAACATGTCATTTTTGTGAAATTATCAGAAAAACAGCATTATGTCTATGGGGAAAACAGAGTAACACTGACCATGTGTAACTATTAAATGGTTTATTCAAGGGACATTAGACAGACATGTAATGTATCAAACAGCAGAGATGTAACTGCTGCAACAACTATGGTTGGAACAAAAAATGTGAATTTTTTGAATAAGATGCTTCATTTGTATTCACTGCCTTGGATGACCAACTATTTTGGTGTTGAGCGTGTTGGATTCTTTGGTACAGACTAGATCCCACATACTGAAATCATCTTAAAGGTTACTTTTTGGTATTTTTTTTTTTTTTATTGTCAGCTTTCAATGGTTTTCAGCCAGGTATTTGTATTCAAGTGCATCAGTCGTTATGAGAGGAACCATTTACACAGTAGTGCACTTCAGACAAAAGTACATTAAAGCCTCTGCTACAAAAAACTGCTACATTTGAAAATATTTCAAAATTGACACAGTTGAAGCACCACATTCTGACTGATGTGTCATGATGCATCACCTATTATTAATCTATACTCAGTTATTGAGCTATTCCTGAGTCCATGCAACTTACCCATCTCTCTGTTCTGGTCGTTCCTGCAGGCCAGACAGCAGGGCGAAAAGGCAGTGTTCATAGCTGTCCAGTGAGCTCGAGGGTAGCTGGCTCAGGTACTGGTTGTATTCCTGGTACAGCAGAGAAAAAGCCAGGTCACTCCGGGCCCGCATATCCTCTAGGATGAAACGCAGCATGTCGTCCTTCATCGCCCCTTCGAACTGTGTCATTAACCTCGCCAACAGCTTCACACGAACCTGGAAGACATCGGACAACTTGGAGTAAACAGAGCATGCATTGTTTTCATATATATATATATATATATATATATATATATATATATATATACACACACAGACACACACACACACACACACACACACACACAAGCCACTTACTTGTGACATTCCACTACGTGCAATGGCTTTCTCTGCTTGAAGGATGCGTTTGACAGCCATATTTGTTAACTTTTCAAGCTGTGAATCAGACAAGGGCTGGACTACATCAGCTAATCTGAAGACTTTTTTTCGTCCACTGCTCCCAGGTGCTCTGTTCACAAAAACAAATATGGAGAATTAATAAAGGAACATATAAGAAAATCAAAATCAACCATCTCTGTAAAAATTGCTTAATGAAATGAGAAGTTTAGAAATTTGTACTTCGGCTGTGTGGAGGGCATTATGGGTTCTGGAAGTTTCTTGGCCTGAGGCGTCTCCTCGGTAGCTGGGCTCTTATAGGCCCCCACCACAGAGATGGCCTGTCCCAGAGACACAGCAGAAACTTTCCGGATAATGATGGGGTCTTTGGAGCTAGACTCCTCCACTCCGGCTTCGCTCTCTCCCTCTTTTCCCTCCTCATCTCGTGCCCTGCACTGCTCAAGACCTGGGAACAAAAGGAAGAAAGAAGAGATGATTTGTTACTGCAGAACAGTGTAAGGCGACATTTTCTTTGTCACTGAAAATGTTGATTATGGAAAAAAGCCCACGTTATTTACTTAATAACAAAAACTGTGATATTCTACAATATTCATATAATACATGCAGTTATTCCAAGAGATTACAGGAAGTATTAAGAGTAATATAGCTTTTACTGTTGCACTATAAAATGCACAGATGAAACTACAGATGATGGCAGTTCTGTGATGGGGCAAAGTAAGATCAATGATTATAATGATTATATCAGTTGATTAATTGATCCAGACAGGAGATGGATTAATCAAGTACAAAAAGGTCACTGATTGAATCTAGTGATGGCATCAAAGTTGACAGGTATCACTACCAGCCCAGTATCAGCAGAAAATGCTTGACTGGATACTGATGGCAAAATACATTAACATAATTCAATCATTTAACAAATCTAGTCTAAAATACCCAACACTCACATTTTGTGATGTCATATTTTAAGCTATGTATTTCTTCCTGCGGGGCTGTACAGTGTTTGACTACGAACTACAAAGAAAGATTTGGAAGTTTTTTGTTTGTTTGTTTGTTTTTTAAACACAAAGTTTCAATATCGGTATCGGAAAAGAAAAAGTGGGATTGGGCCAACTTTAGCTGCAGTCCAAAAACAGTGCAAAATGACTAAGTGACAACACCAGTGTCTCTCTACACCTCACCTGGCCCAAGCCCAGCTGCAGTCATCTGTGTGGCCATGAGCCTGGCCAGATGTTTGATCTGGGCATCCGTGCCTGCTGACTCCACTGGTGTGTAGGTGGCCTGAAAGGAGGCTGGCATGGCTTCGGGCAGGTAAACCATACTAATGAGCACCTGCAACAGGAGAAACGGCAGCACAAAGAGACTACAAATAAGTAATGTGAGATTAATTATCTAATGTGAAACAATGTGTTGGTCCATAAAATAGCATGAAAAATTCTCTGACCACTTGAGGCATACAAAAATGCTTAAAGCACGCAAAAATATTTAAAACTCATTCTCACCTAAACAAAATTTGTGAAGTCACAAGATAGTTATGAAACTAGTTATGAATGAAGCAGTAGAGCATACCAGGTTGGCTACGTTTTCCGGTGTGAGCAAAGGGAGCAGGAACTCAGCAGTGAGGTCTATGGCCGACTGTGTGCCTGTGGTGGATGAAGGCTTGGGCACAACAACAGGAGCTGGTTCTTCTTTATCCTCATCATCCTCAATCAGTGTGGGTTCTGTGAGACCAGCAGAAAATTGTTATATTTGAACTGAGCAGTCATGAGCTACACAGTGAGAAGAAACAAGATCCAGATCTTAAATATACAATTTTAATATACACAAAAATTAATCACGCTCTGTACTGTAATGCCTGGATTTCAGTGTTTTGTCACTGTGGCTGTTAGGAAAACTGTTGGAAAAACTCTTGACAAAACTTTACACCAACTGCTGTGGTGTGCTGCTGCTGCTGCTCTGTTGAAAACAATGCAATACTCGGTTTGTCACCCACTGTTAGTGTCATAATGTAAACATATCATTAAGGCATGCAGTTAGCACAATGTTAACTGGTATACGATTCAATTACTTGTTAGATAGGTACAGTTGCCACATAGCTCCAGCGTAAAACTGAAGATACAAATTTCAGACACCAAACATATTTTGAGTGATCAACTACATTTGATATCCCATTCTAAATCCATAAGCATTACCATGGAGTTGGTCCCCTCTTTGCAGCTATAACAGCTTTCACCTTTCTGGGAAGCTTTCTACAAGATTTTGGAGTGTGTCTGTGGGTATTTTTGCCCATTTATCCAGAAGAGCATTTGAGAGGTCAGATACTGATGTTGGGCGAGAGGGCCTGGCTCACAATCTCCATTCTACTTCATCCCAAAGGTGTTTGATGGAGTTGAGGTCAGGGCTCTGTGCGGGCTAGTCAGGTTCTTTCACACCAAACTCACCCAGCCATGCCTTTATGGATCTTGCTCTGTGCACTTGGGAACAGTCATCCCAAACTGTTCCCACAATGTTGGAAGCGTACAATTGTCCAAAATGTCTTGGTTTGCTGAAGCATTAAGATTTCCCTTCACTGGAACTAAAGGGTCGAGGCCAACCCCTGAAAAACAACCCCATATCATTATCCCTCCTCCACCAAACTTTACAGTTGGCACAATGCAGTCAGGCAGGTAATGTTCTCCTGGCATTCACCAAACCCACTCTTCCAACAGACTGCCAGATAGAGGAGTGTGATTAGTCACTGCACAGAATATGTTTCCACTGCTCTAGAGTCCAGTGACTGTGTGCTTTACACCACTCCATCCGTCTCTTGGCATTATGCTTGGTAATGTAAGGCTTATGTGCAGCTGCTTGGCCATGGAAACCCATGCCATGAAGCTCCCAAAGCACAATTTTGTGCTGATGTTCATGTTAAAGGAGGTTTAGAACTCTGCAGTTACTGAGTCAGCAGAGCGTTGGTTGCTTTTATTCACTATGCGCCTCAGCACTTGGTGACCTTGCTCTATCTAACTTTACATGGTCTGACACTTGGTGGCTGAGTTGCTGTGGTTCCTAAATTCATCCACTTTTCAATAATATCACTCACAGTTGATCATGGAATATCTAATATCTAGGAGGGAAGAAATTTCTCAAACTGACTTGTTGCAATGGTGGCATCCTGTTACAGTACCACGCTCAAATTCGGTGAGCTCTTCAGAACAACCCATTCTTTCACAAATGTTTGTAAAGGCAGACTGCATAGCTAGGTTCTTGATTTCATACACCTATGGCAATGGGACTAATGAAATACCTGAATTCAATGATTAAGAGTTTTGTCCTGTTATTTTTGTCCATATAGTGCATTTCCCTAGTTGATTTTGACAAATTAGACCTTTGGTCAAACCATTGATTTTAGAGTATAAAGCCATTGTATAATAAACATGACCTCTCTACTCACCTATCTTTATCCTCTTGCCCTCGCTGTAGGGCTCATGGCGGGGTCTCTTGCGGGGCTGGGCAGCAGCAGGTGCGCAGCGGGCTATGTCACCCTGGGCCATGCCCAAATCCAGCAGCAACGTGGAGATCTGGCTGTGGAAGTCCACACTGCTGGGGTGTCGCAGTACAGACACCAGG
The DNA here is from genome assembly GCF_904425465.1 of Colossoma macropomum. Taxonomy (NCBI): domain Eukaryota; kingdom Metazoa; phylum Chordata; class Actinopteri; order Characiformes; family Serrasalmidae; genus Colossoma; species Colossoma macropomum. The sequence continues at coordinate 2,456,110 of NW_023494794.1, forward strand.
TGCAGCTTGAGGTTCTTCCGCACGCTGCTCACCTGAGACTTGGCCAGTGTTGGGGGCAAGTTTGCTGGGAAAGGCAGAGGTCAGACGGTCACAAGTCCAGCAGTGACCGAGTGCTCATTTATGGATGGTGTGCTAACATGTTAAAAAGCCCATGCAAGACAGAGATAGAGTTTTCAAAATATTTAATGAACTAGTTATGTGATTTTAAGAAACTACTTATTTAGAAAAGCAAACCTTTAACTACTTTTAATCAAAACTACTACAAATTTTAAATGATAAAATGACAGCAGTTGGCAATCATTTAATGAATGAAATTTAATATAATGAAATTGTGCACAACAACTACTACACTACAAGCTAGAGATGTTCATTTTACTGTTTATTAGCAAACTATTTCTTGTATCATACTATCATATGCAGTATTGCCCTGACTCCTACCATCATCTCAATGATTTAAATCTACACTCACCATGCAGAGTCTCGTAGGCCTGCACCACCTCAGACATGAACATGGGCCTTTGCCGGGCCAGCGTGGCCAGTGAGCCCAGAGCAGTGGTCAGATTAATGCTGGAGATAGCGGGGTGTACCATGAACTTCAGGAGCTTATCTAGGGCTGACTTCCCCTCCTCAGAGAGAACATCTGGGGGGGGGAAAAGAGGATAACTAAAACAAAACAACAATAAATAAAAGATTATGGCATCCTCAAGTAATGCAACCATTTTTCCCCAGCACAATGCAAGACAATGCGGCCTGTTGGCTGATGTAATAGATTTTGCACTCAGCATTCCTCCTCTAAGTGTGCTGAGCATTTTATGACAGGAGGAAACCTAGCTAGTGAGTGGAACTGGCAATAAATTGGAGAAAAAATTGTTTAAAAGCAACAAAAGAAACAGTGCCAGCATTTTGGGATATCAGTTCTCCTCATAGGAGGAACACCCAAAAACAAGACCGATTTATTCACTAACTCACTAATCATCTAAGCCGCTTATCCCCCCTGGGTTGCGGGTAGGGGTAGGGGGAAAAATTGATTCTTAGATGCATCATGATGCGGATGTGGACGATGCTGCATCAATTAACAAATGTCAAAAATCGATTTTCTAAATCTTAATCGATAACGTAATGTTGAGGGAACGCACAAGGTGGAACTTGGAAGTGCAGCGCCCAGACAGTCTGTGGCGTGCACACTACATTAAGACCTAGCGCAGGGGTCGGCAACCCAAATGTTAGTAAGAGTCGTTCTGTCCCTTCAACAAAAATCAAACCACCTTGGGAGCCACCCTTTTTATCATCTTGGCTGTACATGTCTCAGTACATGCTTATGTCCTAATACAGACTAAAAATATAATACAAACAAAAATGTAAACTTACTTTGCTCTGCTTTAAGCTTTAGCTCAGCTGTAGCTGCTTTTCTTGCACCACCAGCAGGAAAATTTTCCACAAAAGTAGGACAGTTTCTTGTAAAATATCTCAAGGTTCTGCTTTTTACAAGGCTGGTATCAGCTACCCACTGTGCCACCCCTGATTTATTCACTAAAACATAATTTAATAATTATGCAAAAAATGATGTCCAATGTCCATCTCTACTTACCGTAGCGAATGTATGAGTGGTCTTTTGGGAGCCTGTCAAGGCTGATGTCCCCCTCCTGCTTCTTAGGTACATCTGAGTCGGGCGTTCGTGGTGACAGGGTGATGATGAGGGATTCAGTGAATTTGATGGCGTGGGTGCGAACTCCATCATTGTCTGAATCAAGCAGAGCCAGAACCTCCTCCTTCATATGGGTCACCATATCCCAGCATGCCTCCTGCATTTCAGATACACTTTTCGAGCGCACCAGCCACTGGCAAAACAAACCAAAGCAATCAGTCACTAATGTTACAGGGTAGCCAATAACATCATTCAGGAAAATGCTTAAAAACTCTTAGATACTGAACACAAAATCCACTGAAAATGGCTAGTACCTGCAGAGCCACTTTGTACAGCTGAGTGAGTGTGAGAATGGCCTTCTTCACGACGTTCACACTCTCGTCCTTTAGCAGCATGTTCAGATTCGCTATCAGCTTCAGCAACAGCTCATTATCCCTTTTACTGAAGGAAAAAAAAAAACATATCACTTTGCAGTGCAGCCCATCGGACCAAAAATATCCACTTTTTTCAAAGCTCAAAATTTAAAGGGAAGGGAAAATCAAATATTTGAAAATTAAGGTTGAAAATCTGACTTATTAATTACCATCTTTAATGAACAGTGTTAGTTCACACCTTTATCACACCTTTACTGTAAACAAACAGACTCACTTTTTTTATTCCTTTACTTCTTTTTTTTTTTAACTGAAAGCACTGGGAGGCAGACCACTGCTAACAGGAATACTGACAGTGTATCAATGTTATGTCAAGTAATAGTAGGAGAACCCCCATGCTTAGAAAAGAGAAAAGGTAGGACATCATGTGACTGTATATTTTTAGGGAGGGTATAATTTAGGAGTAGTCCATGCAACATGGAAATTATTGTTTCCAATCCTGCTGCCAACTACAACTCACCATGCCTCCTCGATGAAGCCAATGACAAATTTTCGCACTTCAATAGACTTGTCCGTCTGAAAGGCTATCATCTCCTGAAAAGAGATACAAAGAGATGACATTTCGGTTTCTGCTTCTGTTTAGATCCCACTGCTATTATATTATGCTGAGGAGGACATTGTACTTACATCCAGGAAGTTATCAAGCAAGGAGGGATCCTTATTAATAATCAACTCTTGCACCTAATGGCCAAAACAAACAAATACAATAAGCATAAGATCCAAACATCTGAGCATTCATTAACAAAAATACAACACTTTAGAAAAGAGATCTGTTTACCTGTTTAAGTGCAGTAAGTTTATCATCAGTGGACATAAAAGCAGCCTGGTTCAGCAGATCTACAACCTATGAGACAAATGTAACAGATCGAAACATTACACTCAGCTCTGAAGAACACTTTGACCAAAATAACCTGCTGAGAAAGAAATGTATTACTTAAAACATTCAATTTTGTACAGAGAATTAAATAGACTGATTTAGTGTTCTCAGAACAACTGACCGTCCAACAAAAAATATTCTTGCAAGTTTCTTTGAACAACCTAAAGTTAGTCTCAAAAAGAGTGGGAGCTTTAAAAAAGGCAAAAGACACATTAGTACAATCTAATTTTCTTATGACACTGAAAAATTAATATCTTGTAATTAATGCTAATTTTGACTGGAAATTAAATTAATTAAGGATAGATTTCTCTCTGCTGTAATTTTAAATATTGTAGTCCATGGGAGCCAAACTTGGGTCCAGAAGGGCCACATTCAGCAGAATTTAGTGATTCCCCAGGGCCGACACACCTACAACACCTTTAACATTAACCGAAAGTTAACCCAGGTGTATTTGAGCAGGGAAATGACCAAACTGTACTGGGCAAACTTGATGTGGTCCAATCCACTGCTACATAACAACAATCCTGTACTCGTAAGTTGTACTTGTAAGTTGAGTGTGTTGGATCAGGAAGAACATTAAACGTGTAGTGGATGTGGTCTACAGGACTGGGGATGGGAAACAGCGGCTGAGGCGAAGGGAGCCCCGCAGTACCTTTTCACTGGTGGTCATATCGATGGCTGCCTCCTCCGCGCCAGTGAAGAACTGGGATGCAACACTGGCGTGCTGCCTTTCTCCGGAGCCTGACGCCATTCTGCCCTGTTCAACAACAACAACAACAACACATTACTGAAAAAAATTAATGAAACGCGAAAAGGCGCCAGACTGTATCAGGAGCCCCATGTAGGCTAAGTTAGTGCGGACAGTTCGTTTAAGGGGCCAAATGAGAAATTTAACTTCAATTTCGTCTAAAATGCGAAGGTTTTAGCATCCGTGAAACGTGAAGATACTAACAGAAGTGTCAATCGGGATTTTAGTTCACAGCAGCAAACTAAATTTACCAGCTACTAAAACCACCTCAGACCCAAAGCTTTTAGAGCCGAGTCCGCTCCGTCCGCACAACGCTGATTTACTACCGTCTCATTAACCGTGAACTGAGAGCTCCTGTCAGCGTTACGGACAAGGTTAAGAGCAAAAAAATCTAGGTTAAATGTTTAAACTCACTGATTTTAACTTGTTTCTTCGTTTTACTGAATCGGTCAATGCACACAAACCACAGGCGCCATTTTGAAACTGCACGGAACTGTGGGATATTACGACAGTCAAGATTATGTACTTCCGTGTTATGTTTTTTGTTTTTATACGAGGAGTTTATATACATATATACAATATGTGTATATTTATATTAATATATATATATATATATATATATATGTGTGTGTGTGTGTGTGTGTGTGTGGTGTATCGATCATATGTTAAAAGTCAGGAAGGAAAAAAGCAGAAAACATCTACGTCTTCACTCTTTTCCTTCATTACAGCTTCCGTTCTTTTTGCGAGACTTCTTTTCAGTTTTTCAAACAAATCTGCAGGTTTGTTTTTCCACACCTTCAAAATTCAGACTTAGAAGTCGGTTCAGCATTTCCTGTGTCTCACAATCCAAGAAATCCTGAACTCATTCGGTGATGCTGAATTCTGGACTCTGTGGTGGTCAGTCCATTGTTCTGAGAACACCAGCAGCATTTTTATTTACAGATTTTTTTTTCTTTAAAAAATGTATTACTTTTCCTCAGTTTCTTGACCTCTACACATCCTTTCAGACCCAGTTTTGTCTTCTCACGGTAGAAAGATGGACAGAAACACTTGATTTTTTACATCTGAATTAAGACTGGAGCTTGTCCCCCTCCCCCCTCTATCCCCCAGTTCCAAAATGGCACCTGTGGTTTGTGTGAATTGACAATCTACGTGTGTGAATAAGCTAAAATAATTGTGTTAAAGTAATTAGATTTCTCTGCTCTTAACCTGCTTAACCTTGTGTTTGGATGTCTGAACTCCAGTCAGTGAAATGTATGGTCTGGCTGAAGATTACTTTAAATAACAAGTACTTCAACTACAGTGACTCTTCAACTCCATTCACACACACAAAAAAAAACAACACACAAACAAGTCAATTCTTCAGATTATATTCTTCAATACAAAAAACAGTGAGTTTTGATCTGACACAAAACCACATGCGGATAATGTTTTACAAACATGGTACAAGGTATAAAAACTTTTACAACCACACAATGAGCTAGGTATGCTCACTAAACATGGGGGAAAAAAAGACGATGTCAGGCCAATCAGTTCAGACATTTTAAGAATGGAATAAAAAGAACATAATAGTAAACTCCACAGGTATGCAACAACAGTTAAAGTGTTACAGAATTATGTTGTTAAAATTTCCACTTATCTATCTAGACAAGATTGTGTGCTTAAACCCATGAGGAAGAAAAATGTGGTTCTTAAAAGACACAAATTAAAAATCAGCATAGTAAAACAATTTTTCTACATACAGAACCCTATCAAAATTGATCAGATGTAAAGTCATGCGTCCCCACCACCTTTAATCAACCATGAAGCATTCAAGCACAACTGCGCGTTCAGCGTCAGAAGCAAACTACGTCACACACTGCTACTCATTTAAATTTGCCTGCTTCCCATTTATAAATATAGACTAGGGAATGAAGGTCAATCTCTGTGTTAACATAATACTTTAAGAGCAAAACAGGCAACTGCCACTGAAACTAAAAGACATTTAATGGGGCGCAAAAGAATGCAGTCACATGAAAGGCTAAGGCAAGAGGGGAAAAACTTAACCAAAAAAAAAACAAAAAAAAAAGTTAACAAGGAAGACTCAAGAAGGTTTTAGCACACGGGAGTGGTGTAATAGGGAGGAAGATTGGGTGAAGGTGAGGATAAGGATGGAGACTATAAAAAAGTAGGCAGAGGAATGGTGCTGATGGAATGGACTTGGAGTCATGGAGGACGCGGCTACTACTGCTGTGCGCCCTGGGAACCCTGCGTGTTCTGCTGGCTGCCGTAGTTGCCATAGTTGCCATACTGGTTGTAGTACTGGTTCCACTGGCTCTGGTTCTGGTAGTACTGCTGCCACTGCTGAGCGTACTGCAAACACAATGAATGAAAAAATTAATCAAGCAATGCAAAATAAATAAATAAACAACGCCGACCACGTGAAAATAAAGCCAAGACTTTAGAGTACTGTTTCTGTAGTAGCCTGGATCAAAAGTACTATTCTAAAGCACTACTTAGGCTGGCTAAGTTTCTAGACTAGGAACTGTATGTCAGCATGGGTCAACACCCCCATGACCTGTCAATAACCTTTAAACAGGCCACATTTTTTCCCAATATGTTAAATTCAGCAAATAAACAGTAATTGTGCATTAAAATGCGCAGACATGTACTCTCTGAAGAGGATGTGTGCTAATTGGGTTCAGTGTATAGTCACCTTGACAACTTCAAGTAGGACTGAATTTAGGACAGAAGCTATTACAGAACAACCGCTCTAAAGTTCATAATCTTATTATATAAGAAAATAGTATTGGAGAAGCATCCTAACTAGACAAGAACTTTCTAAATTCTGTCCTACTTTAACACCTGAGAGCTGTCTTAACTTTTGCTTTCTCATGTGCCTCCTTAGAAAAACATTTCTGATAAAATAATAGATTGCTCAGTAATGAGCCACTTTGCCTGTGACTGATACTACCTGGGCTTACTTGTGTAGTTAATTTCACAGTAAATCAAAGCTGTAAAACTGCAAAACTAATCCTGCCAAATTATACTTAAGAGTGTGTCACTACAGATCATCACATCACAACCTCTTTGTGTACATCATTATTCATTGTAGTAGCTGACCTGCTGATACTGCTGGTTGTAGTTCTGCTGCTGCTGCTGGTTGTACGACTGGCCTGTGGTTGCAGGTGTCTGGCTGTAGCCCTGGCTGTATTGTGGGTATTGGCCATAGCTTCCGTAGTTGTAACCCTGGCTGTAGTTGCCTTGATTGTAACCTTGGCTGTAACCTTGATTGTAGCTTTGAGGCTGTACAATACAAAACAAGTTATTACAACAGAAACCATGAGAAATTACGGTACCTACTTAATATGCCACAGTTATGCTCTGGAAATACTCTTGATGTTCTGGTACCTGAGACTGACTGTAGCTGCCACTGGCTCCGGAGCCACCTTTGTTGTAGGAGCCCTGGCGGTTGTGGTTGTAGCTGCCCCCCTGTTGTTGGCTGCGGTTGTAGCCTCCTCGGCCACCCGAGTCTCTGTAGTTGTTTCCCCAGCGATTCTGGTTGTATCCACCACGGCTGTAACCTACAGAAAAGAGGAACATGCATCCTTAACATCAGAAAAACATGACTGCTCAGAACTGTCCAAAGTGGTCATATCCTGCTCTGTGTTCAGGACTTCATCAAGCAGCCACTGTTTGCACAGAAAAAGAACATTTCTTAGAAAAAGACACAGAAGGCCAGATTGATAAAATGATAATGCTAATTTATTACACACACACACACACACACACACACACATTCATTCTAATTAGTACTCTGGTATTAGTATTACTTACTAGCAAACATACTGATATTAATACTATTATTACTGATTTCGGATTGTTATTGTGGGCACTCTGAAAAATCGTCACTGCATATCATCTTGTACATGTGTGTTTTTTTTCCTTTTTCTTAATGTAGTATCATGATAATGTTGTAAACTGTGATAAATGGTAATTATTGTGATTTTCAATTTTTAATATGCACACATGCCTATTTACTTGATGCTAAAGGAGAAATACAGCCATTCACTCATAACAGCACAAGCTAGCGCTACCAAAAAAAAGCCTAAAAATAATAATGTATTATGCACTAGAACACACGTCTTGTTTTCTTTAAGGTACACAAACTAGTATTCAGTATTAAAAAGGAGCGTTACAAAAGGTATATAACAATGACCGACAAATAATGTCAAACGATAAGAAAAAATATAAGAATTTTAGCATTACTGCCCCACCGTAACAAAAACAGTTTAAAAAAACTCAGCCCCTATACCTCCACGAAAGTTGCCACCTCCTCCAGGACCGCTGCGGTTCTGATAGCCCCCTCGGCCTCCCTGGGGGCCACTGTGGTTGTCATAGCGCTGGAAGCTGCCTCCACGGCCGCGGAAACCACCCTGGCGATTGTCGAAACGCTTTTCTGGTGGGGGGCCAGCCTTCCGCCCCTCCTCGTTGTACTGCTTGACGAGGGCATCTGCCTCTTCGCGCTGCAGCTCAATGAAGATCACCTCATCCAGGAAGTCTCCGGCCTCAGGCAGCACGAAGTTGGCTACGGGGAGGAGGGGGGAGGCAGAGGGCACGCAGTGAGGGACAGAACAGCCGCGCCGCCGAGAAACAAAGAGAATAACTGTTAGCATTGTGACAATGGTGACCAAAATAAACATTAGAGAAAGCAGGATAGAGGGAGGGAAGAAAAGAAGAAGAGAAACAGTGATAGAGAAAGAGGAGAGGACAACATGGTGGGACAGTAAGAGGGACCATGGACAAATATTGCCTTAGTTGATTAAGGCAAAACTTGTCCCAGAAAAGGGGTAAAACAATGAAAGGTAAATTTAAAACAAAAACAAGAGAGTTGCCAGAAAAAGAGAGTCATGAAGGATTAAGAAGGATGGTTGCACAAATTAGTCAGCACCTAAAGTCTACATTTATAATTAAGTCAACTGCACCAAAACAAACATAAGCGAAACCAATTTAACAGTGCAGAGGAAATTTGCTAATAAGGATAAACCAATTTCATATTATATATAATACAAATACATCTAACCAACGTCATATTGTTTATAAAGTTTGCACTGATACAGAACAGTAATTAAGATGTTGCAGGAAATGAGGTTACAGGGGCAGAGAACAAGATGAGTACAAAAGACAAGAAAAAAAAAAAAATCAAGAGCTCTTTTATCTGGCAAAACAGAAGGAGGCGGTTGGGGGTCTTCCAAGTTTAGGGGGAAAATAAAAGACAAAAAACAAAAACAAAAACAATAAAACAGCAAAAGCAGATCTGGGTGTGTAGTTTGAAGCATTGTTTTTTTGTTTTTTTTGGTTATCCATGGCATTCCTACCTTTCATTTCTAACACAGCATGATCGGGTACATCCTTTCCTTCCTCATCAGTTCGCTTTAACGTTCGCTCTTTTAAATCCTCATCCGTGGGACAAATTACAATAGCCTTGCGTTGAAACCCTTCAAAAGGACGCATTTTTCGTCTCTGGGCTGATCCATATACATTTGTCTAGCAATGGTGACAAGAAAGAAGTAGAAGCTTGTTCATTATTGTTCATTTGTTTGCTTTTGTTATGGCTTTGCGTTCCGAAGGAGGGGGATTGGGGTTCCTGCAACGATGAAAGTGAGAGAGTTTTTTTTTCATGGCTATATTTACTGTTCTGGAATGACTAATGGTTGTCTCTCACAACCCCAACTCACTTACCTTGGAAACTGCAGCGATGAAAAGTTTCAGCGAAAAAGTTATTTCTGAAGTAGAAAAGGGGACCAAAATCTTTTCTCTACCGATGCTTGTCTTGTTACATTAATTTCATGCAGGTTTTCTGAAGATACTGCCCTTATCTATTGTTGAAAACTCACCCAGCACTAACATGTGAAACACATATAAATTAAATAAATAAAAAAACATTTCAGTTAATATATAAATGATAATTGTAAAAGACTTCTGAGTATCTACAGCAGAATTTCCAAGCCTCTATCTACACAATAAAGGGTAAATTTGCCACCGACATTTTGGATAATCACCACACCAACAGCAGTACAAACCACTCATTCTTCTCTTTGCACCAGAAACTGATTAGGAATGCCAAGTAAACTACAAAATTTGCCATAATTAGCCAGAATTCCATCGAAAGAAAGACTTAAATAACTTTAATTTAGATTCTGAGAGGTCATACAAGCACCTACACAAGCCTTTCCTGGGTCTCCATCAACACAACAAAGGGCCAATGGGCCACCAACCTTTCGGATAATGCCCAATTTCACCACACCTTTCAAACTCCCAGAAGGACAGCAGCACAAACCACTCATTCCTCTCTTTGCATCATCTATAAAACCAGAAACTGATTGGGAATGTTAAATAAACTACAAAATCACCAAAATCACAGAATCCCATGCAAAGAAAGACTTAATCACTTCATTTCGATTCTGAAAGCTCATACAAGCACCTATACAAGCCTTTCCTCGGTCCCCTTACTTACCTGTACTTACCAGATCTTCAGACGCCTGGCTATGCCTGGCACAGACGAACACTTATTACCTACCTGCCAATACTCACAGTTTGCTTAATGGACCTTTGGCATGTCCGTTTGACCTTACTTACCTTACTCTGACTTGAACAAAATCGACCTGAAAACTTCAAGCAGATTAGTTCTCTACTTACCTTAACGTTCATATTTAATACAACATTCAACAGTTCCATGTATATCTAATTAACAACATCAGAGCGATGTTGAGTTTTTCTTACAATTACCATAGCAACAGAAGGTGGTTTCTTACTCACCAGGCTGTGATTACTTGTTTTTCAACATCTTACTATTGACATGGACTATTTGTACAGTGTGGCAAAAAATCTCTTTACAACAACACATACAATATCAAAGGGGAAACCAAAAAATATTCAGAGTGAGAGCATACTCTACTACAACTCCTTCCTGTTTTTGGTTCATTATAAGCAAAACCAAAAGAAATACAAAACAAATGAGAAACACAGCAACATGTTCAGGACAAGAAAATTAAGAGTGACAATAAATTAAATGTCTTCAGGAGCAAAGGCTGCTAACCAATGCTTTTAGGCTAGAGAGAGCAAAAGTCCATTAATGAACATGTGCATCAGCAAGCAGCAGTGGGGTGGTGTCTTTTCTGTATTCCAGAGGGGTTGGGAATGTTGGAAGGAGGGGTAGGGGGTGGATAAAGCTGTGGGAACAGCAGCAGAGCGGGCAGACGGGAATTGCAGTACCTGGTCCAGGATGTAGTTGCGTTTCTTGCGGGCGGCGATCTGGATGAGGCGGTTGAGGCACTGTGTAGCCTGCTGGATAAGCACATCCCAGCGCCCAGCATAGTTCCTCTGGCGACGGAGTCCCATTACCTGAGAAAAGTAGCATCTGACGTCAGATTCAAACCCAAAGAAATCTACAAGTATAGAACAGTGGTCCTACACAGCTCATGTTTTTGAAATAGACAGTTCAGATTCTGAGGTCACATTTGAAGCTGTTCAAAAACTCTCAATATATGCTCACAACACCAACTGAATTCTGTAATAAGGCATCAAGATATTAAAAGCCACTGTGCTTTTCATAGAATAAGCTTTAAAACAGTTTATTGATAACTATTGCCAGGCAGCAGTGTATGTATGTATGAAGTAAAAGCCTACAAACCTATCCTACATACGCTACATTTTGTGTAAACAGAGGAGCTGTCTACTTACTTTAACAACTACATCTAGGCTTACAAAATGACAGATAATACGCTCCTCCATTAATGATCAGTGTTAGGTATGTATTGAGATTGTAGCATACAACATCATTATGTCACTTGAAATTACTGTGTTTAAGGTCGTTTAAAAACTATTACGCCCAATGTGTGAAACTGAACATATACAGTCATGAGTTTTACACTAACACAACGTTACAATCCCACAAAGAAATGCAAGCAGAAATTAGCATCAAGATAGTGGTGGTACTGAGACAAAAAAAAAAATGCTACTTATACTACATACTATATTATGATGATTTTTTTGGGAGCCATGGATGCCAAACATCTCATTGTTGAAGTCCAGGCTAACCCAGAATTACACAACAAAAAACAAAGAAGTAAAGAATACTGTCTCTTTCCACCTTAAATAAACTATATACACTTCTAAGACTCTCCTCTGATAGTGATCCATTTTCACCAGTAATGCAGTCACCATGTGAACTGCAACCAAAGCCTACTGTAAACAAATGTTTTGACAGAAAAATAGTATATTGCAATCATTATGCATAATGAAATAATGTTTGTGGGTTTTATCATTTTTAGGCTGTTTTATAAAAACAATAAGCCACTGAAGTCTGTGCATTACAATTACTTTGCCACAGTTACGGAGGCTTAGACTGCCTATAAGGCATGGTCTTGGGTGGCTTACTGCTTTATCATGAGCAGATATTGTTAATTATTTTTCCACCATGAAAATATGATAAGTCTTTTTTGGCTGGTTCAACGGTATGATGCTATATCTAAGGCTATGCTAACTTAGAACACAGTCTCTATCTCAGCTTAAACTTAAGCTTCCAGTCTCTCAAGGACTGTATGTAAAGGGACCTGTTATTACCATGTTATGGTATTTTTTTGTCCAACCTAGTTAGGGGTTTCACAGTTTGTTTTTGTTTGAAATATTAGATTATTTGTATAACTGTACTGCTTTTTGGCCAGACACAGCAGGCATTATGAGCATATTGTGAGCACTAAAATACCCATTTACATACATTATCTGACCACTTTACCATTAATGGACCCAAATCACAGAGTGTGTGTGTATACCCTCATTTTTTCCATGATGGCGTTGGTGCCCAGAATATTGTACTTCTTCTCTGGGTGCTGCTCCGAGTATTTGCTGGCCCAAGTAGTCTTTCCACTGCCAGGAAGTCCCACCATCATCAGTATCTGTGTGGAAAACAGATACAGGACATTTAAACTGCACTGATTTGACCTTTTTTGTTATATTTAACAGAAACTTGTACCCAAAACAGCATTGTAATTACAAAAAACTGCTTATTTCACAACCATACCTCACAACTGGTTAACTAAATATTGTGATTGAAGAATAAAATCTACATGTCTGAGCCAGGAAGAATCCAATCAAATCAATAGCCATACCTCACACTCTGCCTTGGTTGCAGGCCCCGGTGATCCTCTGGTGCGGTCCTGCAGAGGCAAATCCTGGAGGAAGGTGAAGCCCTCAGGTGGGGGGAAGAAGGGCTCCTCTCTCTGGCCAAAGTTGAACTCTATGGCACAGTTCTTCACCAGGACATGTGGGAAGAGAGCCCGGCCAGCCAACGCTTCACGAGAGACGTGGTAACACGTGCCCAGCCACTTGCCATTCTTGGAAAACGCCATCTCCACTTGTTCTCCACTCTCAAAGTCCTGAAGAAAGAAAGAAAGAAACAGTTCAATTTGAGAGAAGCAATTGGCTCTCTGGTCTCTACTGTCACAATAAGAACACTTCACCTATTAATGGTATCAGTGCTGGTTAGGAATTGCATGAGTCAGCTGGCACTGTAAAAATCCAATCAAGCCACAGTGATTTCATTCATTATTAGCCATTGTAGTATTTCTCAGGGAGAATATTCCGCTTAGATGAACAGCAGCAAGATGAAATAAAGAAGCAGTTGTCAGATACTCACAATGTAGCAACCAATGACATCATTTTCACCAAACTTCTCCCCATAATCTTCAAATTTACAGTTACAGGATTTCTTGCCAGTTCCACCATAGCCATAGGACATAGGTTCTTCTCCTATAAAATAAAAACAGAACAAATATCAAATCAAAACTTCTCAATAATCTAGGTTGATTTATTTTTCTGGAACAAGGTTCCAAATCTCAGCTGCCTAATCAATTATGCGGACACAATGAAAACAATAACCCTCCTCATCTTTTCTTTTACTTAGATCCACTCACCAAGCTGGGTGCTACAGGAGTCCAGGGACCACCCTATTCTCACCACATGGGGATCAGGCTCACTGGCAGGGAGGTGTTTTACAGAGATCTCCTCATTGATCTAAATGGAAACAAAACCACAGACAAGTTTTACTGATTAACTCGCTACTTCTCATTCAAGGGAATCATAACACACATATATATGACCTTGCATGTGTTCCAACTTCTACGTCCACAGTGTTACCTTCATTTCGTAGCATATACGTCCTTTGGTAACACCATAAGTAACTCTTGCACCTGCCCAAAGGTATGCAAAACCCTCAATGGTAAGTGGGTAGCCACTGTACCGGTCACGAGCCACCTTGAAGTGCAGGTCACAATTATCTGTCAAAGCAAAACATACAAAAAAACATCACTAAAAACCGAGACTTATACTTGACTAGTCCCGAATTGCAGTATGAAGCACTTCGTTTGTCAATATTATCCAAATATAAATAACATGTGCTACACATTAAAATATGATTAGTCAAAGAAGAACAATAGTGTCACACCAGTTGGCTTTATTCCAGCTTCATTAGTACAAGTCCAGAATGGCAATGACAAAAGAATCACAATGACTTAGAATGCATCAATATCTGCTTTCTGAACTGTACTCACAAGTGTCAATGGCCACAAGGCTGTCATCATAGTCTTCCTCATCTTCCTCAGCTGGGGGCTGTGGCGAACGTCCCCTGTGGAATAAATAGTAAATGATGTGCCCATAGCAGAAAAGCAAGGTGAAGCAACATAGCAGGAGACATCAAACTCACCTCCTGTCTTCACGGTGCTCATAATATCCATATCCACGGCTATCATCATGGGGCCTTTTACGACTGTGTGATGAGTATCGATCATCTTCTGTCTTGACCTGCCCTGACTGGTCTCCCTCCTCAGGCTTCCATTCATTTGCAGTCTTAGCCTGCTGAGGTGCGTCTTCTTCCTTCTTTGGCTCTGTTTTGACTTCACAGAGAATATATAACATCCATTAATACAAAACAGAGCAGAAACACAATGATAAACAACTTGCTCTCCAGAGAAGTCCTCGATAAATATTCCCTCTCAATTTATCACTTCTATGTAAATAAATACATAAATAAATAAATAAGATAAATAATGATAGGATTATAGTGACAATCCTCCTTTGAGACCAAATATTTAACACATTAAGCTTAATTTGAGTCAACATGCTTTAACTATATGTTTCTGAAATATTTGGGATTAAAACTGGACTTACCTTGTTCACTGGCTGCTTGCTCCCGAGACTGACCTGCCTGAGGACTCTCTGCCTTTTGCTGCTCTTGTGGTTCCTCATACTGCTGCTGTTCTATAGCCGGCTCCTCACACTCCTGTTTCAGCTGAGGATCCCCATAGCCCTGAATGGCCTCATCATATCCCTGCTGTATCTGCTGATTCACATCCGAGGTGAAGTCAGTCATTCCAAAACCGGAGACAGGAGCCTCTGGACTGTTCTCATCGCCATCATCTTCCTCATTGTTTACACTGCCCTGGTCATCCTCCTCCTGGTACTGATCGCCACTGTTTCCATCATCGAACTGAGGCGCACTGCTTTCCCCATTGTCAGGCTCCCCACCAGCAAATTCTAGAGCAAAAGATCATACTGATCAATGAACTGCAATGCATTACCTATTTCTATGTCTTATTTAATTTGGCGTTATAACTTCTATAACTTATAACTTCAACGTGAATGGGCAGGGCTATACAGCTGTAGGCAGAATTGGCACACACACACACACACACACACACACACAATATATACACAATGTATGTATCATTCTAAACGTATCTATCTTTCTCTCTACATTATGCATTACCCACCCACATGTATACAGTATATACATTCACACATATATGTGTGTATATACATTATACAGACGCACAAACATATATTATATATATATACACACATACATACATACACATACAAAACGACATATTCAGACTGTTTATAAAATACAGATCGTACATGGACAATCTGTATATGAATATTGTACATGATGCAAACAAACAAAAAACATACACTTTATTAAGTAAACCCTGTTTTTATATATGATGTAATGCATTGCACCCGCCCCACTGCTAGTAAAGCAGTTGGTCTAATCCCTGGGTAAATCTTGTTTACACGGCCACACCATCTGGAATGCACGGTTGTTTTGCCACCAAACGGTCGCATCTCTAGCTAGCGACTCTACACGCTGTCTACACGCAGTGAGCCTCACAGCTTACCTGCATCTCCTTCTCCCGCGTCGTACTCTTCCTCCTCTTCTTCCTCCTGCGTGCCTCCGGCAGCTTCGGCCTCCAGTGCCGCCTGCAGTCTGTCCGCCAGGTCCGCCTTCAGCCCGCGAGTGTCCAGGCCGCGGCGCTGGAGCTCCTCCTTCAGCTCGTTGACTTTGAGCTTTTTCACGTTCAGAGTGCTCATGTTGACATGCACGGCTGCTGCTGGTGGCGCGATGAATTTCCCCCCGAAAGCCTGTCACCCTGCGGAGAGAGCAAACAGGGAGGCTGAGCGCTGCGAACGCTGCACACTCGGCTTACGTTGACAATGTTAGCTTACCGGAGGCTAAGCTAGCTAACGACTGCTTAACGTTACTGCGGTTCGTTTCTCACTAGCTAGCTAGCAAGGGACACGGCCATGCAACGTAACAGTGTAAAGCCAATCCCTGCAGAAATCGATAAACTAACGTTACACGATGTTTCTGCACAGCATGTACCGTTTTAATGACGGCCAAGCCTGCAGCTTTCGCTCACCTAGCTAGCTACGTCAACTGAGCAAATGCTAACCTAGCTAGCGTTAGGCAAACAAACGGCTTCTGCAAAAAACACTGCTCTACAGTAACACATCTCACAGCAAAGCTGAGCCAAGACAAACAGACGTCTTTATACTGGTGAAAGAAATTATGATCATACCTTTTAAGCCGAGTTTAAGTATAATCCTCGGTAGTTTCAGTATCTACAAGATGGACGGTGACCGAAGCTTTAGCCGAGGTAACGCTGCTTTCCGAAGCGGGCACCGCGCAATTCACAGCGCGGCCTCTGATTGGTTCACTCTACCGTCAATTATAGAAATCTGGCTCCTCATTGGCTACAGTAACATTTTGAAACGCGGCAAACGACCCCCTTGGGTCCGACTGTCACCAAAATCTCGCTGGTGTGTAACTATCCTGTACAAAAAGACGGTTTTAAAGACATAGACATGCACACAATAATAATGCGCATAATAATATTTATTATTATATGTGGTATTTTGCAATATTAGTGATCCCAATTTGCAACAGGAAATGATCACATATAAAATAAAAGTCTCATGGAATTTAACAATCCAAACACGTCTCGATTACTCTGGCCTTGCCGTTGCATCTGTAATCCACAGATGAGGGGAGAAGGGAGTGACGGACGAGGAAGAAATCTGGATAATAGGAAGTAAAGAAGACGCGTCCATGAAAAGTCCCGAGTACGCGCTGTATACTACAATTTAATCCGTTGCTCCAGTCTTGTGATGGAGAGAGGCTCTGGGATAGTCGCTGCTCTCAGAGCTCTGGGGTAAGCCAGTGTAAAAGCGCGCTCACCTGTCCTGAACATCGCCAGCTAGTCAGTGTGTCGTGTTTAACTGAACCCGTGTTGACTGTCCAGGTATGAGAGCGGCCGCTGTGTGAGGCGCTGCGCCTGTGACGAGCTGCCCTGCCCGCTGATTACCTGGCTGGTCTCGGAGCTGAGAAAAGGCTGTCCTGAAGTTGGAGGTAACGTTAGAGTTGACCAACATGAACGCATAAGTACTACAAAAAAACCAGAAAATACAGTTTTTGATGTGGTCTGTTTTTAATTTGAACAAGATAGCGTGTTATTTGTATAAGTGAAAATAATAAATTGGACATGTGAAATTCAATTCTAACATGGCAAAGTGAAACGTTTACTAGTAGGAATGTGATTTTGATTCACTAGTACGAATTTATGGCTTTTCCAAATTCATTTTAATGGAGGAAACAATTAGTTCATATGCAGACTCATTTTACCCGTATTAATTCAATTGTAACGTGCTGGTTCTGTTTTAACAGAGAAATTCTGTTTACATTTTTTTTCCTTGTGAAAACTTAATTGTTTCATGTAAAAATGCATTTCTCACATGTGAAAGTAAAAACTTTCTTTTTTTTTCATGTAAGAATTGAATTTGTACATGTACCAGTTCCATTTTTGACAGGTCAAAATTTACAATTTACTTGTGAAAGCTGTTAGCACTTTATTATTTATTTTATACTAATCAAAAAGGATTTCTCTTGTTTGAATGAATTGTGAAAAGCCATAAATTCTTACAAGTGAGATCTAGTAGAAATTAAATTTGGAACTCATAGAATGTTAATTTTCTTTATAGTACAACTAACAAGATTTTTATTTGTATCAAGAAACTTTGGATTAAAAGCAGAAATGTCTTGCCATGCTACAACATTCTTTTATGACATGAGCTAAATCTGTACCTGCCTTGCAGTGGGAGTCGATAGTGGTGCTGTTCTGGCTGGAGAGCTGAAGGAGCTTCTAGAAGTGATGTTTTACCCTTGCACCACACTCACCTCTGAAACTCTCACCTCAGTCCATCTCGACAGAATAACAGGTGAAGTTGTTATAGAGCAGATGTGAGCTCATCTGTAGTAGTGTTTTAAAGGAATAGTCCAGCATTTTTCCTTAAAAGTGGCACTAATTTTTGAGAGTTGTTAAACAAATAGTTTTCAGTAACAAGCTTTCTTCTAACGTTAGACAGTGTAAAACGACCTCTCATAAGCTTCTACTAGGCACAGAATGAGACAATAAACTGCTTTTAGAAACTTTTTATATACCACTAAATCAGCGCTACACCATTCTCAAGTAGTTGTGTTGTTATTTCCATCTCAGGGTAAGATCTGATAAAGGACAGGATGCAAGTAGTTTTATGATTTGTTTGGGACTATTTTACTGCTGCACTCTTATTTAAATGTCATGGTAAGTGATGCATTTTTGGATTTTGTCAAATTCCATTTTGTCCCTGATCTATTATGGCCAAAGTAGTTATGTAGACATAAATAGTTCTGAACCTGACACTGCATTTCTTTGAAGTCTGTGGAAGTTAAGGAATTACTTTATTTTTCAAAATTTTGAGATGTTCATAAAGTTAATAAAATTTTATTACGATTTATTATGATGAAAACAGGAATCATACTGTTTACAACACAAATATAGCCATTTTATTTACTTTTGAGCATAACTCAAAAACACTAGCCAGTACATAACTAGCAGCTACAGCTTTGAACAGTTGTACAAACATAAAATCCTAACATTATTCATGAAATCACCCTAAAAGTTTACTTAAATGCCGAAAATATGTGCAGAGATTGCAGTGAAAATGCAATCTCTATGGATCATTCTACCAAAATGGTTCAAAGTCAGAGTTCAAAACACATTTCGGACCTTTAACTGCTTTGGACTTTAGACTAAAATCGTTTTGCTTTGAGTGACCCTACCCCTTACTTATGTTTATATTATTTAAAAAAGTGATTGAACATTGAATCTGTCACTAACAAAACAATCATACACTGAATTGTACAAAATTATGTGTTTCTGTAGTGACAATTCTTACGATTATACACTGATTTTCAAACTTTGGGACACATTTACTTCAAAACAATGAGATCTGCTCACCATGCGGCCATAAGGGACAGGGATGCAGTCTCTTTCTGCTCTACAATGCAGAGTTAAAATTATGTGGTTAAAATAAGGCTCCAGCTATGAATGAAAACTCTGTGTTTTGATATTGACCAAAAATGCTTACATCTTAACATTTAAACTATGCTGAAAGTTTGAAACTCCTCTTTATTTATTAAAGCCATAATTTACTTCAGAAGCACATATTTCACAAAAAAACTACCCAAATTATTCTTTAAAACAATTCCTTGTTGGACTGTTCCTTTAAGAGGTATGTGCTTTTGTTGTTTAACCCCAATTACAGATTTTCTGGTGTCCGAGTTACAGGCAGCACATATGCTGCAGTACAGAGAGAGCCATCCAGAAGACACTGAGCCACAGAGTGAATCAGGCAAAGAGCAAAGAGGGCAAGAATGTAATATCATAGACATTGAGGAGGAGACCCAAGCTGAGGGGCATAAAAAAGATGAGAAAGAGATAATGATGGAACTGGCACAGTTGTTTCAGGCTCTGGATATGGATCCAGCCTCTCAGCTCAGCGATGTTTACCCACAGGTAGGAAAGTAACAGGAGTGCAGGCTTTCAGTAACCACTGAACATAATTGTGCCACTCTCTCTGTATGTATCAGTAAACATCCATTCATTCAGGTGGAATCACGACTGGCATCTCTCCCAGAGGGTGAAGAGCGTGAGCCATTGCTCAAGACTAATCTGAATTCTTCACAATGGGTATAAATTAGACCATGCCACAAAGTTAGCCAGTTGTGCACCATGACTAAATTTCTACATAAGTGTTGAGTCTCTAAGTTTTCATATTCTTTTATAATCCTGTTTGATTTCAGAGCAAAGTTCATCTGATAAACCAAACTCTGCGCAAAGATTATGAGTGTCGCCGCCAAATGATGATCAAGCGCTTCTACGTCACACTCCAGTCCTTTGCATGGGGAGAGCGGGGAAAGGTACAAAGATTTAGGGCAGGCAATATGACCATACAGTTGCATGCAAAAGTTTGAGCACTCCCTGTCAAATGACATGTTTTGTTTATTTTCTAAATGTAAACAATTTAACACATCCTCTACAGAGAACAAACTTAAATGTAACATGTTAATGCAAAATTAATCCACATTTTCTATTGAGGTCAGCATTGGAAAAAAATAAAACATAACATGTGCCATAACTTTTGCGCTTATTCTTTCCCTGATGTTAAATTCAGCAGATAAACAGTAATTGTGCATAAAACAGAACATGTTATTTGACCAGGCGTGCCCAAATGTTTGCATACAACTCTGTATCATTATCACAATAAATTATGCCATGATTTCATTTTCTGAGTATGTTGTGTGTGTCGCCAGTGCTTAAGGAGTGCTGTCAACTGCATAGTTCAGCCGGAGAGCACAATTGGTCCTGTTTAATTGGATACATTGCTGCATAGTTCATGAAATGTTGAATGAAAGAAATGACTGCACTCAGATTTTGGTGGCATTTTAAATGTCCATTCCAAATTATTGAACGTATTGTGTATTTTAACCATATTGCCCTCCTCTACTAAGACATGCAGCATTTTAATTTTCCTACTTGAGGACTTTTAGTGCACTCAATGAATGGAACATTGTGCACTGTACTGTTCAATATATATTGCATTCCCTGAATGTGTACCTCCTTCCTTTAGGAACGCAGCACTCTGCTGTCATCTATACCTCCTTTTTCGGCACCACTCGAGTCGTCAGTGTCTATTGCACTGTTGCTGGCAGCCAGAGAGGATCAGTCTCGCATTCTGCCAGTGAGAGCAGGACCATCCACAGCCATTCACAAGGTACTGTACTTAGAACAGAGCATATTTACTTTGGTAAACTACACAACAGTTAGTTTCTACTAAACAAACCTATGCTGTCTGCTGCTTGAGTTTAAACCGAATATACCGCCATACCGAAATTTTGATAATGCCTTAAAAATCACTTAAAGATGCACTATGTAAGTTTTGGGGATTTGGAGACCTCTGTGGTGGAAATGTTTCATTGCATGCAATGTGCAGAGGAACATTTTGTAACGTTGGTTATGCTTCAAACCCTTTCCCCAATTTGATGATTACTAGTGCATTGATATAGTATTTAAAGAGAACTCTTGGTGTGTCTTTCGAGGATGTAAGTAAATTGTTTACTATTGTCATCATCTTCATGGGTATAATGTTGGGTAAATATCGAGTCAGACCTTCTTTTTGAGCCTGCGTGTAACGTTAATACAAAACTCCCGCAAAGTCCGACCCAACCCCTCTGACTTTTTAAATTATTATTTGAGGCTTTACAGAGTGACTCGCAGCAGTGCACACACTCATAGCTTAATAATGCTACTTCTTTGAGTTATAACAAAAAAAAATCTTACATAATGCAGCTGTATGCTGTAGCAAAACATTCGTGACATTTTGTGACTGTATAAGCACATCAGCTTTAAATACACCATAATTGCAGAATAGTTTGCTAAGCAATATAACTGTGAAAAATATAATACACTTAATTTGCTGTATAAACCCATGATTCTGTGTTGGCATTGCTTTGTGGTGAATTGGGGAAACACTGAAAAACTGCATTTCTGGTTTTTACTGTCAGTCATTTGGAACATTGGCATATTGTGGAAGATAACTAAATATAGGGGGTGACACGACACATTATGTGGTACAACCTGTAATGTGCATCACCTCCAATTCATTCTTGGCTTACATTTTGAATACAAACAGCAGGGGGCAATCTGACCACTTTCCTTCCCTATTGTCTTTCCCCCGTATCTTTATTATTCCCAAGAGCTAAACAACAACAGTGGGCTTCTCTAAGCTACCATAACTACCTGTCTGTTGGAAGAACGTAATTAATAACATATTTAATTTAAAGTACTTTAATTAAAACATTTTAAGCAATTGTCTTTGCTTTCCTTTTTTCTTACTTTGCAGAACTGCTGTATAAAAGCAATACAACACTCGGGGTCATGTGTTATCATGAATAATATCACGGCTGTCATGATCTACAGTGATCATGTCAAAGCCTTGATAAACATGTTCTCATGTTCTGTAACTTTATTAATTTATCTATGCCCATGAATGCAACAAATACATATTTTAAAAACTTACAAGTATTGGAAATCATCTGTGATTGGGAACATTTCCATTACTTCTTTGGTTACAGGTGCTGATGGGTAGTGTACCAGATAGAGGAGGTCGACCTGGAGAGATTGAGCCTCCTATGCCAGTTTTCACTCGACGCAGTGAAGGAGGGGATGAAAAGCATAAAAAAAGCAAGTTCCAGAGACGGGAGCGCTCTGGAAAGAAGAAAAAGAATAAGAACAGATAGTACAGACAGCAGACTCTATGTAGTACAATTTTAAAGCAAAATAGCACCCAGAAATGTTAATGTTGCCTCAGCAAATAAGGGCCAGGTAATGTCATGCATATGAGATTATGCCCAATGGCCTTCATCAGAATTAACTATAAGCTATGTTAGCATTTTGAGGTGAAGTATTGCTTTAATGATGGAGTTCAGAACTGGAGTCTTACTGTTAATTTAAAGATTTACTCTGGATGATTTTGTTAAATTTTGCACTTTCAAAAAAGTTTACTTTGAACAAGGTGAAATCGTCTCTGGAAAAAAAAAAACGTTTTCTCAACATCAGAACGTTATACTGATTGTGTTTGGACTGCGTGAGGTGTAAGATACAGAAACAGGCTTTTCACACTGGACTTCTTTCAGTGGACCCCTCTCAGTTCAACATGGTTGTACTGAGGTTTCATCTTTTAAATGTTAAATGTCCAATCAAAATCTTACATGGTGTTGGCACAAAATGATCAATTTATCATGATGATACCCAAGACATTTGATGATTTTTGACATTTGATTTATGACACATTCAAAAAGGCACAGAGGATACCAGAACTGTTAACTCTATAATCCTAATTTATGCTGGAGCTGACACATCACTATCATTTATTTGATGCTGACATGTAAGGTTTGATTTAATTTCATTGAGTTTCAGTATTCTGAAATGCTGATGTAAATAAGAATGGGCAAGTAAGCCTTAATGTAAATATGGACAGAGTTAAATCCTAATTTCTTGACAAATGTATTGGTTTCCATCTGAGTAAAGTCTGTTCCATATTTTCGAACTTGTCATGTTTTTCTGCTTTGTCTCAAGTTGTTGGAAACAGATAAAGAAAACATAACTTGTGTATAAAAGGGAATTCTATAGACTTTTCAAAACTGTAATTTCATCATGTTTCACTTTCTTCCCTGAACTAGTATGGTCAGAATAGATGTCCAGGTAACAGATTATTCTGAACCTAACTGCATTTCTTTGCCCTGTGGAAATCTGTGGGAGTTAGGTGGATTCCACCAATGTTTCAAAATTTCTAAACAATTAAGTTGTTGCGATGTAAACAAAGTCATGCAGAGTGGTTTGATGAGAGGTGATGTGTTATAGATGATGTGTTATATTCCTTACAGTGACCGTGTAAGGAACCAGGGTCTGTAACACGTCCAAAACAACTAGTGACACTACATGTGTCTTCTGAAATTTAATGTGTAATTTTGATAGTGGTAAAATAGAGGTAGATCTGATTCCACAATTGGGATGCCATTTAGCCCTGGTTACTCTTACAAATGAAACTTTATTTATTCATTTATTTATTTAACATTTTCCAATTCAATGCTGAATCTAAGACAACCCGCATTTAACCATTCGTAAAATGTATTAACCTGTCTCAGAAACAATATCTTTATTTTTTTTTTTTTTACAAGGTTTCTGTGCTGACTGCAGCTTAAATGAGGAACAGAGTTGAGCTTTTTAGCATTGGATTAGCAAATACACAAAATGTAGGACATTAAGGACATTCTACTGATTTACTTTGTTTTTTTTAAACATCTTTAGTTAATAAATTGGGTAACAGCGTTGTAAGAACCTATTTTTTTCTTCCCATGAAAAAAAGTAAATTCCCAGTAAATTTGGATTATGAAATTTTCCCATTGAAAGTGGCTTTTAGATATTATAGACATTTCATAAAGATCAAATATTGAAGGACACAACTAAAAAGTACCTTTTTCATAACCTATAATGGACGACACATGAAAAAGGATGTTTCAAGTGTATTCACACATTAATGCAAAAATAACACAATATTCAAAGTATTTTAATGACCATATTTCATGGTAAAGTTTAGCTGTAGTGCTTTCTGTAGTGTAGATAAATTTCACTAATGTTTTAAGTTATTTTTCTGAAATATGGACTGAGGTTGTTATGACGGACATGTTACCTGTTTTTAAACTGGTTGTCTTCTACTTTTACTTACCATAAATTATAAATGCAAAATCAATGGGACACAAATGGCATTTAAATCTTATAATAATAGAATCTTAAAATACATTTTAAGTCAAAACCTCATCTAAGACCTATTGTAAAACAATGTCTCATGCATCAGGTAGTGTGTTCATAACAATTTTTTGTACCACGGTAAAGTTAGTTTTGTTTTCGATATTCGTCTTTTCGGCGCTAATAACATTTGATCGGACTACGGTAGTCAGTAAAGACTTACATATTCATGACAGTACGACCACAGAGAGTGATGCACACCTGTTCTTTTGCGGTTTTGGTGACATTTAACGTACCGCTATTTTATGTTAATACCATAGAACTGAGACGCGTTTTTCAGTCGGAAGAAAAATCATGCACTTCTAGACCACGCCTACATCCATGCACACGCGTTTGTTTTCCTCCAAAGCGTTTCAGTGTATTTAAATACATATTTTAATTGTTCGTGCTAACAATAGACACCGTCAAACAATAGAATGTCAATAGCGCCATAAACACTGTGTCCATACACATCTGATTGTGTTATTTACTGTAAATTATGGTTAGAAACACACACCACTTTAATTTAGAAAAAGGACTTTGAATTAACCTGTAACTAAAAAGTACTTGCCAATACTTGTCCTAAGACATTAGCAGTCTTGAAGGTTTAATAGATCCTTAACCATCTATATTAGTTTAAAAAATGAGTGTAGAAAAGAAAACGTCTTATTTAAGTGGATCAAATTGCAAATCAAAACTCAGTGAGTCAGAATTAAGTTATTTTTTCCATTTTCAATTTCGACATTTTAGACATTGAACATTTAAAATACTGCTTAGATTCAAAATGCAGCATTCACTGCAATTAATACAGCTGAAATGCTTTTGAAGGTTAAAATACAAATATTAATATAAAGTAATTATTGCAGTACAATCAAAATTCAAAAGTTGTGTATGATTGCTGACACATCACTGCACCATACACAATTGTTTTTAGTGTTGGGTGTAATACAGCTGAAATATTATTGAAATTCAAAATACATAAAAATTAATAAAAAGTAGTCACAGCAATATATCCAAAATTCAAAGGCTGTGCATCATTGCTGACACCTTACTGCACCATACACAACTGTTTTTAATGTTGTAAATAATGCAGCTGAAATATTATTGAAATTCAAAATACATAAAAAATAATAAATAGTAGTTACAGCAATATATCCAAAATTTAAAGGCTGTGCATCATTGCTGACACTGCACTGCACCATACACAGCTGTTTTTAATGTTGTATATAATTTAGCTGAAATAGCTTTATACTTTATATTAATGTTTATGTATTTTGAATTAATAGCATTTCAACCATATTACATACATCACTAAAACCATTGTATATGGTTCAGCAAGATGTCAGCAATCATACACAATTTTTGGATTTTGGATGTAATGCAATAACTGCTTTATATAAATTTTTATTTATTTTGAACTTCAATAATATTTCAGCCACATTACATACAACACCAAAAATAAGTGTGTATGGTGCAGCTAGGTATCACCATTCATACATTTTTTTTGGATTTTGGATCTAATGCAATATCTCATTTAAATAATTTTTCATATTTTTTGAATTTCAATTATATTCCAGTCACATTACATACAGCACTACAAAGAATTGTGTACAGTGCACTGAAGTGTCAGAAGTCATACACACTGTTTGGATTTTGGATATAATGCAATAAGTACGTTATTTTTTTTATTTAATTTGAACTTCAACAGTATTTTGCCCATCTTACAAACAACACTAAAAACTACTGTGTATGGTGCAGTGCAGTGTCAGCAATGATGCACAGCCTTTGGATTTTGGATATAATGCAATAACTACTTTATATTAATTTTTATTTATTTTGAGCTTTAATAATATTTTGGCCAGCTTACATACAACACTAAAAATAGCTGTGTATGGTGCAGTGCAGTGTCAGCAATGATTTACAGCTTTTGGATTTTGGATATATCCCTGTAACTACTTCTTATTAATTTTTATGTATTTTGAATTTCAATAATATTTCAGCTAAATTATATACAACATTAAAAACAGCTGTGTATGGTGCAGTGATGTGTCAGCAATGATGCACAGCCTTTAAAGTTTGGATAAATTGCTTTAACTACTTTTTATTAATTTTTATATATTTTGAATTTCAATAATATTTCAGCTGCATTATTTACAACATTACAAACAGCTGTGTATGGTGCAGTGAGGTGTCAGCAATGATGCACAGCTTTTGGATTTTGGATATATTGCTGTGACTACTTTTTATTAGTTTTTATTTATTTTGAATTTCAATAATATTTCAGCTGCATTATTTACAACATTAAAAACAGCTGTGTATGGTGCAGTGAGGTGTCAGCAATGATGCACAACCTTTAAATTTTGGACATATTGCTGTAACTACTTTTTATTCATTTTTATGTATTTTGAATTTCAATAATATTTCAGCTGCATTATTTACAACATTAAAAACAGCTGTGTATGGTGCACAGCCTTTAAAGTTTGGATATATTGCTTTAACCTTTATCAATTTTGAATTTCAGTAGCATTTCAGCTGTATTACACCCAACACTACAAACAATTGTATATGGTGCAGGTAAGTTTCAGCAATCATACACAACTGTTGAGTTTTGAATGTACTGTAATAATTACTTTATATTAATATTTGTATTTTAACCTTCAAAAACATTTCAGCTGTAATAATTGCAGTGAATGCTGCATTTTGAATCTAAGCAGTATTTTAGCTACATTGCATCCTCAAGTGACATTCAAAGTTTGTGTGTCATCACTGAAACTTATCTGCACCAAACACTGCTGACTTAAATTTTCAATGTCTAAAATGTTATCGAAATTCATAATGAAAAAAATGTACAAGATTTAAAACTTACATCTGACTCACTTAGTGTTTGATGGATTTAAACTTTTGATTTGCAATTTAATCCACTTAAATAAGATGTTTTCTTTTCTACACTCTAATTTTTTAAACTAATATTTTAGATGGTTAAGGATCTATTAAACCTTCAAGACTGCTAATGTCTGTCAGTTACTGAACCTGTCATCAAGCTAACCAGCTATATCAGTATATAGGTAATATCAGTTTTTACAGGTAAGGTATGCTCAGTACTGTTAGGACAAGTATTGGCAAGTACATTTTAGTAACAGGTTAATTCAAAGTCCTTTTTCTAAATTAACGTGGTGTGTGTTTCCAACCATAATTTACAGTAAATAACACAATTAATCAGATGTGTATGGACACACAGTGTTTATGGAGCTATTGACGTTCTATTGTTTGGCGGTGTCTGTTGTTAGCACGAACAATTAAAACGTATTTAAATACACTGAAACGCTTTGGAGGAAAACAGAGGCGTGTGCATGGATGTAGGCGTGGTCTAGAAGTGCATGATTTTCCTTCCGACTGAAAAACGTGTCTCAGTTCTATGGTATTAACACAAAATAGCGGTACGTTAAATGTCACCAAAACCGCAAAAGAACAGGTGTGCATCACTCTCTGTGGTCGTACTGTCATGAATATGTAAGTCTGTACTGACCACCGTAGTCCGATCAAATGTTATTAGCGCCGAAAAGACGAATATCGAAAACAAAACTAACTTTACCGGGGTATTTTTTGTGGTAACTTTCTGTGAGAGACCTTTCAGTGGCATTCAACTCTTCAGACGTCTGGTTCCTATCACCACCGTTGTGAACGGCTCTAACCTGTTAAGTTTCTCTACAATGCACCACTTCACATTAAACTACTCTGAACCACTTTATTTACATCTTAACGGTTTAATTCTGCAGAAATGATGGAAAATCAGTGGGATTCCGCTTTAATCAGTTCAGGTGATGGTCCTCAAATGGTTAAGCGGAGTGTTTGAAACCAGTCGCTATCTGGTAACCAGGGGCAACAGGGCGAGTTAGTTTAGTCTTCCAACAAAATAAAACCATGAGAAACGTTTCAGACTCAGGAGCGAATGAGGCGTTATTTCGATAAGTTTACACTCTGTACGTGAATTCTGCTCTTAATGAATATTATGTAGTCTTGAATTAAATGTTTACATCGTGTCGTCTCCGTACAAAACTTCGTAATCTAGCTAACTGCTTAGCAATTCTGTGAAGCAACCTGTCTTGTTTATGCTAACACGGCTACCGCGCCACAAGACAACTCAGCTTTTTTTCAAATTGGGAGTGAAGTTAACGTTAGGAAAACTTTAAAAATTGTATTATTTTATTAACGTAATTAAACGACGACCCTCCAAGACGGTGGAGGTGAATGAAGCATTTTCACTATGTCTGCAATAGAGCAAGCGTCCAGCCAGAGCATCAAGCCGTTCAAGTCAAGCGAGGAGTACCTTTATGCGATGAAGGAGGACTTAGCCGAGTGGCTGAAGGAGTTATACCGCATCGACGTGACCGTTAACAACATACTGGATGTGCTGGAGACGGGCGCTTTGCTTTGTGCCCACGCCAACAACGTGACACGGGTGGCCGAGGAGTTTAGGCAGACACACGGCCGGACTCACCTGCAGCTGCCCACATCTGGAGTTACTTTCGTTTCAGCTCCACCTGCGACATTTCTAGCCCGGGATAACGTGTCCAATTTTATCAACTGGTGTCGTCATCAGATGAATATTAAAGGTAACCGCTGCTTTTTTCAAATAAGATTACTTTATAGGCTTATCCCCACACACATAACCAACGTTGCAAGCATCTTTAAAATACTTGGATTACTGCTGAATTAGATTCATGCTGTAATTGTACCACTAGGTGGCGGTATTAGCTTGACTAATTAGAGTCAATAGCGCTTCGTGTGCTGTTTTATGGGGATGTATCATTTACTTTCTTTTCCATCCGATACCAAGGAAGGAGGCTAATATACTAATCACAAACTGTATTTACGTTAGTATATAACCTGACCGCTTAGTGCAGAGAAATAACGCCAATGTGATCTGCTTTTAGACCATTCACTCCGGCTCATGTGCATGTTTGAGAAGCAGAAAGAGAAGGCTGAAAAAGTTCATATCCTATACTTTAACTTCCTAAAAAAGATATTCAGTTCATGCTTAAAGGGGAACTCAAAAAATGTCAACATAGTTAAATGGTTGACATGTAAACAAAATCTTTCAGAGTGGTTTGTGTGAAATGCTCCATTCTAGATAAAACTTGGAGATGATAGTAACCAGACGTCCACCTCTAAAAGCTCTCTCACGGAAAGGTATTACATGAGATGGTTAGACAGTAGGAGTTGGATCTCTGATGTGACACGTTATTTTATGACAGTTTTGTGCTAAAGCTTTGGCTTAAACGGTATAATAATCCATGTATTTAATCCATTTATGGTGAAACGGTACATGCAGGGAGTTGTAAAGAGAAATTGTCCCCAAAGAGAAGATTTTCCACTATTTTACCATCATCAGCATATAAAAATTTAGAAGGCACGTATAGGTTCACTGGTGGTTTTGGATATTAAATAAAAGGGCTATATTTGTATTGCACACATTGTGACCCCTGGTTCTTATCACCACCACGGTAAAGAAATCTGAGTCTGTACATTTCTCTACAATGACTCGTTTCACATCAAAACCACTGTGAATGACTCTGTTTACATCTCAAGGACCAAATTATTCAGAAATTTTCATGGTGAAATTACCCTTTAAATGAAACAATTAGTATCAATATTTTTATGTGATGATCACTTCTCAAAAGGAAATGTCAGGATCATAAATGTCAACACTTCGATCTACTGCTTTGGTTTGTAGACTGGTTTAAGTCTTTATCTTGAACTGTTTTAAATTGTTATTAGTTTTTTTTTTCACCTAATGTCCTCTTAACACATGCGTACAGAAAAATGACTTGACATTTTTGTCAAGGTGTCTACACTGGACTTTATTACCAGATCATTGTCCTCCAGACTACTGTATATGTGCTGTGACCATGTTTTCTGATCCAGTTTACCACTTTCAAGCCCTCCCTCTCCCACAGATGTTTTAATGTTTGAGACAGATGACCTTGTCCTGCGCAAGAATGAGAAGAACTTTGTGCTTTGTCTGCTCGAGGTGGCCCGACGGGCCTCTCGCTTTGGGATGGCTGCTCCTGTCCTCATCCAGCTGGAGCAGGAGATCGAGGAGGAGATTCTGGAGGAGATGGAGAAGCCTGTGCATGAGACAACACAGCCTGTGGCCCAGAGATGCATACAGAACACTCAGAACCTGGATGAGATGGTGAGTGGCCTGTGATCTGTAATACATGGGGGAGGAGGCTGTCATATGAGGTTACACTCAGTCAGCTTAGAAGGATTAGACATTTAGATGTTCAGCCATGTTTTAATGTGTATCTTAGTTTAAATGAAGGCAGGTAGATAACAAATAGCATGTCACATTACATGTTTAGTTGATTTTTAAGTGTAAATAAAGTTAACACATCCTCTACAGTGAGCACACTTCGGTTTCTTTGCTTATTTGAAAAAATAAAACAAAAAAATGTGAAAAATGCAAAATTTATGACACATTTGGTATTTGATTTTTTTCCAATATGTTAAATCCTGTAGATGATGTGTTAACTTGTTTTCACTTAGAACATCAACAAAGCATGTAAACACATAGTTTGACTGGGGATGCTCAACCTTTGCATATGACTTGCTTAAGTCACAAGTAGAGAAAATGGGCTTTATCATAATTTACAAGTACCTTTGTCATTCCTTCAATTTTGCAGTTTTTTGCAAAGACAAATTACAAATGACTCTTTTTTCTTCTTTATTACAAACCAAAAAACATTTGCCTCATTTAATAAAAACACTTTAGAAAGCTAGGTGTCCCCAAACCTTTGATGTGCTGTGTATGTGATTGATTGGCCTGTAAAATGTATATACTGGCAGTGACAAAGCATAGCCTTAATCTAATCTTTGTCAGTAGCCACAGTTTGTCTGGAGACAGTTTTGTATTCTGTTGTCAGCAGAGACCAAAAGTTCATACACTGTGAAAAAGCTCATTAAGTGAGGGATGATGCACCTCCTGTTGCTCCCATTTTGATTTGTGACTTTTCTTGCTATTGATCTACATATGCTGTTGGTACCTTTCTGATATATTGAACCGATAAAGGGATCAAAGGCAGGCAGGCTGAGCATGAGGGGCTTTGTAAAATAACCTCAATAAAGGGTGTCTGTGTGTGTGTGTTTATCTTTTTACCACTTGTATGTGCAGGTTCAGTATCTGATAAGTCGCTGCACTTGTCCCACCCAGTTCCCCATGGTGAAGATATCAGATGGCAAATACAGAGTTGGAGACTCCAACACCCTTATATTTGTGCGAGTAAACAAACCTCAGTATCATCTCTCTCTCCCCCTCTCTCTCTCTCATCAGTAATTCTATTTCTCACTTTCAGAGTGCCTCTCATTCTGTCCCTGTTTCTGCTCTCTTGTTTGACAATCTGTCACACAAGTAGAGATGAGCTTGTAATTCTCTTAGACACCATGTAAAAAAATGATATGCTATTTTTAAAAAAAAAAAAAAATTAGGGCAATATGCTCTGTGGTCCCAGAGAGCCATGTACTAATATGTAAATATATAAACCGACTTTATCAGTGGTGAACTGTGACTGTTAAAACAGGGAGGAGAAAAACACCTCTGTCATAATGGTAATATCATCATCATTAGCACCCCTATGGGATTCTAGTAGTATGGTAGCACTAAGCTAACTAACATAGGAACATTTTTTGCCTATTCTAGATTAAACTGCAGACAATTGGGCCCCTCCTTCTCCCCCACCACTCAATGCGATGCTAGTCAGCGCAGGCATCTGTTAGCTGACGTAACAGAACTGGCGGTTGGCGCTTTCCTGCGAGCGTGTTCGGCTGTCCAATGACGTTGCGTGAACGGCAGTTCAAAAAGATGCAGTGGCTGGCTTCACAGGTCTTGGAGGAAGCCTGTGCTAGCCTTCGCCCTCCTAGCGTTGATAGCATCATGTGACTGGGGGAGTCCTAACTAGCAGGGTGGAATTAGAGACGACTAAATTGGAGAGAAAATCGGGTAAAAATTAAAAAAAAAAACTGACTTGACTTGTTTCAGTTATGACTCCTGCATAGAGCTGCCATTGTTTTTCCATTTCTAACAACTGACTGAAACACATTGATTAGGCTGCCACTCATATTCACGGTGAGTGATGTATCTAGGATTTCCTGAAGGCATAAATGATGTTTTCTCCCACAAAATTGGTCCCACCCATTACAAATCAAAACGTGATTTTGTTATTCCACTGTGAGTTCCTTATTAGTTAGTGATTAATCTGATATTAGCCTCTGTGTTTAGCTGCTGAAGTCCTAACCAATGGGAGAGCTCTCTTGGCTGTATCTACTTAGAGACCATGGAGAAAAAAAAATCCTAATTGGATCATTTTCAGTTGGGCGTTTCAAGAATTAACCCCTTTTTTAACCAAAACTTGTTAACAAGGAAATGAGAGTAGTACTACAACACTGGAATAATATAATACAGTAAGCATTCTATTAAATAAAAATGAGCTACAAATTACAGAAATGTATTTTGTTTTAATTCATCAAAATCATTAGGCCTTCTTTAAGGGCCTAGAAGAGTTCAGGGCTCAGGGTTCCCCACTTGATGTGATACGTGTGATACAGTCAGGTAGTTTTTGCATAATGGATAATGGCATAATTTTTTCATTAAATGATTGTGTGTCTGTGTGTAGATCTTAAGGAACCATGTGATGGTGAGAGTGGGTGGAGGATGGGACACCCTGGAGCACTATCTAGACAAACATGACCCCTGCCGCTGCACATCTCTCAGTAAGGCCATACACACACACACACACACACACACACACACACACACACACACCTCTTTCAGCATTCCATCAGATATTACATAAGGCATTTCAAACAGCCATGTTCGATACTTCATATCTGAGTGTGCCTCTCTTCTTTTGGAGGGTTATGAAAGGACATGAAATGCATTTATGAATAAATCTAACATTTCCCTTTTTGATGGCCTTGTTTTTTGAGTCAGTTTCAGTCAGCCACAGTACACCGATGCAGTCAAAAGCAGTCAGACTACTTCCACTAAGGCAGTTGTCCAGTCAGTCACACACTGTCTGTAATGACATCAGACCTGTGTTTTCCTTTTTGCTTCTGTCATTGATCCTTACTCAGTACACTTGATATGAAGAATGCTTACAACAATGAAGCGTTGCAAGCCTGCCCTTTTCAAGAATGGCAGCTTAGCAGAAAAATACCACCACAGCTTCATACTTGGCTTACCAAACTCATCTCTGACATTGTCACTGATGCAGTAAGTTGTCACAGTATTGAGGAATGCAGCCATACAATGTAGTTCTCTCAGGCAGTATAGTTCTCCCAATACAGTTCTCACAGTGCTGATAAACGTGGCTATGACAATATAGTTCTCACAGACAGAAAGCATCCGTTGTAACGCTCTGGGGTCTGCCAACTTGCCCGTGTTTCAAATTCAATGTTTCTATATATGTTTCTCTGTCTTTGCAATAATACAGTGCAGAAATACAGTTCAAACGTTTCCTGAATCTGGAATTATGAGGCTATGAAGAGGGGTTGAGAAATACATCATCTGTACAGTGTATAAATGTGTCCACCTGTTAGATGTGTGAACCTGACCCATGAACACTCAGGAAATCATTAAGGACTTACCCATCAAGTCGGAAACCCTTAATTCAGTGGACGTTTACAGCTGCTGAGGTTGCTGCAGCGGTTTTAGAAAGTAGCAGCAAAGATAACGTAGCATTTTGATATGAAACATATGAGTATCAAGTTATTTGCAAGTTCCTTTACAGACGAATTGAAGAAGATATGCAAAAAACGAGAATGTGCCCTTTGACCACCGAGGTTAATGCATATATTTCAAGATAGAACTAGTAAAGACTTGATGGCTAAGCAGCAGTAACATTCTCTAAATTTGACAAGAATACAGCAGCATGTTGAATGTTCAGTTATAAGGATGCTCTTCAACATCGACAAAGGCCTCATTTAAACCTCTCCTCATTTTAGTCTGCAGGACCCAAGCTTTTGATGAGTTCAGAAGTCATCTCTCTGTTACTCTTTCTCTCTCTCTCTTTTTCTTGTTCTTTTTCTCCGTCCTTCACTCCCTTGCCAGCCCATAAGCTGGCGCATCGCCCAGCCACCCCAGTCCATGAGATCAAAGCCAGGCCTTGCGGGCCCGAAGGCCAGGCTGGGTCTCAGACGATTCTGTTGCTGAGCCGAGCCCAATCCCCGCTGGAGCCAGTGCTTTGGAGCCCTTCTGCCCCCTCTAGAACCCAAAGAGTGAGTCCCCAACCAAGGCTGTCCTACTCCCCGCAGCCAAGCCTCCGGAACTGTCCCTCTCCCGATAAGTAAGTGGATGAGTTGGTCTCATCGAAATTATTTTTGTTATGTAATGTAATTTTATGTAACAACACTTATTTCAGGCCATAAGTTATTACATTGTGTCATTACATGTTCTTTATTATGTATAAATATAATGATTGAGCTGAGGCCCAACAATATGAAATGTTGTCACCGATTTTAAGAGCTAAAAATTCTAATAACTTATCATATTGGCTGATATACAGTCAATAATAAAAGTTTCCAATATTTTTAATTAAAGTAGTTATCGTGTCAGATATGATTTTATAAGTTTGATGATTTTTTTGTGTATGACAGATAAGAAATCTGATAAAAACATACATGGACAAAGTAGCCTAAACCCATAGGTAATGCACTTTACTTTAAAATTTAAAGGGAACAATAGTACTTCCAGCATGTGTCAGCACAGGAACTATCCACCTCTGGATATACAATATATGGCCAGAAGTATGTGGACACCTGAACACACCTGTTTGAGCTTGTTGGACATCTCATTCCAATACCATGGACATTAATATGGAGTTGGGTCCACTTTTGCAGCTATAACAGCCTTCACTCTTCTAGGAAGTCTTTTCACAAGCTTTTGGATTGTGTTTGTACGAATATATATCTATTCAGTCAAAAGAGCATTTGTGAGGTTAGGCACTGAGGTTGGACGAGAAGCTCTGGCTTGAAATCGACATTCCAATTATCCTAAAGGCGTTCAGCAAAGCATATGAGCAAAGTGGAGCTGCAGACATTTCCGCTCTTCACCCAAAGCGTTTCTGTAATCACTCCGCTCTGGGTTTTCAATTTCCTGCTCCTCGCTCACATGTCAGAGAAACCCCGCTCCACGTCTGCTTCCATATGATCCATTCTTATTATTTTTATTTTATGTCTTGAATGTATGGGCATGTCACTACACGCTTTATTTAATTAATTGTAATTTATGGACGCTATTAAACAAAAAAATAGTTAAACATTCTGTACTACAAATGTTTTTTTTTGGAAGGTGTAGGCATGAATCACAAGCTAGAAAACGGGGGTAAATAAATGCACGTGTTTTTAACACCATCCAAAGTGGATGACATGAGACAACCTCTGTAGAACTTTGTTGCGATTGGTGAGAATTTCCGGTATGTAGGTCTGCTGAACAGCTCCGCAGCGCAAATTCTGTGTATGAATGGTTGTGATGTGTGAACTGTAGCAGTCACTGCCGCATCAGTCATTTTACGTAGTTGTAATCACTGTGGAAAAAAGGGACTGTCTGGCTCACAGGATTGAAGCACTACTGAAGAGATTTCAGAGCAAGAGAGAAAACTGACGCTCTGACTTTCTGAAAAGCTGCTCTGTGCACTGGGCCAAATCATGTTGCTCCACTCCTACTGCGCTCCCACTCTGCACCACTCACATGCTCTGGTGTTCAGTGGGGCTGAGGTTAGGACTCTGTGTAAGCCACTGAGGTTCTTCCTCAAGCAAACTTGCCAAACCTTGTCTTTATGAACATTGCTTTGTGCACAGGGCACAGTCATGCTGGAACAGTAAAGGACCTTCCCCAAACTGTGGCCACAAAGTTGGAAGCATAGAATTTTCTAAAATGATTTATATTATAATTTTATGCTGTAGCATGAACGTTACATTTCAGTGGAACTAAGCGGCCTTGAAAAACAGTCCCAGACCATTATCTCTTCACCACCAAACTTTACTTTTGGCACTATGCATTCCAGTATGTTCTTCTTGCATCTGCCAAACCCAGATTCATCCATCAGACTGCCAGATAGTGAACTGGGATTCAACTCTCCAAAGAAAACATGTCCTCTGCTCCAGAGTCTAGTGGTGGCATGCTTTAGACCACATCAGTGTAGTGATCTTAGGCTTGTGTGCAGATGCCTACTTTGGAAACCTATTTCATGAAGCTATGGATGCACAGTTCTAGTACTGATGTTGCATCCAGAGGCAGTTTGAACATTGTGGTGGGTGACGCAATGGAGGATAGGCAATTTTTACGTGCTACACGCTTCAGCACTTAGCAGCCCTACTATGCGAGTTTGCATAGTCTACTGCTTTGTGTTGTTGCTCCTAGATGCTTTCATTTCACAATAATAGCACTTAGAGTTCACTGAAGCAGGCAAGGCAGAAATTTCACAAACTGACTTGTGGGATCCTTTGACAGTGCCGTGTTTAAAGGCACTGAGCTCTTCAGTGTAACCCATTCTACTGTCAATGTCTGTGGAGATTGCATGGTTATGTGCTTGATTTTATACACCTGTTAGTTATGGGTGTGGCTGAAACACCTGAACTCAATAAATAGTAGGTGTGTCCACTCACTTTTGTCCATATATTGTTAATGTAAAACAAGACACTTATAACTGTCCTCATGATTTCACCTTGAAATGGGAAAATAAGCAAGGGCAAGAGCAAATGTAAAGTACATTGTCTGTTCTACTTAATAAAAGCACCAGTAAGGTGAATCACTTTCTGTCTTAATATTTTGATGTTAGAACACAATATTGTCATTCCTTTACATTATCAGTGCATTATTGGTGATATTTGCTGAGTGAGGCTGAGAAATAAATTAATGGAGCATTAAAGGTGCCATAGAATGGAAAACTGTATCTATATCTGCAGAGTTGAATGAGGAGAGTTGGTCACATGGAAATGACATTCTGTGAGCCTCAAACACTGTTGTCTCCTCCTTCAAATGCAAATCCTGCATTTGCAAAAGAGGGCAGTAAAACGGGTCAATTCCAAAATCCTAAACTGTTACGTAACAGTTGTACAGGCGCCAGAATGTAACTGCGGTGAAGGTCCAAAACACCATTGAAATTTGCAAAACAAGCCGGTAAATAAGATGATAACTTTAGCACCCACATGTTTAACAGGATCCTGGACAGCTTTAATTCAGTTATTAGTTTGCTCTGCACATTTCACTCCAGGCAGTTTCTCAAACTTTAGACAGTATCGAGCAGGCTTCGCTTGGCATTTGACATTGAAGAAAGGGGAAGTTCCAACTTTATTAGCATTACATCCCCAACAGCAACATCTAAGTAGCTAGCCATGCTGTGTGATTTTATTCACTTTTTGACGGTTGAAACCAGATCATCTTAAATTGAACATTTCATAGTGAGCTAACAACTTTAATTTACTTTGTGTTGCTGTCGAGATCAAAAGCAAGTAGCTAGCGTAGGTAATGTTAGCTACTAACAAGCTTTAAGTAACAAGCATAGCTAACTAAATAGTCTGATGACCTAGCTTATTTACACGCAGGTTTATTTCATTTTTCTGCCTATTTCTATTTCGACATGTTGCTTCTTTGTGAGCCATTGTATTGCATCGCTGTAAAACAGCTAATTGGAGCACAGCTCAATCAAATTATTCATGAGCCCACCAAAAAAAGGAAAACAGATTGTTTCATTCTGGGGCCAAATCACAGGGTTGTAAATAGGCATGTAAAACCACATCTGGGCACACACCTTCTGTGTAGACATCAGAGTAGATTTTACAATACTGAATAAATGCCTTCTATGGCACATTTAATAGCAATCGTTTTTATCGGCCCAACGATACATTTGTTGGCCTCTGGATTAAACTTGTTTGGAAGAGTAAACTACTAATAGAGGTAACATGAAAGGTGTAATGTTATTGGCACTAAAGTGGACTAACTTTTTGTGCTGTCATTTTCAAATCCTGGAATTTGAATAATCAGTTTGCCACATGATGCAGCCGTGCCAGTTATCTCTCATGGGTTCCAAGGAAAGCATTGAAAAGTAATCAATTACTAAATGTCACTGAATGCCACAGACATCAGACACAGCGAGAGACCAATGACTCTTTTAATAAAACAGCAGGTTAATGAGTCCCAGCAGGGGCTGATGAGAGGTAAAAGAGCATCATCAGACGTGTATGCAGTTGGTATCACGTAGAAGGCTAGCAGAGTTTAGAGCTATGCTTAACCCTAAAGCATGATCCAGCTAATCAGGGTCTTCAAGATTATCTAAATACTAGAGCAAGGTGTTTTAGAACAAGGATGGAACCAAACCTTACTGACTGGAGACAGATCTCCAGCTGCCCTTACTGACACTTGAAGTGTGTTTTGCCCCTTGAAGGGGAGGTAATTCTGTCATTGAGAAACAATGGTTTGGTGTGAAATGCTGTGTTCTAGTAAAACTTACTGAGTCAGAAGTGTTCAGTGTGACTTGTGGCAGAGGTGGCATCCTGTGACAGTGCCAAGTCAATGATCTCATCAGTATGACCTATTCTACTGCAAGTGTGCTTAATTTTATCCACCTGCTGGTAATGGGTGTGGCGGAAACACCTGAACTTAATAATTAGGAGGTGTGTCCCAATACTTTTGTCTATATAGTGTATGTCCAAAAAGCTCATATTTAAATTGAGGCAGGGCTGTTTACATGCTGGAGTGCTGAACTATAAGACATTTTGTCAGCAGCTCATTGTTCTCAGTCTTTAACTGTCGAGATGATGGAAATCCATCCATTTAAGCCTGTAGCCTTCCACACTCAGCCTCACTTGTGTCTAAAGGCCTAAAAATCCAGATAACTCTTAAACATACTGCTCAGTAAAATCTGTGTAGTGCAGACAATTCCAAATGTCTGCAGGGAGACACTTTCTACTCCTCCATTCATCTGTGTCCTCCATCGTGGTACAGGCAGATGAAAGCAGTCATCCAGCACTTAATCATAATGAATCAAACTCCTGTCACGTCATCATAATCAAATCAACACTGCTGCATACCTGAGCACAAACAATAGCAGCACATAATTATATGGGTAATGATTTTGAATTTGTTGTAATTGCACCAGTCTCTCAGCTTTATGCAAATTTAATGACCAGTGACAGTGTCTAATGTAAGAATATTAAATTACAGTAATAAACCCTGAGATAGAAGAGAAGACTCACTAATTTGAGTTTTAGGTTCTTGTAGTATTTCAATGGATAGTTTGAATAAAGATTAAAGTTGCTTTATTTGACTCTGAATATAGTTAATCACTAGAAATGTATAGTTTTCTCAAATGATGAGTAACTTTTCAATTATATAATATTTAACTATATAAATTAAGTTACAAATACCAGTTATAGTATTTTGTTATCGGTCACCAAAATAAGCAGAAGTGAACTATGTTTACTCTCTGTTTTGAAGCCTAACTAAATGCTCAATGAAATAATTAATGGCAGAAGACAAGGTGCTAACAGTCTCATGCAGTGCAATTTTTCACCCTGCTTGAAAGTGGTTCCAAGATACTGTGCCCTTGGTTTAGACAGCATGATTGATGATACAGAGATTTCATTTACTGAGGTCTATGAAGGCCATATTTAGTATTTTATATTGTTGCTGTTCCTAGAAAAACCTTGCATTTCTCAAATAGCTTCTCAGGAGAAGCATCAGGGTTTTACACATCTGGGATTTGCGCTGTAAATTTTAAACCTTGAATATGTTTAGAGTTTAGAGTTTTTACTGAGGGTCAGCGTTCATAGCACTACATGGTATCAACAAATGCCTTCAGTGACAACAGACATAAACCTATATAATTATTAATAAAAGCTACAACAAGCTTCATTTGTTGTAAGGCTAATTTTGGCCATTTTGATGTCATTTCATCTCAGGACATTTTATGACAACTGACACTTATTGGAATAAGCTTTTGCAAACGTCTATGTAGGTTTATATGTCAGTTGTTATGTAAGGCTAATAAAGGTGCTGTGTAGCTCTATGAGCGCTGCCTTTTAGACGTGCTATAAATAATGAAATACTGTCTTCTCAGTTTGACAACAGTGCATGTTGTCCACTCTTTGACAGGCCCTAGGTTATGATTTTGTTCCATGACTTGTCTCTTGGGACTGATAAGTAATAAGTCTCAGCGGAGTAATGTTGGAAATCTGCCATGACAACTAGCTTGCTTGGAAATATCTGCTGTGATCTTAAAAAGGTTAATAAGGGTTTGATGCAGCTTAGCCTCTTTGTTTTGACATTTTAAATCTGAAACTGCATCCACTTCATCTGAATCACCATTGTGTGATACAATATGCTTAAGCTTGAGTGCTACATTGTCATCAAAGAAGTGCTTAGTCACAGCCTGGTACACCTAGCTCAAAATAACAATAAATACACTTCAGGCAAACAGCTAATCACACTTGATACATGCAATATTAGAGTGGGTTTGTAATAAAATAAACTTCCAATGGCTGAACTGGCTGTGTGGATCTTCTTTCAGACTGAAGGAGAGGGCAGATATCCTGTTTTGCAGACAGACCTATTCTGAAAGTAAGGATGACTCTGTGCTGAAGTCTACCAGCAGGACAGGCCGAGAGGCAATGCGTGTATCTCCTTCTCCACGTCTAACCAGCAGTCTTCCACGACCAGCTCGCCCCTCTACTCCACCACAGCCTGAAACTCAGCGTCCTAGTACGCCCCTGGTCTTCCAGAGGGTCCAGAGTCAGACCTCTCCTCAACACCAGCAAGGCCCAGACAACAGGTTGGGTAACAACTGGAGCAAATCACAGTTTGTCTCCAAGCTGAGACAGACTGCCACAGCTGGGGCAAAGAGCAATGAAGAGAGGCCGAGCGTTCCACAGAAGCCAGCTGGTTCAGTGTCAGCTAGGCCCTTCCTGTGCATAACACCAGATCTGAATCTTAATACCAACAAAAACAGTTTGGTAGTTCATCAGCCTCCTACA
This sequence comes from Colossoma macropomum, assembly GCF_904425465.1. Taxonomy (NCBI): domain Eukaryota; kingdom Metazoa; phylum Chordata; class Actinopteri; order Characiformes; family Serrasalmidae; genus Colossoma; species Colossoma macropomum. Next base: position 2,497,880 of record NW_023494794.1, read on the forward strand.
ATCAGTATTCAAGAATCCGATGACAGTGGGAATGATAGGAAGAGCCCTGACTTCATTCGCACATTTTGTCCATCTAAAGGACTAATGGGTGTCATATCAGGGAAAGCACATGCTAGGTGCCTTATCCCAACTGGAAAAGGCCAACCAGGTGGCTCCTCAGACCATTCATCACGAAATACACCTAATCTTGATGGAAATGAGAGAAGTCAACAGAGATTCAAAGTTTCTGGTCATCAGCCAACTGGAACAGTCTCTGATGTGCACTCAAAGAGTGGAGACCAAGAGATGGAGAATAGATACCTCTTTACTCCTCCTCCAATCAGTCCTGCTCAGGAAGCTGTCTTGTATCAGAGCCTTGAGGAGGAGATCCTGTCCAATCTGCAACAGCTCGGCATGGACTCTGATGCCAGTGACTCAGAAAATGATCAGTACAGGTCTCGTCCTGAGACTCCTCTAAATTCTCCAGAGATGACATATGAAATCCAGAAACCTTCTGTCACTATGTCCTCTTCTGCTTCTAAACCAAATGATGCAAAGGAGGCTCAGTTTCAGGCTGTCATTGTTGAGCTCTCGAATGGGAAGAAGAAGCTTGAGAAAGTGTCTATTGAAAACTGGGTGAACAGTCTGTCTAGAGATTTCAAGGGCAGGAAGCAAGAAATCCATGCTGACACTGACCCAAACCATCTGAAGGTTTCAAAACTCTCTGTGGCCAGTTCCTGGTCCTCCCTAGGTTCCAGTATAGATTCAGAAAGCAAGAGAATTGTGGAGACAGATTTGACACCAGGTAACTCATCAAACTCTGGGACTTACAAATTTGAAAATCCCCAGGCCTCTTCCTTCCGTCAGAAGAGGTCCTTGAAGAAGCCAGAACGAGTGCCTTCTATATATAAGTTGAAATTGAGGCCTTGTATACACCCCAGACGGGACCACAGACCTGACAAGAAACCGTCTAAGATCCCTAAACCGGTTTCCTATAGGGGAAGTCAGAGCTTAGATGCCCCTCAGACCAAGATGCCGGTGGACAGCACTGCTGTTTGTTACAGTCAGAAAGGACTAGATACTCCTCACAGAGCTTCTACAATGAGACACCCCAGGAAAACCCCTCAGACTATGTCCAAAATCAGTCCCTCGGCAGGGTGTGCCAAACAGTGCCAAGGAACAGACCAGGAGGTCGTGACTGATCAGGAGCTTGAAACCTGGGTTTAACCTGGGATTAACTGCTTTTCTCACATATGATAATTTATACCATCTTTGTATCTCTTTGCAAGGTTAAAGTCAGCAAGGCTATATATCAATCAAGGACTGTTTTCCATGGTATGCAAATTTGCCTTCATGAGAAAAGCTCATTTTTGTTTTATGTAATAATCTTAAGTACAGTACTGTGCAGAAGTCAGAGCCCATTCTTCATTTACTTAATTTATAGTCGAAACAGAAAATTACACAGAAGCCTCAAAAACTAAAGATATTTTTTTTCAGTATTTAGCGTGTCCACTTTTTGCCTTTATTATAGCTTTCATTTTTTGGGAGACTTGCTTCCAGGTTTTTAAAGAAATCTGCAGAGATATTTTTCCACGCCTCCAAAGTTCAGTCTTAGAAGTTGGTTGTATTTTCTGCTTATCATGATCCAAGTAACCTCAAACACGTTCAATTATGAGGTCTGGACTCTGCAGTGGCCAGTATGCTGTTCTAAAAACCCCAGCAGTTTCTTTTATATATATATATATATATATATATATATATATATATATATATATATATGTATATATATATATATATATATATATATGTGTATATATATATATATATATATATATATATGTGTATATATATATATATATATATAAAATAACTTTTTGACATCTACACATCTGTTGTTCACAATTTTGGTGATCTTTTGGTGGCCTTGAACGGTTGTTAGAAGTCCAGTTTTTTCTCTGTTTTTATAATTTTTGGAACTGCAGATTTATTATATATATTTGGTATTTAATGACCATTTTGACTGGAAATTAAATAAATTGTCTCTGACTTTTAGACAGGACTGTACGTTACCTTCTAATAATAAGCCATGAATACTGTTCTCCAAAGTAGTGATGAAGTAGTGACAAGCATTGTTTTTAATGCTGCATTTGCCATCTTTTAATGGTTTGTGCCTTGAGACTTGTGTACCAAATGAGGCACTTAATTTAGAAGACTTCTTTACTACCTGTCATATGCTGTCACTTTTGGACAGCCATTCTTCTTAATTTCTACTTAACCAGGGTTGCATCAAAATGCTTCAACATAACACTTTTCTATGGCTGTGATTTCTATTACTTTTTCTGTTACTTTTTTTTCTATTACTGTGTACTCTGTGTTCTCAGCATTGTCCAGGTTGACATGCTTTGCCATTATGAAATAAGCTTGTTGATCAGGCAGTCTGGGAAAATAGAAGAGTACACACCGATGTATTGCCCTCAGTCAGGTGTTTCACAGTTTTTGGCGGTGCTAGAGAGGAACTTTCCCTGTCAAAGCACAGAACATACTCTTGGTGTGCGTCCATTTGCCTGCCTCCACTGCAGAATTAGTGCAGAATCTTAGTCGCATGCAATAAACAATAGATAACCAACATGTTTATTTGATAATGGTGAGTATGCATGTTTGCTGTGCTAATCCCCAAATGATCAAGGGACACATGCCACCCTAATGTGATTACTTCAGCATTCTTAATGAGGGTTTCCTTGGATGCATTTTCCTCATAACAGTTACAAAGTCTTCTTGCACATTTGTGTTTTCGGCTGCAGTTTGCAGCTTTTATAAATAACTCTGGGCAAAAGTCTGGAGTTATTTATAGCCTCCTCAGAACTGCAGTCTGTCACACTAGAGCAGCTGCGTCCCTGTGCATCTCTCTCTCTCTCTTTCTCTCTGTCTTTCTTTTGCTCTCTTTCCTCATTCTCAAAATTCTCTCAGAGAAGGCCACTTCAGACCTGTCATGACGAGGTACAGGGATAGAAATTGGCCTAGTGGTTAAAATTAATAACTCTTTTAGGACCAAGATTAAAATTCTTCTCACTGGAGTTGCCATAATAAACAATGCTTTTTAGAGGGTAGAGTATATGATTCAGTTTTCAAATGTCTTTCACTTGTTATGATTTTGAAATAACCTCTAAAATGATGTTTATTGTACCAGATGTTTCTCTTTGATGGTGAAAAGAAATGCCTCACTGTTGGACTGCACAATAAATAATCATAACTGTCTGATACCAGCAAGATGATTTATTATCAGTTTTAGTGCAAACAAGTACAGTCTGACTTTCAGTCCTTCAAGTACCTTAATTTGATTTATACAATATCAGATAAGCCTCTTTACAAATGAATCATTTGTTTCTTTAATCTGGATTTCAAATATTTTAGCTGTGCTGCTCTATCGTCCCAGGAGGGGAATAGATAATAATTTATCAGTGGGAAAACGCAGATTAGGCAGAGTGCACAATAAATCATATTCTCAGTGGGTTCCTCCACTGAAAATATATTTTGAAACCTAAGACTAGGCTTAAGAATAGCCATAAATATTGATTGATCAAACAAGATGTTATCCACTGTCAGCATTCAGCCATTTATACAATGACCCCATCTTCTGAAAATAAACAAAATCCATACACATATAACTCTCCTCTCTTATTCTGACCAGGCTCTTTTTTACGTAAAATCCATAACTCTTACAATTTTCGATAGGGGGGCGATATTTGACTTAAGATTTAAGCTTTAAAAAACAGTTTTGTTTGTAAGTTTTTTGTTTTTTAAGATATCATCAAAGGAATGACTGCTTGTAAATTTCACATAGGACCACTCTTCTTGGCAATATTGTGCTGTTTTTCAGAATGAAAAATGGGGTCAGGTTGAAATTGAGTTTCATAGGATCCCATATTTATACCTCTCTTTCGCTTTGATAAACTATACAAAATGATTCACTGACCTGTTTCCTGCTCTAATGTGTCATCAGAGGGAAAATTTAGGACATAATTCATGCCTTGGCATACAACACAATACCAGAGATAAACTGTATCTGAACAAGCTAAACAGATAAGTCCTAACATGGAAGTATCCATTGAGCATACACATACGTTTATTTGTGCTCTTGTGTATTGCACCCCTGTGTGGTACATGCACACCTTGTAAGGAGGGAGATGCATTTTTGCTCAACAGAACTGGAAGATCCATCAACATAAGCCCAGCAAAGCAGGGATGGGCTTCCTAAAGTAGTCCCAGCATGAATGAAACTCATTATTTGCATTTTCAACAGTAACAATATTAAAGCTGATCTTTTTTGAGGCTTTCAGCTGTCGGCGAGGCGTTTCAGTCGGAGTGTTTCCTGGAGAAGCAGCATCTGAGGATTCCTCTTGGCATCGGAAAGCAGTCTGTCTGAAGGGAGTGTGTGTCCTTCGCTGAAAACATCCAAGACAGAGGCTCCTTGGCAAGAAAGCGATCAGAGCTCGCCTGCCACAGCTCCAATTCGGCAACTGCAAGATAGCTAGAGATTCTGGCTTCTGTCAGCTGCACATCCCTGGTCTGTTAACTTGCGCCAGTAAGTGACAGTGCATTTTGTATGTTTAGAGTTGTAAATGTAGATGATGTCATCCTCCACCATGAAATCTGGCATTACATTTTATTATCTAAAGTGTACAGCTTCAAAAGTTGAGCACCAAGAGGAATGAAACCAGGTTCAAATTGACCATGCTGATTTACTAAAAGAATTGCAGTCCTGTTTTTGTCTGTGAGTACTTTTAAAGGCTCATTGATTTTAGTCTGATTTCATGTCACTAGAACAGGGCTGCCCAAAGGCCCCATAAGTTGGCCTGAGCAGACATCTGCTTTAGACTGCTAGAAAGTTACACTATATGGACAAAAGTATTGGGACACCTAGACATTACACCTACAGAAGCTTTTATGACATCCTATTCTAAATCCATAGGCATTAATGTTTCTTCAAGATTTTGGAGTGTGTCTGTGGGAATTTTTGCCCGTTTATTCAGAAGAGCAGGTCAGACACTGATGTTGGGCGAGAGAGCTTGGCTCGCAGTCTCCGTTTTAGTTTGTCCCAAAGGTGTTCGATGGGGTTGCTGTCAGGGCTCTGTAAGGGCAAGTCAAGGTCTTCCACACCAAACTCACCCAGCCATGCCTTTATGGACCTTGCTTTGTGCACTGGGCCACAGTCATGCTGGATCAGAAAAGGCCCTTCCCCAAACTGTTCCCACAATGTTGGAAGCATACAATTTTCCAAAATGCCTTGGTATTCTGAAGCATTAAGACTTCCCTTCACTGGAACTAAGGGGCCTAGGCCAACCCCTGAAAAACTACCCCATAGCATTATCCCTCTTCCATTAAACTTTACAGTTGGCACAATTGTACAGTTGTTTTCAGTGGTGACAGGTCAGGACTTCAGGCAAGCCAGTTTAGCACCCAGACTCTTTTGCTTTGGAGCCATGCTGTTGTAATCGGTGCAGAATGTGGTTTGGCATTGTCTTGCTGAAATAAGCAAGGCCTTCCCTGAAAAAGACGTCATCTGGATGGCAACATATGTTGCCAAAACCTGTGTATACTGTTCAGAATTAATGGTGCCTCCACAGATGTGCAAGTCACCAATTTATTATTTATTATTAAAAAAGGTGAGGGAAATTTTGTTTGTCCATGGTTTTCCTTTAAAGTATTTTAAAAACCAAGTATAGTGTAGACTAATGTTAAAACCCAATTTGCAACCTAGCTATCTTCTTTATTCGTATACCTTTTTATCTTTTTCAGCCCACCAAAAACATTGCACTTTAGCACCCCTGTTCTAGATGGTCAGATTTGAAGCTATACAGAGTAATGTGATAATGCCTGGTCTCCTAATCGTAATATCCTTTTATTCTATTAGGATAGAGCTGATCAAAATCTACTCATGGTAGCTTTCACAATTCGAGTTCTGTGAATTTTTTAATGACTTTTAATAGCCTTTCAAATTCATAAACACTTTCCTTTTCCAACTTAGTCTTACAGATAAAGCTAGGACTGTGAAAATTTAACAATTCTTAAAACCTAATTCATAAAACCTGATTTCATTCCTGGGTGGTTGACTTGTGGAGTTATTTCACTTCATGAAATAAAGCCCTGAAGTGTAATATTGGCAAATTTTGGTGTGCAGGATAACATCATCTAAACTCACTTATCAGCACTTACCGAACACACTATTACTTGCAGGTGTTAATTAGTGCACCACAGATTTATAGCTGACAGAATCCTGAATCGCTGACCACAAGCTATCTTCACCACGGTGTAATTCGGTTTCTCTGAGAAAGCGGGGGCGTCTCAAATTTGGCCCAAGAGGACGTTTGAGAGGTACCACCAAAGTGGCACCTCTTACATAAGAGTGCAGCGCTCTCTCCTGAGCGCCCGCTGGAAGCGGATGGTGGCGTGGACGTGCTTGCAGCGGGCACAGCCCACACTGCGGAGGGCCTCGCCGAACAACAGCAGGATGTGCCAGTTGAACTTGGCCGAACATTCCACGTAGCCGCACTTCCAGCTCTTGCGCACCAGGTCAGAGACATTGTGGCGTGGGATGACCCGGCCTCGCTGGAGGTCGCGCTTGTTGCCCACAATCAGGATAGGGGTCTCCGACGCTCCCATCACCCTGCAAAGCACAGCATAAAAAAACATTACTGTTTTGAGAAGATTTAAGCTGTATAAAAGTAGAGCGATGGAGTTAACCCAAGTAACATCAGGCTGCCCAAAGCTGGCCCAAGAGGACATTTGATTTAGCCCTCCAGAACTCCACCCTCTGACACAAAGATTTCTATGAGTTAATGCTGCAAAAACTTTACAAAACATTACTAATTTACAAGATACTACACACCTCATTTTAAACTACATCATTTGGATATCTGTATATGTTAGAATACAATACCCCCACCAACCTTCCTACTGCTGTATATAGCATTATATATTTCTTATTATTGTATAGCATATAATTTATTATCCTGGTTAAATGAGTATTTTAGTATCAAAATATAGCGTAACACATCTGTTGTAATACATTTTTAAAAACTCCTTTGAATCCTACCTGCCTTTTTTATTTATATATTGTTTTGTCGTTTTGGACCTCGGCCCAACACAGATGTTGTACTTTGGCCCCTCAAGACAAAAAGTTTAGACACCCTGCTGCACATCATCACACTGTGATGCTATTCGAATACACACACACAAACACACACAAACACACATTATCTAAGCTGCTTATCCTCCTGGGTTGCAGGAGGTGCTGGAGCCTATCCAAGCAGCCATTGGGCAGAAGGCAGGAAACACCCTAGACAGGTTGCCAGTTCATCGCAGGGCAGATGGGCACACACAGACACACAGACTCACACCTAGGGGCAATTTAGTTTTGCCAGTTTATGGCAGTTTCTTTCACCAAAAAGTAGTTTCACCACAAGTTGCTTGTTCCGACCACTTAGCAACCACTGGGCCGTGGAATGATACAGGTGCAGTAAAAAATGCTCAGATATAATGGGAAAATACTTTTCAACCAATCAGACTCTGTGGTCGGAACAAATCCTTCAAAACAGTAACTTTATAGGTGAAGGTAAAAACAACCGAACATCTCTTAATGCAAGAATTTACATTTGAATGGTTTGCTTTTGAAAATTTCTGCTAGTCAATTTATCAGGAAATGTTCAGACAATATAAAGGGCAGCTGATGTTTAAATGGGGTAAAAAAAATCAACCTGAAAAAGAGCTGTAAGAGTTTTCTTCTGGTGTTGTGATGATTTGCTCATTGTTTACAATGAAAAAGAAAATCAGTGATCAATACAGTGCTTTTCATCCATTGTTTATCTTTTACTAGAGGCAGTTAAGAAACCATGGAAATAAGAAACTGACCTTTAGTGATCTGGAAAAAAGAAAATTTCAGTCCATTCAGTGAACTTCTGAACATAGGACAAACTTGGCAAATGCATAAAAACTCCACATCCAAAAACATGACACCTCAGTTGAACATTTTGAGCCCTAATAAGGCAGACTGGTGATTTCTAAGGCTTCACTCCTCTGTGCTCTCGCTCCATGTGCAGGCTGGGTTAACGGAGCGCTACAGTGTCGAGCTGTCAGGGACAGTAGTGAAAGATGAGGGGTGAACTATCAGACTACCCTTCCTCTCCCACACAGGGGAGCACAGCTTTTGTGTCTTTCCTTATCTCTTTCAAAGAAGATGACCTGCAGCTCTGACAGATTTAAAGAAACAGACTCAGACAGATAGGGCAGAGATATTGAAAAGTGCTTTTTTGAAGTAATGAATTGTGGAATAGTCCCCCAAAAAACTGCCTTGTGAACCTGCAGACATGTAGTCCTGGATAATTAATTAAAATGTTAAGAGTCTCTTTGAGCAGAATTTTCATTAGTTTTTTAAATGTGGCTTGAGCAAAGACACTAATTCATAACATGACCTGCTCGTCCAGAGCTAATTTGTCTTAATCACTGACTCTGAACTCTGTGCATGAACATGTGGGCCTCTGCAAATTAAGGCAATTAACTCACAGTAGCTTTATTTTGTTTCCCACCCATATTCAGACAAATCCTGACGATTGCTTTGTAGTACTTCGTCTCCTGATCAAGAACTGGCTTGTAGTACTCGTAGAACTACATCTCTTGCACTAGGATTGGTTTGTAGTGTATTGTCTGTTGTACTAGGAGTGCTTTGTAGTGTCTTGTCACCTGCACTAGGACTCATTGTACCCTCATCCCCTGCTGTATGATTGGCTCGTAATACTTTGTCTCCTGTGCTAGAAATGCTTTGTAGCACCTTGTCTCATGTGCATCACTGGCTCGTATTACCTTGTCTCTTATGCTAGGACTGGCTTGTAGTACTTCATTTCCTGTACTAGGATTGCTTATCACACTCAGTCTCCTGTACTGCAATTGAAGTACCTCTTCTCCTGTGCTAGTATTGGCTCGTAATACCTCATCTGCTGTGCTAGGATTGGCACATAGTACTTCGTCTCCTGTGCTATAACTGCCTCGTAGTACATCATCTACCGTGCAAGGACTGGCATTTAGTACCTCGTCTCCTGTGCTAGAACTGGCTCATAGAACCTCATCTCCTGTTCTAGAACTGGCATAGTATCTCATCTGCTGTGCTAGGATTGACTCATTGTATCTTGTCTCCTGCACCTGATATTTGGGGGGTCCCATGTTGGCTGGGTACTCCAGCATTGCCTGGCTGCTGACTCACCATAGCGGCGTTGATGATAGCTTTAATGGCAACAAAATGTTTAGTTTAACAATTCTTATTCTGGAAATGCGCTTTTCTAGTTTGGTAATGTGGTGTACCACACATTAATTCCTGCCTTCAGTTTGAGAAGTGAGTACTCTTGGGAAAACTGGACAAGTTTTCAGATTTACAAAAATGCTATGCCATGTTGTAAAGTTTTAGAGGTTTCCCAGGCATAGTTACAGTAGCTAAGCTATTAAGGACTAACTGAGTGAACCAATTTGCTACAGCGCCACCCTGAGGCAGACCAGTGCTGCATCTTTAGTTAGTAAGAATACCAAAGACAGAAGCTCACAAACTGTGGGTGAAGCGGCTAAACAATGAATAAATCCCTGAATTTGTATTTTAGGGTCTGTTTTTCTCTGACAAACAGCATACCGTCAAGTTTATTTTTAGGGACCCCTCCAGAATTTAGATTTTGAGACATTCAGGGAGTCCAAGAGGTTAATTAGGGGGTCCTGTACTCCTCAGGACCTCTTGTATTTCGCACCTTGCTCATAGTACCTCGTCTCCTGCGCTAGCTTGTTTTCTGCTCATGAATTGTCTATTATTTCTTTTTGATTGTCTAGTAGTTTACAGTATGAACTAGTGAGTAAACACTACTAGCCAATCCCAGCTTAGGAGGTGGAGTTTGTCTGAATATGGGTGAGGAAAAAAGTAAAGCCTCTCAGTGGTGTGACAGGAGCCGCCAGATTGAGCTCCACTCATCCATCACTCGCTGTGACAGTTCCAGCCTCCGATCTCTGAGGATCTGCCACCTCTTATCACCGTCGCGACAGTGATGACAGTGTACCTCCAAGAAACACAGACAGATGATTTTTTAATTTTATTTTCATTATTTTACACGTTTACTCCTTAATTCTATTGGGATTAATCAGTAACTAAGCCTACACTGAAAAGGTGAAACCTGTATGCTTAGTTATTGAAGTTCATTTGAAGTGCTTTTGAGGTTTAAATTGGTGTTGAATATTGATTTTGTTCATGTAGATGACACGTTTGTGCTTTACATTGAATTACTCAAAATGTTCAAGTTGAATAAAACCAGTTAGACTGCTTGTTACCACATGAAGTTATTTTTTTTAGGTTGAACCAATTTTTACAGTGTAGAAATATTTTGTGTGCTGGGTTTCAAGTTGTAATTCATACGTAATGGAAGTGAATCAGGCCAAAACATACTGCCTCTTTGCCCAGTCCACTTCCATTATGAGAGTAAAACAAAGTAGGGCTACATTCTTTAGGCAAAGATGAGCTCACTCATTTACTTGCACGAAACATGTAAAGTTTTAGTGCATGAATTTGTGCACTCTAGCATTTATTCACTCACTCCAGACTCTTATCGGCTCATCTTTCCACTGCTTCATTCATCCATTTACTAGGCCTGATGGACAAAGTTAAATGATTCAGTCTGTTGTTGCCTTGTTTTTGGTTATTCACAAACTAAACACAAGGCAACAACAGAAAGAGAAACAACATAAGTTAATTATGCTACTGGATTTACAAAATGAATGTTGATTTTATCCTGCTGAGAGAGAAACGGATGCTGGCAGGTGCAAATCCAGACAGTGAGGCGTACAAACAAGCTCAGACTAAGTGAGATTTATGGCAAAACAACAGCTTGGAATAAATGATGGACTGTGGTTGATTTGTTGGTGATTAATTAACCGTCATAATTTGTCACTCAGACAGGAACTATCAGAGACGGAACGGAGTGCTAGCCAGCTGTGGGCTGATTTTTCTAGCTGTTAGCGCCTCTGTCGAGCAAACCCAAAGTCATGTAGCTCCCGCGTGAATTTGAGTGTGTGTGAGAGAAGCAGTGAGGTGTGTCGGCTTCAGCGCACTTAATTGTGTTGTGCTGAGATCGATAAAACATGAGTGCGTGTCAGCAGCGCAGACTGCCATCGCGCCTTGACGGCTGACGCCATAGCTACCAATCAATCAGACTCTGAGTGACAGACGAGACGCACACACACGGCCAGCGGGAAAATGAACCAGCATCTAGTGAATATATCCACACAACTCAAATACCCCCCAGCCATACAGACACACACACATACATAGTACTGTGCAAAAGTCAGAGACCACCACTCAGTTTGTTACTTTCCACACAAAATAGCTATTAAGTACATTTTTCAGTGACACAGAGGCCTCAAGAACTAACATAATATCAGTTTTATCAGTATTTAGTGTGTCCACTCTTTGTCTTTATTACAACTTCCATTCTTTGCAGGAGACTTGCTTTCAGTTTTTCAAAGAAATCTGCAGTGAGACTTTTCCACACTTCCAACGTTCAGTCTTAGAAGGATCTGTGATCCACGTAGTACCAATTACACATTTAGACCTATCAATGCATAAAAACCTCCACATCTCAGATGTCCAGTTTCTTTGTTCTAGTACCTTTTCTCGTTCTAGTTTCCTTTTCTCAGTAAAGTTCTCTGTCTTCTTGACAGCTACATGTCCTTTCAGACCCATAGTGTTGAGTTGTCTTCTCACAGTGGAAGGATGGACAGGAATACCTGTGGAGTTTTTCAGATATGAAGCAACAGTAGAGCTTGATTTTCTCTCAAAGATTGCACTGTTGTTAGGAGTCCCATATCCTCTGTAGTCTTTAATACATTTAAAATTCCAGATTTTACTTGATATAGAATCTACTCAGACATCTCCTGTATGAGAAAGGACATTCGCAATGTACCCAGGGAGAACAGAGCGGTATAACTGGTTGGTTTTAGGATCTGAAGGATGGAAGAGTTGAAGTGGCAGAAGGGGCACAAAAGTAAAGAGTGGGCAAATTAAATACTGATAAATTTGATATTGTTGGTGGCTTCTGTGTAATTTTATGTTAACCATATTGTTACTCCCAGGGAAAAACCTTGTATCTCCATTTTTGTTGTCTCCAGTTGTGTTCTAATGAAATTATGACAGCACCAACAGAAATGCTCCAAAATTACTTGGAAAAAAAATCTTGTTACATTAACTTCCATTACAAGTTAAGAATGTTTTTTTCTCTCTCCTGTAAAGTTTCCATTTTGGAGATATGAGGTTTTGTTCCAATAGCGTTGATTTTTTTTCAGATTTTTCCTGAAAAATGAGTAACTTGTACTTAATGGCCATTTTGACTGGTAACTAAATAAAGGAAACCAAGACATGCACACAGTCACTTGCTGTTCACATACTCTTTCTCTTACACACACACACACACACACACACACCATGTGTTATTTTAGGGGCTCAGTCACCGTTTGTGTGTGTGATTAGCCCTGCGTGGCCTCTAGCGTGCATCATTTGCACAAACTGTTGCAATTCTTTCTGACACTAAGTGGGCTTTGTAGCTGCCAGCTTTGCTCTGAGATTTATTGATTAAACAAACAAGCCCTGTTGGATGTGTGCAGCAGGCTTAGGTGACGGGCAGCCGTGCACCTCGGCCCGTGTTAATGAGAACACCCAACACCCGGCAGTTAGTGCTAACATGGGAAAAAAACAATCTGATAGGATGCCAAGTGCACTGTCTTCTGTAAAGAAAATCCCAATCAGGTTGCATTCAGCCATTGCCTGTCCCTTTGCTAAGTTGCAATTCATTTAAGCCCAGACTGCTTTTTGTATGAAGCAAAATATATATATTTGAGTTCTCTTCAAATACTCTTTCAACACATTTGCAAAAGTCCACTTGATCCGCTTGTGGGGTCCAAAGCACAAATGTTCTTCTGTGCATGCAATTACTTATTTCAACCAGAGACGTCTCCAAATCCCCAAATCTTACATAGTGTTGCTTTAAAGACACAGTAATAAAAACAGCCTGTCTAAGGGATAAAAAGAGGATGTAGAGTGCTCATGTGAAAATGAATTAGGTGAAACCACTGTCATACGTGGACTTCAAAGGAATCAAAAAAATCAAACAAAAGAAAAATGCAGAAGATGCATTTTAAAAGCACAGGGCTTTTGTAGTGGCCTAAGAGATGGAAGCAGATGACCTCTGCAATCAGGGGAGCAGAAACGGGAAGGCATTTCTGTGGATGCTGATCTGAATGGCAAATAAACGTAACATGTCTGTGCTAGCCTGTGATTATAGCGGGGGTCGCTGCTCATCAGCGGAATCACAGCAGACATCAAAGGAGGGACAGAGAGAAGTAGAAGAGAGAGAAAAGATGCTACGGGGCTGTGAGAGAAAAGGGAGCCAGTGCAATACCAAACAAAAGAGTGGAGAAAGAGGAGGGAGAGGGTGAATGGACGGGATGATGATGATGATGATGAAAGGACCGTGTTATTATGCAACGCACGTACCGGGTCTCCAGGATCTGCTGGCGCATGGTCTTGACGTACTCGAAGCTGTCAAAGCAGCAGATGTCATAAACCAAGATGTAGACGTGGGCGCTGCGAATGCCTCGACAGCAAACGTCCGACCACTCCTGGGAAACAGCGGAAATTGTGGGGTTAAAATTGACCGCAAACTGACTGCAATGCAGTTCATCACATTTGATTTATGCAATACATAAGTCTGTGTTATTACAGAAGAATTCAATTACAGGAATAGTTCACAGGAAAATCTAATGTACACAGTTTTCTCTTTTACCCCGAATGCAGTCAATCAGCTAACACATGCTTGATGTCTGTTTGCTTCTTAGTTTTGCACTAAAGCTACGAAGGCCAATGTTGCTGACAGGTAAAGGAAGCTTGTACCATAGCAGTTACCACTTTGCAAACTGCATGCTGAAATCCTTACACTCGTTTGCTAAACAGCACTAATCTCAAATAGACTTGCTTATGTTGTACCACACACTGTTGTCTATAAAAAACAAATTTAAGGTGCATCTGTTTGAGATTACTTAACAACTCAAAGTTGTTAAAGGTTACGTGTGATGCTGTAGCACCAGTGCAAAACTAAAGAACAATGGTGAACCCTAAGGGCCTTCTAGGCCTTCAGAGAAAGCCTAATGATTGCTGTGAAATAAACACTACATTTTTACTTAATATAATCATAATGCCTGTTGTATGCAAACTGCAAGAATTTTATTTCATTGTTAACTATTTGACTGGAAACAAAAGGGTTCAATTCTTAAAGTGCCCAGCTGAAAATAATCTATTCAGAATTTTTTTCACAGTGGTATCTAGATAGATAAAGCCAAGCGTGCTCTCCCATTGGTTAGGACTTCAGGAGCTGAACTGGCCTAATGTCAGATTAATCACTAATATAAACAGGAACTAATGGAATCAACCAAATATGTTTGGCTTTACAATGGGTGGGGCCAATTTTATGAGGAAAAAAAATGTCACTGAGTGTGAATACTAGTCTAACCAATGCATTTCAGTCAGATGTTAGAAATGGAAAACAGTGGCAGCAGCTCTATGTCAGAGCTCTTTACTGAAACAGTTATTGCTACAAGTCAAAACAGGCTTCACATAAAACAAAAAACATTTTTAAGAGAAATTTAAATGTCTAGAAGGGCCAAAATATGTTCATGTGAATCGCTGTAAATGTAGCGCTAACATATTACTAGAATGTCAAGTTCTTTTTATACTTTTTATACTGATACTGATAACACTGCTGAAATAGTTAAGAGGCATTAGGCAAGTCGTATTTACTGTTGTACGATCATTTGTATACTCACATTCACCTCTAGTGCCTTTGCCTTGCCGTTCTTTTCCAGAACCTGACAGGTTCTGAATGATTGTAAATGCCTCCTAAACAGCTAAAATCTTTCAGCAATGCTCATTTCCAAACTGCCAGTAATTACCCCTGTGTCTGGCAGCAGCCCACAGAGAAAAGGAGGTGAGGGCTGTGAGGGAGACGGATGCGGCAGACCATCTGAGGCGAATCATTCATATCACGCTGAGGTGAGAATGAATTTCAACCAGTTCATTATTGACTACCATTGATTGGATTTCGGTCGCTATTTTTAAACGGAGAGCACAGCAGAGACTTGGCAGGTAGTTCCTCGCTTTCAAGGAGCTGGATCTTATTGTGAAAAAGAAAATGTGCCTCCCAGCAACAGAAAACACTTTTTTTATGGAGAGGGTTGTGAACAAAATGCCAGAGGTGTGAAAGACTACCACAGAGAAAGCTACACTCTGGTAAAAAGGAATAGCTTGGTGTAAAATCAAATGTACACAATTTGCCCTTTATCCCAAATGTAGGCTAGTTAATCAGCCAAGACACATTTGGTGCTCACAGTTTGCCACTTTTTGTATTGTGGCTAATGTAGCTAACAAGTAATGGAAGTTTATGAGCACTGATTGTGCAAACTGTGCACCTAAATCACGACACATTTCACACAGAACATGTTGAGCTGTTAAGTAATCTCAAACAGACACGATTATGGGGTTTCTCACACTGTATTACATAATGCTCTCTAGAAAAATGGACAAAAGTACTTTGCTAGCTAAAACCAGTAGTAGCAGCCATTTTGAAGCCTGAATTTTGTCTGTACTTTTGTCCACCTCAGCTTCGTAGCTCCAGTGCAGAAGTAAAGGCTGATCAACTACATTAAACTATTTCTCTAAGCTTGAGACACTCTGATGCATTTCCATCCACTTGGATCGACTTTTCGTGGTTCTTCAAGAGTTCTTTAGTAAAGGCAATGGTTCTTTTTAGCACTGTGAGTTCTATTTCACACTTAAATGGTTCTTTTCATTGTGAAATGGTTCTTCAGATTGATGGACAATGTGTTGTATATGGTTTTATATAGAACCTTTTTTGTAAATGGTTCTGTATGGTACCAAAAAGAATTATTTTATTTTTTGTATTGTTACAAGCTTAATGTCGTAACAATAGCAGAACCGTTTTTGGTGTTAAATAGAACCATTTTCAAAAACGTTCCATTTAGGACCATATACAACACATTCTCCATCAATCTGAAGAACCAGTTCACAATGAAAAGAACCACTTATGCATGCAAATAGTTATTTGAGTGTTCATAGTTCTATTTAGCAATGCTGTTTTTATTTATTATTAAGAGTGTATACGGAGCTCAAGATTCTAAATAGAACCACTGCCTTTACTAAAGAGCCCTTGAAGAACCGTCTTTTTTAAGTGTTTTGAGCAGCCGGTATGTTATTGTTTTTTGACAAGACGTATCAGTCAAGCAAAACAGCGCAGCTCATTAAATCTGAAGGATGGCAGGGCGGGCTGTTTCTCCTCTGTGACGAAGGCTGCTGAGCTACCACGTCATTCTCACTGACAGATCTGTTTGTGCGTGTCTGCAGTACAAAGACAGATAGAGGGCAGCACGACAGTGCTGGAATATACAGCCTGCCCCAAAACCAAACACTCCCAAAGGCCTTTTTAGGCTGATCTGAAAACAGTTTTGCCATCTCTATTCATGGTTCAGGTAAAATTTGGATATCACAAGCCATCATCAAGATCATCCTTCAGTACACACAGCTCAGACAGTTCAAGTGAACAGTTGACCCTTCAGTTACGGTTGTTTAACCCCTTAAACTCGAGGCTTATTACTCTTATTAATCTTAAAGGGGCAGTCCAGCCTAAAACTAGCATTTTAAATGTTATTTGTCATGTAATGTAATATTATGTAGCGCAGCATTATATCCCTCAGCCTCATCAGTTTGATAGAATTCAAGATTTTGTATTTTTTGTGTTTTTGTCTGTCAGTGTCCACCCAATTTCACACCCAGCATTCATTTCGCAATTACATTATACAGCCATTGGGAATCCCACTGTGATAAAGAGATCCACTCATGTAAAAGATAATAAATACAGACATTATATTCAGCTTTCTAGTTATCGATCTGGCTTCATTCTACATTAACCAGTTAACAGGGAAAAAAATCAAACCGCCCACTCTTATGCATCCACCCCTAATTCAGAAGCTCCTCTGCCCTTCAAAATACATCATCAGAAAGGAGGGTTTCCTGGTCCTTAAACTGGAAAATCTCACTCTTGAGACTGTTGCAGCACGGGTGTGGGAGGAGAGCAGGCATGTTCACAACAGATGCAGCGATGCTTAAATGTTTCATTTTGGCTGGAGTGCCTCTTTAACACATTATTTACTCTAAAAATTACTCAGTAACTGCTAAGTAGTACGTTATGTAACTATGAGTCCACATACAGACACACATACAGATGTTAAAGGGGTTAAATTGAAATAAATAACATGCAGTAAAAAGCTGTATTTGTTTACTTGATGCCCTTCTGAAGGCAGTGATGTGCAGTGGGACATGTACACCATTCAGGCCTTGTTTAAGGCTGCGCCGGTGGGTTGTGGTTATAAAACTGAACTGTAGCAACACAGATGTATGCAGATGACACAACTGCTAGCCTTTTAGAATTGAATGCAAATTTATGTAAAGCAATGCTGCACCAAAATGAGTCGTCGCAAAGTGTAAAAAGCAAAATCGCAAGCATCATCAAACGCTGGGCATTTTTCTGTAGCCAGACAAAAAGAGCTAGCACTGCACTGTGACTTTATGACTTGAAAAATGACATAAAAAAATAATTTAATGAAATAAAAAACAATGTTATTATTATTATTATTATTATCGTTATAATTATTTTTGTTGTTACTACAACTTCCCCAGTTTTAGTCAAAGTCAATTCTGGTACACCATCTAGGAGGCGACTGTTAAACTAAAGGTGCATACACACATTACCACTATTTTTCAAGCTGCCACAACAATGTAGAAGAATAAGTAGAGTGTTAACTGCCCAATTTTGTAAATGTGACCTAATATGTGACCTTCAATGCTGTGCAAAAGTCTTAGATCACCCTTCTTTTATTTCATTTTGTGTACAAGTTACAGACATTTATTTGTATGTCAGGAAAAAAAAAGAATTTATTACAGTATTTAGAGAGTCCATTTTTTGCCTTGCTTTTTTCAAAGAAATCCGTAGTGATATACACCTCCAAAGTTCAGTCTTAGAAGTTCGTTGCGTTTTCTGCTTCTCATGATCAAAGTGATCCAAACACATTCAGTGATGGTGAGGTCAGGACTTGTTGTTCTGAGATTAGCAAATGTGCATCTTTTTTGGCTTCTCTATTTATTTCCTTTTCTCAGTAAGGGCTTTTTGACAGCTACACATCCTTTCTGACTCATAGTGTCGAGTTGTCTTCTCACAGTGGAAGGATGGACGTAAACATCTGTGGATTTTTTGAGATTTGCAGCAAGAGTGGAGCTTGATTTTCTCCTCTCTCTCAAAGATGAAAGCTGTAAGCACTGTTTATCAGTTGGTGACAGTTTTGGTGGTTTAACAGCTTTTGCATGGTTGTTAGGAGTCCCATTTCTTTCTATGTTTTAATAATATTTTTTGCAATCTCTTGTTTTTCACTTATTTTCTTGTGACTTTCCCTTTCCTCCTGCAAGAGGACTATGTTATATCTAATCTCCTCAGAAATATCTCCTGAAAAAAAACTCTAAATGAATTCACTAAATGAAGAGTCATCTGACTTGTGCGCAGTATGGTAAAAGACGCCCAACCTGGCCTGCATTGCGCTGTATTGACGGGGAGAGAGAGGAAATAAGATTCCTTCCCATTCAAGTACAGTTGTGGCATCACTGTTAATCAAACTATACACCATTTGTCATGTGAACGCTGCCCTTAATGAAAGCTTTAGGAGGGGAGTAAACTCTCAGAGATGAAACCACAAGAAACAGACAACTCGGTTGTAAATTAATGAAGCACTGAGCAAGAGACAGAGAGAGAGAGAGAGGAAGAGAGAGGGAGGTCCTCTCTTCTTTATCATAGTCACCAACTCACATCTAACACCACTTTTCAGCTGCAGTGCGCAGAGAAATCTCTCCACACTGTCTTCAGGGTAAGAAATCACCTGCTAAATAATAGATACTGTGTGCAGCGCCGCTTAAGATCCAAATGCTCTGCACTGAATAAGCTCCACGAAGCTTTCGGACTTGTGTGTTCATACCTGGAGGGAGCTGCCGGGGAAGCTGCTGATGGCCGGGTAGTCTGTGATCTGCAGGTCATGCACGTGGCCATTGAGCACGGCGGCGGACAGGTGCACCCTGCGCGCGCGGCTGGACACGGCCGCCTCGCTGTAGTCATCGTGGAGGAAGCGCTGCACAATGGCCGACTTGCCCACGCCCTGCGCCCCCAGCACCGCTATCCGGAACGGCGGGGGCATCCCGCTGCTTCCACCGCGCCCTCGGTGACCCCCTCCACCCTCCCTGCTCTCGCAAACCGCTGGCCAATGCATTCAGGAGGGCACAAGGGCACTGCATAGTCCTGACTGGGGCAAGGGGGGCTGAGCTGGGCACAGCGCAGCCCCATTCATAGGACAAGCAAACCTGGGACCCTAAAGAATCAGAATCAGAATTAGGACTGGGGTGGGCACAAATTAAATACATTTTCTTGATACACTATGTGCATCACAAGGTTTGATGAGCTAGAACAGACAAAAGAACTAGTGCACCCCATTTAAAAAATACTATCAATACAATGAATACAGTGTTTTTTTCCAACAATGAACCAAATTGATATGAAAACTGTAATGATAATTGCAGATATTTTTGAAGGTTCCAGTGCTTTTATGTAACATATTTGTAAAGTCATTTTTTCAATATCGATGACAGATGTTTGAGGTATTTTCGATGCAGTGATGACGTTTGATGACGTTCGGCTCCTCTTTCCAGTGTTAGAAGTGGAGGCTTCAATTTGAACTCGAACAAATGCTACTTTGGCAAACCAGGTGGAGATTTCCAGGCAAATTTTGCTAGCTAAAAGTGAGGCAGAAGAAGTCTAGCCTTTCACTAGATGCATCTCAATGTAAGGGCTGCAGTTGAGAGACCTTGGCAGCACTAGAAAGGCTCCTCTTCAGTGCTCAGTTAGCACATTTGAGATGGCCTGAGCAGGATGTAGTGTCATTGTATGGCTTTCTGACTTGAGTAGCGCAACACGTTTAAATCTTACGTTTAAAAACGTCAGGCTAAAATGTACATTTCATCACTACCATTCGCTAATTGTTCTTGCACTGTGCATGAAGGATTGTAAATGGCTGAAGGTCTTGAAGGATACATCAACCGAGTCCAAGGACGCATTTCTCAGCTCCATTGTATCTTACAAAACAGGGCAGCCTTCAGTGATGTGACCACCGAGAAATGCAGCCTTCTTTGGCTGCATCCTTGGCTTGAAACACGGCCCCTTGCAACGGGAAGGAAAGCGCAGACCAATACCATCTGCTGGCTGCGTTCAAAATGTTCTGATTTGCCTTCAATTTGCCTCAAAGAGATTTTTGATAATGAATTAAAAATGACTTAAAGATGGACCTTTTGTGTAACAAGACTCACACTAAAGCTAAGAATACAATAGAAATACTGAAATATTTTGTTCAGCAGTATAACTGTGAGGATTAAAACACAGTTGACCTACAAAACCCATGGCTTGGTGCGATGTGTGAAAGTGATGTCATCAGCGTTTGTGGTCCACTGTATTTCTGTCTTTTAATGCCAATTAATAATTTGGAACATTGGCATAGTGCCAAATATAACTGAATATGGGAGCAACACAACACATTATGTTGTAGAACCTGTGATGTGCATCACTAATTTGTGTTTTCAATGAAAAACAGCAGGAGGTGATCTGACCCATTTTCTTCCCTATAACAGCAGGACAGTTAGGAGAGTATTTTTTTTTTATATTTTTCATTTATGCTACTTATTTCATGGTCTATGTTGATAATGATAATTTTGTAGTCTGCCACACAATAAGCCTTTGTTTTCTTCAAGGTTCAAAATTATTTTTAAAGTATTCAGGTTTATTCAAGTTTTGCACTTGCACATTTAGTAATGGTCAATAATTGCTGATGTTGAATGATATGGAATTGTAATAATATTTTGGCTAAATCACCCACTCCAAATCGGAAGCGCACCACCAGGGAGATTTTTTGAACGGTGCTAAAAAACCTGCAAGCCTTTTTGTGTTGTCACCAAAACCAACACATTTACCTGTACAGCCTACAGCAGTTTGGTTCCGCCCATTCATGCTGAAGTTAGAGCATTTGAAGCCGGACCGCTTTGTGAATGAGGCACAGTGAAAATCAGTCAATCAGAACAGAGGTAATTTGCATAATTTACAGTTGATGAATCTGTTTCACACTGACAGGAATAGAAGTGCATTGACATCACTGAAAGAGTTAAGCTGGATAAATGTCAAGGCACAGAGGGCAAACACAAGCCACATTTCACAGGATATAGAGAAAGGAAGGGTGGGGGTGGAATTAGATAAGTGGGGCGGACGCTCAGTGCCATCCATGTGTAACTACAGAACAAAGTATGCTTAGTGTGCAGCCAAAAATGATCTGATGCTCTGATTGCCTTCCCACCAAAATAAATAATGAAAGAAAAACTCCCCTGAAAGGCCGAGCATGAATATGAACGACTGTGACACCATGACACACTGAACTATAAACCACAGCTTCACAAATGTGATACATTACAAATAATGCAAATTTATGCTGGCTGAACAAAGCAGGAAAAACACCCACCCGAAATGGATATTTCATGATGGCTCATGCGCCTCATCAAACTCCTGACTAACTGAGCAAATCCAGGGCTTACACTATTAGCAGATTAGAAGTCAATTTGTGTAAAACATGTATCAGAAGGCAGCTGCTCGGAGTGAGAACAGCATTAGGTCCCTGCTTCAGCGCGCTGCTACCAGACCACCTTCGTACATTGCGGCCACTAACCACCGAGGTGCTGGTACTTGCTAGAACTTTGGCACCTGCAATCTTCAATGGAGGCAAGAAGGATTAAATGGAACAAAGATAATAATAGAAGAGGCCGCACTGCCCCACATAAGCATTTCTATATCAGTCTCTCATACAGGTACAGTGCGCTGTATGTTATAGGATGGTGAAATGTACAGAGACCGGTAAATTAAGCTTCCAGTAAAGGAAATGTGAGGTGAGGTTAGAAGATCAGAATACTTTACACATCACTATGTGACTTTATACAGTTATAATCTGATATGAAACTTTAACTCACATTTAAATGCGCAGCAAATTAAGCTGTAAGAGTTTCAATACAGTATTGAGAATTGAAAACATTTAAAAGGCCCATATCAAGGAAAACTAAACTTTTTGACATAAAAGAGTTTTAATGTGTCATGTAAACTTGTTTGACATGCCATTCACTCCCCAAATCCATGCAGTTGACATGTGAGAATAGACACACTAAATGGCATATATGTAACAAGCTGTGGCGTCAGGCGAAAATTATATGCCAATTTGTTTTTTTCAATTAAATTTTTGTACAATTTATATCAAAGAGAATTTGTCATGATGAAATATTATGTGGTGAGAGAAAACAATGTACACATACAACTGACACATCTGGACAAACTTAATGCAAACGGCAGCCAATCAGGTTGTTGATAAATAAGTTGTAACCATTGTGTTGCACCCATAGCCAAGCTTCATTCTGAGATTCAGTATTTAAACGCACTCTGAGGAGAAAAAACAATAAAATGCTCAAATTGTAGGACATTATAACAGTAGAAGATGTTTTTTTGAATGAAAAAAAAAACATTAGGCCGCTAATATTACGCTCCTAAAGTGGCTTAAAATTAAAACAGTTGGAGACAGAAAGGATTCAGCTCACTATAATGACAATGCAGCGTTAACTTACAGTGCAAGTGTTAACAGGGCAGGCTACTGCAGATTCTGAAAATATAAATTACTAAGCTCTATTTTTTAGGTTCTTTTATTTTTCAAAAAATATTGCATTGCATTTAATATTGCAGCTGACATACGGAAACTTAGCTGAAGAAAAGTGCTAGTGTTTTTGTGACGTCACCAAGGCCAACACATTTATCCATCCACTCAGCCTACAGCAATTTGGCTCCGCCTATTCTTGCTTAAGTTATAAAGAGTTTCCACCCAGTCTTCTATTTGAATGAGGTGCAATAAGGAGCAATCAGAACAGAAGTAATTTACATATAGCAGTGGACAAAAACAGTCTGTTCAATTCCAAGAGAGATTGGAAAATGGTAAGACGGTAAACTGTACGATACACACCTGGGTCTTTCCTGAGCATCTTTTATTTGCCATCTTTGGCAGGAGCTGCTATCAGTGATCAATTCATTGACCAATTAATTCAGATACAGCATATACAGCGCATATTTTGCACAAGGACACGCTACTTAGTTTCAAAATTAAATGTGTATTTTTCTGAGCCAAACCAGTCGCTGTAGTAGGCCGTGGCAGAGTTTGTAGAATCAAAAACCAAAAAAATCGAATCAAATGTTGACTTCAGAATCGAAAATCGTACCGACTCTACAGAAACGCGTATCGTTCCACCCTCAGCAGTAAAGTCTATTTGCACTGTACCTGCCCCACCCTTATGTTAAGAGTGCTCTGGTTAAGCTTGAATAAACGTGTTCTTGGTGAGGGGACACAACTCTCAGCACCGTACCTTGATCGCAGGTGAGAAGCTCGGCCGTGTACAGTGAGTAGGCTGCCGCAAGCCCCGCGCAGTCGATGCGAAACGGACTTTTCACGACTTTTCTCCGGCTGCTCGTCCCCCGGTGCATGGGTATTCCAGGTGGGAACAGCAGCAGCTGTCCTGCAGGCACATCCTCCTCTGGTCCGTGGAGCAGCCCTCATACACAAACCAGGTCTAAATGCCCGTCAGCTAGGCCAGCGCTCTGCTGGAGGAGGGAATGTACAGAAAAAGGAAAGCAGGAACCTGTACGCAGTAGGACCCTCACCCTGAACACGTTACCTGGCTTAGTGCTCTTACAGGCTGACTGTGGGGGCAAAAAACGAAAGGCTTTAAGTCAGTCACTGACAGCAGATGGAGATATGGTGGTCAACAAGGGCTCCCCTTTCATCCCTCCCTCCCTCAATCCATCCCTCCCTCCAGTGCCTAAAATGCGCTGATAGGCGATGTTCGACTCGTGAACGAATCGTTCATTTGAACCGATTCACAAGTTCGAACTTTGAACGTCTCCGTACTGTTCACGTTCGGCTTCTAATACAATATGTACTAGAAAACAACACTAATCTTTTACAAATAAAACCTGAATCACCACACTTTATCAATAAAAAAGAACTAGAATAATGACAGGGGGCATTTTAAAATATTTATTAATATACGTTGTGTACATATATGTAAGTATCAAACACACACACACACACACACACATATATATATATATATATATATATATATATATATATGTGTGTGTGTGTGTGTGTGTGTGTGTGTGTATGACAGGTAGGAAAACCAATGCATATGTCTGATAGGAGGTTTAAATCCCAGAATTAATTGTTAAAGCTAGCATATATGAATAGTCCATATATGAATAATGTTTTCTATCATTTATTGTTAAATATGTTTTTCACATATGTTTATATATGTTTATATATGGCTGAAATATATGTTCCATATTTGAAAATGGGAAATATATTGGATATCCATGTTTATTTGAAATTCATATATTGCCATATGGGCCTGCGATGGACTGGCGACCTGTCCAGGGTGTATCCTGCCTTCCGCCCAATGACAGCTGGGATAGGCTCCAGCACCCCACCGCGACCCAGAAGGATAAGCTGTTTAGATGATGTATGTATGTATGTATATTGCCATATGTCAGATTTCTGTAGAAATGTATGTAACTCTACTACAGATCTTTTTCCATAAGGAATGTTAGAGGGGCTCTGTTGAAGTTGCTTACATTTTCTCTCTGTAGACTGTAGCTGCTTCATCATGCTGATATTTGTTTTGTGTATTCCACGTCCGTCTCCTACAGAGCCCTGCTGGTGTCATCCTCTAGAAATCAAAATAATGCATGGCCACGACCTAGTAAGGCGTAGGAAAGAGATAATTAAGTTGTGGCCACAACCTAGTAAGGCGTTCAAATGAGATAACTAAGTCATGGCCATGACTTAGTAAGGTGTGGGAATGAGATCCTAATGTGTGGCCACGACTTAATAAGGCAGGTGAATTAGATAATCAAGCCTTGACCACATGATCTCGTTCCCACGCCTTACTGAGTCGTGGCCACACATGAGGATCTCGTTCCCACACCTTACTAAGTCGTGGCCACACGTTATTTTTATTTATACAGGATGTCACCAGCAGGGCTTCGTAGTCTCCACCAAAATCAGCGATTTCAGATTCGCTCACTGGACGAGTTAAGAACGAACTGAGTTGACTTGTGAATCAATTAATCATTTAATGCACTGGAACAGACCGATTCGAAAGAGTCGGTTCGATGACTGATTCGAACCGGCTCTCTGCAGCTCTGAGAGGAGGACGAGTGAGCGGAACGAGCACTCTGAGCAGAGAAGGCGTTCAGAGAGCGAGAGATAAACACGGCGACGCTGCGTTCAGAGGGGCACGGCGGGCTGCGTGCAGCGCTGCGGTCCGTGTCACGCTTTTTGTCTGTGCTGCGCTGTACTCGTCATGCCGGCTGCGCTATGGACAAGTTTTAGCGTTTTGTTCCCTCCTTTTACTCCACAACATGTGCACGATTCCGCATCGTTGGACGTGCAGCACCGCGGCTGTTTCTTAGCAACACAGTCTTTTCGCCTTGTTGCTAAGTAACCACGTGGTCCGTACCTGTCCCCTCACGTCACTTACCCTCTCTGTCCAGATGTGTCCAGGTGTGAGTGCGCTGAGGTTTAGTGAGCTGTGAACTCTCGAGCTGAGAGGACAAAACCTCATAAAAACGTCCGCCATCTGTCAGACTCGGTGGAGGGGGTCATTAAACAGCTTTATATGTGTGATTAAAACCGGCTGTATTAAAGGGTGATATCGATGATGGTAAAAGAGTAGAAAATCTAAAAAAAAAATGTTTTCTTTAGGGACTATTGTTTGCCTTAGAATGCCCTGCATGTACCCTTCCGCCATGGATGGATTAAAATAAATGGATTAAAATACTGTTTAAGCCACAACTTAATCAAAAACTGTTATAAAACAATGTCTCAGACATCAGACAGTGTATATCTAACCATTTCATGTAATAACTTTCTGTTGAGAAGCTTTTAGAGGTGTTAAATTCTTCAGACGTCTGGTTCCTATCACCACCATTGTTAATAATTCTGACTCTGAAGTTTCTCTAGAACGAGCACATCCAACCACTCTGAATGAGTTTGTTTACATCTGAACCATTTAATTTAAAAATCAGTGGCTTTCCCTTCAAGTATTTAGGTACAGGTCTGTCAGTGGGTCACAAAAAGTTTCCATTGATTGACTTTTTTTTTAAGAAATTGATATTTTCAGCCCTGCTGACCGTTGGGATGAGCTCCAGCTCCCTCCTTGCGACCCATTAGGATAAGTAGGGTAGTTAACGTGTGTGTGTGTCTACAGGTTGGTGGGTGATCCCACATTTAGGGTGCAGTTTTTGTCCTGATGTTACAAATATGTAAAATGAAGGTAAAACACATTTTAAACATGTGCCCTTCACATAAAACCCTATGTGCATGCTTATGATTAATTACAAAACATTAATGAATCATATCTACTGCAATCTTCAAAAAGTACAAACACAGAAGGTGGTACTGGTGGGGAAATTAACACAAATATCGAATGTGCTTTATAATAGATTGAGTTTCAATAGCCTGAGAAGCGGTGAATATCCGTTCACTGCTTCTCACCGAGTTAAAAATCCTTAACTGTGCATGGCCTTGAACACGAAACATATTAGACATGCTACAATAAAGGCTTTTTAAGGCTATGAAGAGCGCCATGGACACTGGCAGACTCAGAGGAGGGCGAGGGGCAAGGTGGCCTATTGGTTGAGAATCATCACTAAAACGAGAGGACGTGGTGCCATAGGTGTCCCCACAATGAGATAAACAGGACATTCTGATTAAAAAAGAAAAATTATGACTTAGGTGGTCTTAGATGCCCTTCCAAGTGAGAAAACACGATGAAGCGTCCTTGCAATGGTGAGAAAAAAATCTCAACAACGTGCCATCTTGGTCAGCCTTTCTCAAAGTGGGTACCGTGATGAAAGTCTAGGGGTGCTGCCAAATCCTTGAATAAGATTTTGAATGCACCTTTTCTGTGGTTTGCAAGGGGTCAATAAATTAGGCTAATATAGGTAACATGTTGATGACTCATCTGCACTGTCCCTGTTTTTATCTTTCAGTGCACCTCTAAAGTTAAATTCATTAAATTTAGATCATTTAAAGTTAAGTGTATTTGATAGATAGATAGATTGATAAAACGCAAAAAAATTAAATTGCTGCCAGTGATGACAAAAGATATAAAACTCTCATTCCAACTGTTAAAAACATACATCTATTCCATCCATTTAAGTGTTCAGTTTGAGCCACAGATGCCAGAGGGGTTTAATAAAGCCTGAGTGTGTGAAGGGGGGTAATACAGCAAGCTTTCCTGATTGTAAAGACTGAGATTTACCAATGATGCATTACTAAATATTAATGTATATACACTGCAAATGCTTTAATAGATACAGTATCACCACAAACTAAGAAGCTAGCTAACTAATATTAGTATTAACCAGTATTTCAACCCTCTTGGGCATTTTTTCAACCATCCAAACACAATTTTCAATTAATAATTTTTTCAATTGACTATTTTTGACTACTGACCTCCCAAATCACAGCCTTCTCACTGACATCATCACATCTGTGTATGTGTGTGTGTGTGTTAGTAGAACAAATGTTTACAGTTCCCTCTGTGTTTTACTGTGACAGTGTTTGTGAAAGAAACATTTTAAAAGTTTATAGTCCCCTGTGTAATCTGGATCGCCTAATAGTGTTAGTCAAGGATAAAGACTTTTTTACTATACATGATGCATCATAGCTGGTGGGGCCCCATGTTGTGCAGTAGGTGCCCTTTTTATTTTTTTCACCCCTGCCCTTCAAACAGACCGATTCCGCCTATCTATCACCTTTGTCTTCCTATTTACAGCACCTAGAAAAGTATTCTGTCCCCGCCCAACTTTGGAGTATTCTAAAAGTCTCATGCCCAACAGGAAGCTGCATCAGTTGAATTGCCTTAAGATCATAGGAAGAAGAAAAGTTCTTTCATTTTTTTTCATTATTTTCAGTGTAATATTCACAAAAAAAAGAAGTAAATCACTGGAACTTCCCTGAAGTCCTCATGTCGTTAGCATGGATGCTTTTTAATCACAGTTTATGTGTTTGCTAATTCTATGCTTAAAAAAACAAAGAAACAACCAAAAAAAAAACCTCAAGCCATTTTCAGCAAAGTTGTCTTGCAGAAAAAAACAAGATACCGTTCCTGAGAAAGTCAATGTTTTCTTGGAAACAATGTTGAAAATTTGAAAAATTTGAAAAAAAAAAAAAATGCTTTAGAAGATGCATTTTTCAAAGTTACAAGGGTTAAACGGCACCTCTTAGAATCACTCTAGTAACAGTGCTGATAGTGACAGGAGCTAGGTTTGCAGCTTAAAGTAAGCCATTATTTCACTTGTGTTAATCTCCCATCTCTTCATGAACATATACACTTTATTACAATGTATGGAAACGTAATAAAGTAATGCTTCATCTATGTTAAATATAATAAGCAACAGTTGGTAGACCACCAAAAAAAAAACCATGATTTGTTAAAACATTTGTTACTTTTACATACTTCATTCTTGTATACTATTTACTTGCATGTATTTTTGACTCTGTACTTCCGAATTTGAGTAAGATTTTAATAAAACACTTAAACTGCAGTATAACAGCTCTGTACTTTTTCTACCTGTTTTTTGAAAATATTCAGAAGAGTACAAATCCATCAGTATACCCAATACATACTTTCCAGTTTACTACCTCTCTAGTAAAGAAAATGGTTCTATATAGAATCATAGATATTCAGAGAACCCTTTCCATGATTAAAGGGTTCTTTGCATCGTGAAAGGGTTCTTTATAGCACCAAAAAGGGCTCTGCTATTGTTATATCAGGATTGTTCCAATAGAAGTACCCTTTTTGGTATTTGGTATTCGGCTTAGACGTTCTCATAGGGGGAAGAGATTACACATGGCTAATCAGACAGGAGAGCTGCGATCAGACAGCTGCATCCAGACACATTATCTGAAAAGTCTGACTCTATTCAGGACTGAGGAGAAAGACAGAGATGCCCAGGCGATACGGTCAGTGAGGATTTTATTGAAAATGAAAAATACATGAAGTAAAACATTGGCAGTAAGGAGGGAAGAGGATAACAAAGGAAAGAGGAATGACTGTGAGGCTTTAGTTCTGGCAGAGGAAGCAGGCCTGTATTATAATAGGAAAAGGCCAAAAGACAACACAAAGGCAGGTCTCTACTTGAAATATTAGCATTAAGAGAGTAAAATAATACAAAAAAAGCAATTTCAACAACTGTGATTAATTTGTTTTTTCACTGGCACGATTACGTCATGTTTGGTATTCAAGCACATTTCATAAATGAACACACACCATTACTGCAGAAATTCCAGATGATCCCATACGGTCTTAATGGGATTTTAAGATGTACATGGCTCATATATAGTAATTTTTTTTTCCTTTTTAAAAGTAATGGACACTGCTTACATGCAGCTTCACAGGCACAAACATTTCTGGCAACAAAGAAACAGGACGACCCTACACTACTTTTTTCCATACTACCATAACATACACACTTATTAGCATGGTTCCTTCAAAGATTTAGTTCCACTGAATGTTAATTGTAAAACATCTAAACGGTTGGATATTTGTTCACTTTATTTATTGGAATTCTAGTGTTGAGACAGAACTAGAACATATGCTACTACTGGAGGAGGAGTTTATAATATCCATAGATGGTATAACCCTAAGAAGAGCCTAATCTATATCATCACAGTACACAAGATCACTGCACAGGACCATACAGCAATGTGATAACGGGATAAGAGGAGTCCAAGTGACTATTCTGGCTGCATTCAGTCTAAAAACGAACAGAGGATCAGATAGCCGAAAGCGTTCCAAGTAACATCTACATACTGCCAGACTCCGAGCTGCTTAATGATAATGGTAGGAATATGGAGTGTAGTCACGTTCGGAAACATGGGGAGGCTGAAAAATTCTACACATTAGTAGGTGCTATAAGAATATGCTATAAGGCATGCAAAGCTTATTTCATTACTCACAGAATTGGCAAAGCACAGCTTCACAGTTTCTCACAAATAATGGGGCACATAAAACAGATACATAGGCATAACTGAGGAAAGGCAAAAAAAAAAAAGAACAGGAGAGTGAAGAAAAGGCAAAATCTGAAATGATGGCACGACTTGACCCGACCAGAGGACACAGACCCAACAAACACCGACAAACCCAAATACCTGGTGTGCCATACCGGTGTGTGATTGTTGGGAGACTCTAAAACATTCACCCCCATTCACCCTGTTCTAGAAAGTTCATCCCATTCATACAGTTCTAGAATGTTTTCCCCAATTCACCCTGTTCTAGAATGTTCACCACATTTACACTGTTTTTGAATGTTCATCCCATTCCGCTTCTAGAACACTGTCCCCCATTCACACTGTTCCAGAATGTTTCCCTTGTTCTGGAACGTCTTCTATTCATAATATTCTAGAAAGTTCAATCCGTTCACACTGCTTTTGAATAGGCACATGGTTCTAGAACATTCTCTCCATTCATAGCGTTCTAGAATGTTGTGCACCCAATTCACACTGTTGTGGAATGTTCGCCCCATCTGCTCTCCCCCATTCGCACGTAACGTTCTTTCCCCCTGACCGTTCTAGTACTTTCTCCCTCTTCGAGCTGTTCTTAAACGTTCTCCCCATTAACACAGATCTAGAATGCTGTCTCTCTTTTACACTGTTTTAGAATATTCACCCCCATTCGCACTTTTCTAGAATGTTCTCTTCCATGTACTCTGGCTTATTTGGTCCATGAGCTCTGCAAGCAATCTAAAACAGGCAGCATTAGAATGTTGATGTTTGCTGGGTTGGTGAGCTCTGGTCTCGGTAGCTGCTGAATATAGTGGTTCTGAAGTAGCGACCGTTGATAAGACTACACTGTAAGTAAACACTGGCATTCTATTGTATTTCTCAGTGGAAAAGAAATCAAACACCTGCTTCCTTCTGCACTGCACCCTGCTTTCTCACCTGCCTCCTACTGGCTACTGAGGCCATGCTGGCTCAAAAAACTCTTGTGTATCGGTCGCACGGATCCTGCCTGAGAATGTGAATCTGAGATGTGAAAAGTGGCATGGCTCCTGAAACATCACCACCAAGCACGCTTATTTGTTTGTCTTCCTTTTTTTCTTTACCAGTGGAATGGTCAAGTATTGCAAATACAGGTCACGTAAAAGCGTATGCAATGAAATCAGACTCATTCATGTTTCTTAATGGCAGGGGGAAGAGGGAATACACAGGAAGAGGCACAATGCACCATCTACACTTTATCCACAACACAAAGACGCTTGAGCGGAATGCATGTGGTTGCTTCTGGGACACTCAACACGAGAAAAAACATAAATCCTAACAGATGCATTTGAAAATAGTGTGGAGAAAAAAGAAAAAAAAGGTGTAGCTTGTTCTTGTACCACAGGAATGAGTGGAGGATGATGAGATGGAGGAATGGAGAGAGGATTCAATTCTTCAGCACGGCATCGTACATCTGGTACACATACTGAGAAACCTCTGGAGCCCTGCATTTCAGAGAGAGCTGAGAGAGAGAAGGAAGGAAGGACAGAGAGAACGAAAGAAAGAAAGAAAGAAAAAACAGAAAGAGTGAGAGTGAAAATTTGTAATTAACACAATGACAGAGTAGAAAGTGCTCTCTAAGCTAATGAAAACAATCACAGTCTATCAAAATGTCAAACAGTTTCATTGAAAAGCTGTGACCCCCCCTGAGTTAAGGTGTATGTTTAATTCATTTTTAGGTGAACAGAATATTCTATTGTTCTGTTCCTTTAGAAATTGCCCTGTTGTGCATACATGTGTCTTTTAAGAATATCAGAAAAACACGAATGGAGAAAGTAAATATCAGGTTCAGGAACACGGGAAGTTGTTTGATGTTCGGAATGCTGAAACACTAAATGGCATGTATGTAACACCCTGTGGCTTCATGCAAAAAATATATGCCAACTTGTTTTTTTAGTTGTTGTTTGTCTTTTTACAATGTATACAACACAGAATGCATGGAATCACAACTCATATATATGCACACACACACACACACACACACACATATATATACTATACTACAGATTCTGAAAATATGAAACAACCCTAAAGCATAAATAAGTCTTTACTATGCTCTATTTCTTTTAAGTTCAAGTTTATTTGTCATATGCACAACATGTCAGGACATAACACATTACAGAACAGTTTTATTAAAAAAATATAATATATATATAATATATATATATATATATATATATATATATATATATTGCTAGCATTTGCAGTTAAACAATCCTGAAATCTGGTGATGCTACAGCCCTCACAGCACCCCCAATTTCCACATCTAAGATCGGGTTTGTAAAAAAATCTTTTAACATAGAGCAGTGGTTCTTAAACGAGTGCTCCTAGGGGGTTAGGGTTAGGATTTGAGAACCACAGAGACAAAAGTACCAGACTCAGGAGGCTTTAACCTTCTTAATGCTAACTTACATATAATCTAATCCAAATGAATGCTGGAAAGCAAAATGACATTAAATTTGATGAATATTGTCCAACATTAGTCATCAACACTCTATGTTTGTGTACTTTGCCTAACTGCACCTGTAATTCTAAGTCAACACAAGCTCAGTCATACTGTTCGCCAGCTTGGCTGGACAGTTTGTCCTTACACCGTTCCTAAGCAATGAATGACCTACCATTCACTCTGGGGAGTTCTTAACAAAAGCACAGTCATAAAGAGCTGTGCATCAACTGCTTCATGCCATTAAGCTAACTCTATTCAATGTGCATGCCGCTTTTAATTACACAAGACTGTACAAAGGATTTAACTATGCAGGCTGAACATAATATATGAAAGCTCATGCGCGCCTGGCTTGGAAGTGTAGATAGGAGGGTGTGAATGGCATTGTGTTCGGCTCTGGCAAAAGCACTATGACTACTGTCCAGCTCTAACTGAGAGTCATCCTCACGGAATATTGTTCTCTTTGAACAACGTAGGAATTGTTTCCATATGTAATGTGTTGGACGCTGCAAATTATTTTAAACAGAGACTTTTCATTTAAATTCTACAAAGGAATATTCCTTGACTAAAAAGTAAACGTTTCATTACTAGACATCACTTTTTTGTCAAAAACTGTAAAAATATTTACCCTGTGACTGCATCTCGGTACTATGTGGATCATTTGATCAATCTGTGCTTTCTCTCCATTTGTTGCCCTCCAACAATGGCTCTGGCAGGCCTGTGCAGTGGCTTCTACACTAAATATTTTCATCACTGGCTCCCTGGGTGGAACCCAGCTGGTCTGAAGCTTTCCTCATCAGTCCAAAGCCCAGCCAAGACAATGCTGTCACGATACTCAGGGCTAAAATACCCATTAAAATCAATTACAGCAGGACCGGATCCACCTCTGATCAGGCCAGGCAGGGCCAGTCTCAGGGGGGTCCAGGTAATCAGGCCCCGCAGCAATGCCCAAGCAGATGCCTGTTGGAATGCTCCAGGGGTGGCTGCCTCTAATCAAGGGATTAATGCATTCAGCTGGGCCTTACGTTGAGTGCAGAAGTTTGCATAAAAAAGGCGCTTGGCCCCAGTGCTCTGCACACAAGCACTCTAATGTCTGATTACAGCCAGCGTTGGATAAAAAGCTCTTGTTAACTTGTCAGACAGCCAGATACTCACTCATGCTTTTGTTTTAAACTGGCAAAATAGTACAAATACACCTCAATCTTTTAAAAGTGAGGGCATTTTCCACTGCCTAAATACCACGCTTTGACAGATCCTGCCAACATGATGAAAAAAATCCAGCTATGAAAGGTGGGGTGAAGAGCAGAGAGCGTGATAATCACTTTATGGTAATGTTCCGTCCTCACAAGGTGTCCTTCTTTGATGGTGATGGCGCAGCGGGTCATATGCGAACACTGCAATGCAAGAGTCACCTTGTCTGCCCTCCCACTGGGGAAAATGTAAAACGTTCTTAGTGTGGCCACTCAGGGATCTGCACTGGTAACGTTGTTTAGCGTTCAGCAGAATGGCTGAAATTAATATTCTGTTTCATGACAAAAGCTCAGCTTATGTAAGGATGTGTTAGGAGTGTAAAACGGAATGTAATGATGAGAGGAAAGTCAGTGCACTCTGGCATTCATTCAAAAACATTTTATCCTCAAGAACACAGGAAAAAGATTCTTAAAAAAGGGAGAAAGAAAGCTGTTTATGGGGAGATGGAAAAGCTTTACAACCTACAGCATCCGTCATAGGGGATCTCACAGGTCTGCGTACGCTACAACAAATTGGAGATCGATCAATCTTTGGACTTAAGTGTAAGCTGTTACTCAAAATCAAAGTCCATTTGACCTTCCTGTTCTTTTCAAACGCACAAAAAGCCAGCCAGGCAGAATGTAAAGTCTCTCAGGGACACACATTCATCACATTCATCACATTGCACTGGAGTTCAGTGATGACGCAGGCTCAGCATTACACAACTGTGTGGTAATGGAAAAAAAAAAAAAGAAAAACACTAAAATCTGTAAAAATCAAATGAAAGGAATGAGTCAAGTTGTGTGCGCTGGTGTTTAACAAACATTTCTAACAAGCCTCTAAGAATATAGTCAAATTTTAGAGCAGCTGAATAGTATTTGTAATGTAAAACTAATAAAAAATTTTATTAGATTTTGATTCTGCATTTTTATACTCCTATGTTACTGCTGCTCTTTTTTGCATTTAAGTGAGAAAGACTGTGTGCTGTGTTTGGCATTTATTTTCTTATATTCTCACCCCTGCAGTTACAGGAGGCACTGTCCATCACCATTTACTGCTGCCTTTATGCACTCAATATGATAAATATATTAGGGATGCACTAATAGGAGAACTGTGGGCTGGAGCCAAACATATCTGCCAATTGCTGACATATACACGTTTTGAAAGTATAGGAATTTGGATTACATCTGTCTGGATTAGCATTATGGATAAATGTAACATTTTTACTATAAGGTTACAAATTCAGTAAAATTAAACACAGTTGCCCAACATATGGCAAACGCGTTCTGCTCTTCCAGAGTAGGAGAGATCAAGGAGAGTTGTAACTCTTTTTGTCTCTCTAAAAGAGTAGGTTGCAACCATAAGTGGAGTACAAAATAATTTGTCTGTTTTCTTTCATTCAGAGCAGGAAACAAACAGGAAAAATAATGATACTGAAAATTCTACTGACAGTTAAGGTTTAGCTTAGTTGAAAGGATTCCTGTAAGATGTTCATTATGTTGTGTTACAACTGTCCTGGTCAGTCAGGACATTGCTGGACAACAACACAAGAAATTTGATTTTAAACCTCAAAACCAGACTTTGTTACATAAACACATTGCTGTTTCACACATAGTCTTGAAACCTCAGCTCAGGAGAGTGGTGGTTGTGCACAGTAAAGGTATCACCCCTGTAGCTTATTTCTGATGAAACCAGGGGTGTTACAACTTACCTCAAATGTTATAACCCTCTCTGGTATCCCCTACAATATACGTCATTAAATATTGGTTTGAGATATAAGTCAAATCTAAACGTGTCTGACGCAGATCACTTTTAAGCAATTATTTGCCAATGCTAACATGATTTACATCATCATGCATCTCTAAAATATCCAACAGTAGAGAATGTCAGAGGGCTTTTACCGTGTAGTTAGGGTTGCCTGGTTGAATGCGGAGCTCGGCGAGGATCCAGATGCCGTTGGTGAGTTTCAGGGACTGGTACAGCATGTCTTGGCCCTCCACATTGCGCTTGGCGATGGTGTAGATGTTATTATTCTGCAGCTTGCCTGACACAGTGTCTGCAGGGGCCACACACACCCACACACACACATACACAAAAGCGCACACACAGTCAGTTACACGGTCACACTTCACTTGGTCACAGTGTCTTGTGTCAGTGACAGTGCAAAATAACTCCAGAACATGACTGAAATACAGAGAGTTATACAGAAGGTATATTAAAACTAATCTAAACCACTAGCACAGTAAGCTCAAAATAGCAATCACAAAATGCTTCATCCACAAACAATAATAATACTGTGAATAATATATAAACACTACTAGGGGCCCAGTGGCAATGGCAGATCCTGCTAACTGGTCCCCTGCAGTTTTGCACGACATTAGCATCAGAAATAGCTAGTAACTTGATGTCACTCATTATCATGACTTCTTCATAAATTCCCCATGAAAGCCTAAACAACTATAAGGAAGGCTATAAGGAATGAAACACTAACCCACATTTATCTATAATGTACACTGTATCCTACATGTCTCCATTTTTTAAATCATTCATCTGTCAGAGTAGTCTCACAAGGCCAGATGTGATCTTGTAAAGAGAATGTTTGGAGAACCATGAGGAATTTCTGGGCTAAATGTAGGCCTTATTAGGGTGGGAACAAAAAGACTTATTAGTGTGGCAACAAACTAAGAGTGATATTTCTAAACCAATCCAATGTCTCATGAAGGCGGAGCTCAAAGTAGGCTAGATGGTGCACTCATCACTTTGTCTAACAGACAACAACCCTGTTGTTAGCTCATGGATGATTAGCATGGCTGAAAAGCCCCACCAAAAAATTTTAATTAAGCATGTGCACGAGAAACATTACACGCAGTTTAAAAAATAGCCTTTAGGGAAATTACCTCTTTCAAGGCAACACAGTTCCGTTAGTTAACGTTAACACGTCGCTAGCTAAATTTTGCTTGTGTCGTCAACCCTACTTCAGGCGTTAAAAGAGAATGGGAGTAGAGGAATACAGGGGTAGATCTTAGAGGGGCGTACTCTTGTTTGCAGCAGATAATCCAGTATTGAACAGATTCATTATGTTCGTTATGCATTTCATTCAAAATGCTGCTGCTCAAATATTTAGCAAGGACCGATCAAAAAAATTAATAAGACCAACTGAAATGAATGTCAAAAAGCATCTAACTAATTGCTACCACTCAGAAAATAAACAATTTAATCTATTTTACGCATACTGCAGTTGAAAAGAGCGACTACGTGTTTTCTTAGATTCACAAAGAATGAAAGTGGGAAGGCTACACAAAGCTGCTTACTTTACATACAAGCCAAATCAGCCAAACAGTTATACTTTCTGTTCAGTCTGTGTCTAAATCTGGAGCCAAGATGGAGGCAGCACAGATTTAACGGATGGTCACACAGAGCGCTGACAGAATGGAGAGATATTGTGTTGAAGCAGTGATTGAGGGTAAGGCTGATATCTAGTGTTGTGCTAGAGGTTCTATCACTGCTGAAGTTCTGACCCTGACAGATCTAGCCCAGCAGAACAGTGCTGCAGCACGACAGAAAGCTGATGGTCCACAGCCGAGGATGGATTATCGCACCGAGATCAGACAAGCAGAGTGCTGGCAGGTCATCAGACTGAATGGGCATTGGACAGACAAAAGGCAGAGGGGCAGGTGGGAGGGATGAAACTGTGAGCGTTTTCAGATAAAAAGTAGAATGAAAGAGAAACAGAAAGACAGGAATTACTGACCAAGTTAACAGATATAGAGAAAGATAAATAGATAGACCTAAAAAGATGCTTCATAACAGTGAAACTTTCCAACCTATAAAAAAATCTTTAAGAAGAACAGCTCTAACGCTATTAAAAAAATATTTATGGCACCTCATATAGTCATCTACATCAATGGTTTTCAAACCTTCAATAGGCAACAATAGGTAAATGAGCTCTCTAACAAATCACAAAACGGGTTGTTGTTTGTGCTGCGCAAATCCTGACCAATCTGTGGGTGTTGAATCCAAGCATTTACACAGTCCAGAAAATGAAACAATTAGGACCATATGAAGAGTTTTATTCCAAATGCTGTAAATACACATTTGTAATTTTCAAAAGAATAACAGCTGATTTTAATGGAAAACACATTTTTGCATCTCTCTAATAAAGGTGGTATTAATTATAATACAGCAGCACTGGTATTTCTTGTATGCGTAAAGCCTACTCCCAACAACACATGGAAAAAAATGAAAACAGTCCATAATATCGAAAATAGTCTATAATGTGTTTTGGAACAAAACCCTTCATATATAATTCAGGCTAAAACAATGAACTCAATCTTTAATTCATCAATTGTTCACCACATTTCATTTTAGCATATTGTAACGTTCATCAGAATTGCAATCTGTAGCAATATAATCGCAATATGCTATCCTGCTATGTCATGCAACTCTACTTGTTAATGAGCCGATTTGATACGTTTAAGCACAGGAAACACCAAAATATACAAGGTGAGGTTTAATACTTCAGGACCAAATAAAGCAACCATAATGAAAATAAATTCAGAGAACTGCAGAGAGCAAAAAGAAAGAGAGAAGAAGAAGAAGTAAGAATGTTGGGCAAAGATGAATCCTTCCCCTCCCACAGGACCTGTGCCCCGCTTCACTGGGCAGGGAACCCTCCTGGCCTGCTGCTGTCAAAACTGCCCTTAAAAATAACTGCAGCATGCACATATGTGGAAGACTCGATAAGAGCCCAGTGCCTGAATCAACCTGTGTCCAAGTCCGAGGCAGGGAGAGAAAGAGACAGTATGAGACAGTGCATGCAAGTGTAATCGAAAAAAGAGAGAGTGACAGAGAGGGAGAAAGAAAGAAAGAGGTAGAGAGCTAGCGAGTGAGAGAAAAAGAGTAAGAGTGCAATAAAAGAGAAAGAGAAAAAAAGAGAAAGGGTGAGAGAGAAAGAGAGAGCAATAAAAAAAGGAAAAACATATTGAGAGGAAAACAGAGCAATAAAAGAGAGTGAGAGCAATAAAAGAGAGTGACAGCAATAAAGGAGAAAGGGAGAAGAGTGAGTGAGAAAGAGCAAGTGAGAGAGAGAGAAAGAGAAAGGGAAAGAGCCAGTGAGAGAGAGAGCGAGAGAGAGCATAAGTGAGAGCGAGTCTTGGTTGCTGAGCTGCAGGCAAATAAGCAAGTAATGATAAAATTAACTGTTATTTTAGAAACAGAGCACAGAGCACAGTTTTATGAGGACAAAAATAGCTGGAAGAGCGAGTCATATAAAATTAAAAACACTGCCACATGAAAGACAATGCCCTGATAATGTGATGATGAGAAGGGCCTTTTGTGAGTGCTTGTTCTGCATGAGATGTGGACAGAAAGTCAATGCGTAAAACGCACTACTGACTTCTCCTTCCTGTCATGCTAAGATTAGAGGTTGCTTCTTCTCCTACAGGCGAGAGGGAAACAAACATTATTGCAGAATCACAATGAGAGTCAGTGGAAGAAAGAGAGCGAGAACTGGAACAGCATTCATATTGAAAAACTACTTAAGGGTCTTTGTGATGACTCAAGGGGTGTCATTATAAAAATATCGACCCACAGACACACACACACAAAAAAAATGAAATTACTGCACACACAAATTGCTGGGAGCTGCATATCAGGGTTTGAAGATCTGCACTCATCTCCATCAACTGGAAACCATATTACTACTGTATTTAGGACAATGCTTCATACATTGGCAAACAACTAGTGTGGGGGGAGGAGGGGAGACATTCAATTTCTAAGCACCCAAACAGAAGCTTCTATTTCCTTTGGCACTGTGTTTCAGTCCTGCACACCTCTGTTACACAACGGCTGTAAACAAGTAAGAGCAATCAGCAGGCTACAAACAGCAGCAATAGGAAAAACATCATGTCATTATACCAGCCTTGGTATTCCCACTGGTCAAAGCCCTGAAACCACAAACTGAATTTAAACAGCCATCCTAGAACACCACTAGAAAAGGTACCCAACAAAATGAACAGCATTTAAACTCTGCTGCAGCCAAGCTGCCTTTGATGAAACTTTTATGAATGTATTGCACATGTATACAACACAAACAATGACCAGTGATAAATGATAACACAGGTACAGGACATAAAATTCAACAGGGTTCTCTGACTTCTACACAGCCACAGAACTGAACATTCAAAGCTCTTCACTGCTCTAGTGAACCTGAAACAGCTAACAAAAGACTTGGTCACTGTTGGTCATTCAAGCTCCTCCCACAAACACATTTGTTTGTAGCAGCTGTTGTGAAAACGTCTAATGTCTAAGGACCAGTTTCTCCCACATGGATTAAGTCTAGTCTTGGACTAAATTGCAGCCCCTAGATGTAACAAGAATGTTTAGGGACAACCATTAGATATTTTGGGCTAAATGTGGGTGAGAACAAAGACTAACTGGGGTGGAAACAAACTGACTTTGAAATTTCCTATCCAACATCTCGAGGAGGCCCAGCTGAGTAGATGATGGTGTACTCATCAACAAGCCTGTCGATAGGCCACAGATGTAACGGAAGTTAGCGTGGCTGAAAAGACACTCCAATTAAATCTCCAATTAAGCATGAGTGTGTGTCACATATACAACGAACGCATTACATTTTGTAAAATAAACATTACCTCTCTAGTTTGGTTTGCTTGTGTTCACAACAGTACTCCAAATGTTAAAAGAGCATGAACTAGAATTGAGGGCAGGTTTTAGAGGCGGTATGCCCTTTAAGTGTAGATGTATACCCAAAAGTGTAAACGTGTATTCTTATTACGAGATCACATCTGGCACTGCATGACTAAAATTGCAGTAAATAGCTAATGGAAATTCAGGCTTGCAACAAAGTTTCAAAATCTAAAGCTTTACAAATAATTAATGGTAATGAAAATGAGAAATAGTAATAAAAACAGTTCGCTTTCATGAACTGGTCAGCACAGATGCATTCAAACAGTTTAAGCAGCAGCAAGTCAACTCTCAAGAACTTCTCCATCACAGGTGTAATATCACATCAAAACATGACATGCCGCTCAATATACAGAATACAGCAAAACAACAAAAGAAGAAATGTCCTTGTGAGCACACTGAAGTCAATTTTGGAAGCAGTTTTTGAAAAGACAGTTAAACATTTTGTATTAAATATACAAAAGTATAACTAAAATATAATGAAAATCATTGCATTGGATGATGAACCACTCCATTGTTGAGGAGGTTGGATTATATAGGCATATACTGCACGTACATGCCTACATACAAAATCATTTTAGCATGTTTATTTTATGTAAGCTGTTTCTATCTTTTGGGCCAGTGTTTCCAGAATTTAGGTTCTGGCAAAGAATTTTCAGTTTGGTGCATTACTAATATGGCGTTTAATGCATGACTGTGCGTTAAACAGGCATGTTCGATTGACTATGTCCCACTGGTGCTTGCACTGCTGGGGTAAATTAGCTCCTGGCTGATAAGTACAAATAGCAGTCTGCTGAGACCTGAGACCTGCTTTTACAGCATCTGCATGTACAGCTGCTCTCCTGTCCGACATCTATGAAGTGATCACATCAGATTACACTTGCAAAGGTATTAACAGACTAAATGATTAACACTGAACAAGAAAAGTAAAAATAAACTTTGAACCATTTTTCAAAAAATGAGATTTCTTAAGCACTTATGCAAACTCTTGTCCCTATGGTTACTGAAGCCTCTTGCAACTTCTCAAAACTGTTTTATTACATTCAAATGATTCAAGCCCTTGACATGCATAGAACTGACCACAAAAACAAGGCTAAATGGAGGCGAAGGTAATTTGGATTGAAACAATCTATTTGGCTATTTTCTTTTCACAGCACTAAGAACTCTTTGTCGCAGCTCTTGGAACTGCAGCGCAAGTCATTCTGAGCAAATGTCTTTTGTTTGGGAAACAATTTAAAAAGTGGGGTTGGCATTGACTTCTTGCCTTCTTAGCAGTAAGTAATTTATACAAATTTTCAGAACCATTTTGAATTAAACAAAGAAAAGATGTGGTTGGTGACTACTCCTCTGCCTTCTGAATCTGATTCACAAGAAGCTTAAGGTGCATTCCTTCATTAGTGGCATGATGTTCTTCAATTCATTTTTGAGATCTCTTTAAACAGTGAAGTGGTTTAACGTCATTGAGAGGACAGGCTAACCAGCCTTAATGGAGAGTTCCATATATGATGCAAAGGCATTTAGGCAGCTCCAACATTAATGGTCTATTTCATTCTAAAACTGCATATCAGGATATTAAAATTCCACCAGTGGTCTTACCCG
The DNA here is from genome assembly GCF_904425465.1 of Colossoma macropomum. Classification (NCBI taxonomy): domain Eukaryota; kingdom Metazoa; phylum Chordata; class Actinopteri; order Characiformes; family Serrasalmidae; genus Colossoma; species Colossoma macropomum. The sequence goes on from NW_023494794.1 coordinate 2,540,241, forward strand.
CATTTAAGTGACACTCCTTGATTTGGTACTGCAGCTCATTCTCATTGGGAATGTCCTTCCATGTGGCTAGGAACACCTGGCGCTCTGTGGAGTCAAAGAGGAACAAATAGTAACCATCTAGAACCCATAATAACATTTTTAGACAACAGAAAACTAAGACAGATGGGAACAATCAGCTTGCAGCTTGGTTTGAGCAAGAAATTCAGGTTATATAACTAACAAAGTGATTACAGGTGCGGTGCAGAGGTCATGGAGAAGGTACATACCCATTTTGCCATCCTCAACGAAGAAGACGTTGAGTGGGATCAGAACACTGAAGTAGAACACGTCTATGTTGTTTTTCACGGCCACCTGCAGCAGAGGAGAGTCTGGTCAGCCCCTTGAATATACATTACATTAAAGCCTGAACAGGGAAGCACCGCAACAGAAGTCAGACAATGCCACTGTAATGTGATTACATTTACATACGTTTGCAGGTGCACTTGAGTGCAGCAGCTCACAGGTCAAAAGTACAAAAACTTGGGAAAAAAATTACCGTCTAAAAGAAGAGGGGGAAAAAAAAATAATAATGGCGTTCTGAAAAAGGTTGAAGTGCTTCACTTGAATATTGAACTAGCTCATAATCCTGATAACTAGGATGCTCTTAACATTTCTGGCTAACAAAAGCAGACATTTGCAACTTCACCACCTCACATTCATTTCAGCGCTTTGTCAGATCCATATGGAGTACGTCAGCTGCGATGTGGCGAAATCTGCCGCACTATGCAGAAAAAAAGTTCAGCAGATTTATAGTTCATGGATATAAGTCTGGCCACTGCATTGCATTTAGTTCGTTGGTCACAAACGGCAAACAAAAGCTTTTTCCATAGGCAGAGAGGGGAAACAATGGCTCTCTTTCTCTTTTTTAAACCCACAACACTTTAACACTGAAAATATCTTGTTTTAAGCATATCTGTTATCTACGAAGATTTTGAGAGAACGGAAAAAGTTGACATGGTTTGAGCAGGAACCGAAATTTAAATCAAATGGAGATCCAAAGATTCTTGTTAAGGTATTCTCTTAAAAAAATGGCTTTTCAAGGGTTCTTTAGTTAAGGCAATTGTTCTATATAGAACCACGAACACCCAAAGAACCATTTGAATGCATACATCTTCTCTATGATGGAAAACCAACTGCATGGTTATTAAAAGAAGCCTTGCAAAAATGATCGTATATATGACCAAAAAGAATTCCACTTTTGTTGTAAGCCAAAGATCCCTTTACAGTACTAGTAGAATCCTTTTTACTTAGTGTGTAGCTAGCTTGCTAGTGAGACTGAGCGAGCTGACTGTCTAGCTTGTTTGGGCGACTGATACACTGTAAAAATTATCAAAGCATAAAAACCACAAGTCTGTATTTTAGCCTCATTGTAAGCTTCTGCATAATATTAAAATAAATAAGATCAGGTGGTCTACTGCCCCAGATATGTTTAATATGGTCCCCCTATTTCCATAACAAACATAGAAATGCCCACCAGAGATGAGTAGTGAGAAAATTGTGTACTGTTAGGAACCTGCTGTTTCAATCAGAAGGTAAATGATATATTTCTCCCCCTACTATTTCCCAATGTGGTTTTAATGTATATAGTATTTTTATACTTGGCTTTAAGATAAACACAATTAGAGTCCCATATTAGAGATAAACTCAATGTTTAAATAAATGTTTTCCCCCCAAATCTATTGCTAATAAAATGAAACCTAGAAGAGGGTATGTGGCATTGTGCTGCTAATTGGTCCTCATTAACTTTCATTTAGCGTGGGTGAAACATCATTTTTTAAGTAAGTGGCTGAGTGTGTGGTACTTCAACTGTTCGAGAGCAGGACTGGGGCCAGTGTCTGCTGCCTTTCATGATCTCACACCTAACAGAGCCCAGACCTCAGCCTGCCACCTGTGTACGTGACGTGAGTGTTGTGACAGATGTTGAGTCCACAGGCACACTGCACATCCGCTCACATTTGGCACCAGTGCTGGAGTCTCACAAGAGCCCCTCGGGATTTCCAATGACCTACTTGTCGACTTTAAGAACTTTTTTCCCAGTAAAACTTCCAGACGTAAAATGAGTTTCAATTAAATATCTTCCCCCTAGGTAATGAACATCAGCATTTAATTTACCTTGGATATTAGTTATATTAAATGAATTGATCTGAATTTGCCCCAGATGAGCCAAGATATAACTATGCAGCAGCTGTCACTTGTTCGGTAGTGAAGGCTCACTCGTGTTCAATAGTTCTTCTACAAATGAGGTTATATAACATGGCTAACAACAGTCCTGTGCTGGTAACAGAATCATCTTTGGTCATCTATGCTAGGTACAATAAATATGGTGTTAATGTAAGATATCACATCACAACACCCAACACGTTTAGGAGTTCAGTTAAGTTTATGTGTGGGAATACTACAGTCTTGCTATGATTTGCATATAAATAAATAAAATAAATCAATAAACTAACAACTTTTTTTAAACTGGCAGTAAATGTGTTTTAACATCACTGGAGGCTCTACCATGGTCACTCAGTTAACCATCACTGAGCAGATGCCTAACTGACAGTATAAAAAAACAACAACACTCCAAATGGCAACACTCACATTCATGTGTTATTAGCCACATTAGCACTGTTTGGTTAAACTACTGCTGTAATGACTTCACTGACTAGCCCTGACAGCTCTGCTCTGCCACAGCTGTAGCACATTTAGAAACGCAACGGGGCAGGTTTATAACTCTGTATGCAAAAAAACTTGATTTTCAACGTGTAGCTCATCAGCACACAATCCGTAAGAGCCACAAGGAGAATGAGGGAGGAAATATACTACTGAAACTCTGAGAAACGGTCGTAGTAGGACAAGCTCAGTCTATGTGACTGGTGTTTCTGTTTAAAATAGTGGATCTCTGTAACGGAGAATCAGCTCTTTACTGCAAAACATTAAGCTAAATTATTTGTTTTAGTTTATATGTTGCTTGAGACTGCATTACCCATTGAGAACAACCCAGTGTTATGGTTCTTATGCTACTGCAGCCGCTTTCCTTGCTTTGTTTGTTTTCTCCTGAAACAGTACACTCGCTGTCTGAAACATGGTCAACATCGCAGCACATCAAATGTTTTTCATCATAAGAGCACAGCTGTATTGTTCAGAAGCACACGCTTGGTGTTTGAGGCCAAAAATACTAAAACTCTAAACAAAAACAGCTGGTTTGAACCGACATCCCTTCCTTTTGGCATCACTATGGTAATTACATCCTAGGCAACCAAGGGTAATGAAAATGATAGAACGGCACAGTACTGTGACTGAGATTCTATCCAAGCGAGTGCACTTAAGCTGTTACTAGACCGCCTCTGTGCCATCACCTCCGGTCTGAAAGGACTTAAGGATTAGCTATAATGAAGCCACTGGGGTGTTGTTTCTGGTAATGGGGGACTTGCGTAAGTCACACGGCCCCAAGCACAGTGTTGTGTAGCAGTGTGCGTAGCGTAGCTCTGTTCTGAACAACAGCGGCTCCTTAGCCAGGTAAGCTTGCACTTCCAAACAGCAAGCTCATAAACACTCCCTACAGGGGGCTCTGTTTATGGTGGACAGACTCAAGTGTTGCACATGCGAAAAGGAAAGAGGGGGGGATCAAGACAAAGAGAAATGAAGGGCAAAAAAGAAGGCTAACCAGAGCAGAAGAAAGAGTGAAAGAATAAAAGTAAGGTGTATAAATCTCTTACAATTTTTAAGGAAATTATTCAAGTCAACATGAAATCTTGAATTTTACCAAAATTTGTTTGGATTTGTTATAGACCACTGTAGCTGTGTTGTCATTCGGTAGTCAGTGCCATGCTCTCATGGCCATATAAGAAACTCCAGGTCTAAAAGGAATTTTTCTACGAGCAGAATGAATAGAGTTTTGAATTGCCTCTGTCGCATCCTGTGGTAATCAAAAATGTTTTGTCTTATGAACATTCTTTTCTCGAAGATCATCGGATCCTCTGAATTACGAGGTCATTACAGAGTTGAAATATGAATAGTGCTACATGTAAGCTAAAGTTACTGCGCACTGAATTGACATCATTAGACTTTTTTTAGTTTTTCATTTTGTCAGTTTCCTGAGCAATGATATCAAACATGTTTCTCAAGGTCAATGTTTCTGTAACCAGTAGGTTATAGAACTAGCCCACCAAACAGTAGCAGCTGTTTGAAGGGCTGCTTGTGCCATCATATGTTCATTTTTGTTAGTCAGCTGTTATCGTGGTCTATGCCACTAGATTGTGGCTACTCAAGGATTAATTTTTAAAAGCTTAACAAAAGAATGCCATAATAAATAAAACATCACAAAATGATGTAATTAAAAAAAAAATAATAATAAATAAATAAATAAATAAATATATATATATATATATATATATATATATATATATATACACACACACACACATATACACATACACACATATATATATATATATATATACACATATACACACACACACACAAATATAGACACTAAGCAAGCAGAAGGGGAGACTGTAAAATATGTGAAAGAATGCATGGTGACCCCCCCCACAACACTCACAACAGCGAGCTGGGGAGGCAGTGGAGAGAATAACCCAGATCATTAAGGTGTGAAGGCTAAAGCCGGAACACGCAGTGCAACGGCACTGCTGGACGCCCTCCCAGCTGGGTTTTGGCACATTAGCTTTTATTCTGGCTGCCTACTGCCAGCAAGAGGCTAAGTAGGAGAGGCTGGCTGAACCCAGAGGGGAAGAAGCCATTTCCCGGTGAAACTGGCATCCTCTAGTTCAGCTCAGAGTGAGAATGGGTCTGCCTGAAGTGTGTGGAATGTGAGGAGTGAACCCGGCACTTTTGTCTGATTGATTAGCCGGCAAGAGTCTTTGCCTCCGGCAAGCGGTCGTTACTGTCAGTTATTAAACAACATTAATTTTAATGGTGGAAACTCCTGACAAAATTGATGAATCTCTCTGACAGGCGAGTGAGATAATTACACAATCCAGTATAATCATCACAAAATGAGTTGGATAATTTCAAGTCAAGAACTCAAGGGTTGGGATAAATACTGATTACTGATGTGAATTTAAAGCAATAAAACTTGCAGAGTGTTGGATTTGCTTGATAATAGTGGGAGTGTGTAGGGGTTTGTGTGGGCTCATGAGAGTAGCAAGAGAGTGTAGAAAAGGTGGTTTAAAATAGTAATGGTGAGGTATGGGTGCTTTACCTGTAGATTGTTAAGAGGGTCCATCTTCATAACTGGCCCAATGGTATTGAGAGGCAGGGAGATGTCGATGTTTTGATTTGGCATTAGAGGTGTGTGAACAGGTAGAGGTGTGGTAGGAATCACTCCGAAACTGGAAGCAAGAGAAGCACAAAGTAAAAAATCAACATTCGTTCGATTTCAAAAGTAAAAATTAACTACTCCTCACAAAAGAAAATTACAGAACTTAGAAAAGAACAGCGAACCATCTGAAATCAAAGCATCAAAGCACGCATATAATGGCAGGCAGGTGCTGAAGCAGCTCCCCGTTAGAATCTACTATATCTTGCATCATTGAGTTTTTGGGTCTTTTATTACAAACCTTGATTCCAAAGAAGTTAGAACAGTAGATGAAACACAAATGAAAACAGAAATCAATGATTTGTAAATACACTTTGGCCTGTATTAAAATGAAAAAACAGTACACAGACAAGATATTTAATGTTCTATCAACTTATTTATATACACTCATTCTGAAACTGATGCCTGCACCACATTCCAAAAAAGTTGGGACGGGGCAGTTTTCTTTATGAACAAGGATGGGTCAAGGCTCAATTAACGGCTACAAGGATTTTAGTTTTCACCCTCTACTGTTCATATCATGAAAACATTCAGGAAACCCCTAGAAATATACACATTTTGGAGCAATTATAAGTCTTTTTCAGGCACATCCATGCTTGTTTTAACCTGACAATGCCAAGGCCCATTCTGCATGGCCCCAACTGCAACCAGAGCCTATAGGTGCTAGACTCACTGTCTGCAGTACAGACCTGTCTCCCACTGAAAACATATACCACATCCATTTTTTTTGGAATGTGTGGCAGGCATCAAATTTTGAATAAGCATAAATTTAACAAAAAAAAAGTTAGAATAAAAAAAAAATAGGTAGAATAAAAATATTGTTCTATATTACCGTTTTTAATTTAATACAGGTCAAACAAGATTTATTAATCATCACTTCCTGTTTTCTTAGCATTTCATATACCATGCTAACTTTTTGGAATTCAAGCGCAGGACAATATTACTGTCTCTGCTAATTGACTGCAGGCTACAGATGCAGCAGACTTCGATTACGTTTAAACTTTCAACTTAAAAATGTATTCAAAGTACTGTAGACTGTATGTTGAAAAAGTTCTCATTAGCAGAATAATTAAAAGTTACTTCCATGATCAAAAATACACATGATCACATACCTGTTCTTGTTGAACTGGATGGCAAAGTCAGTCATGTGCTGCAAGGCTTTGTTGGTAAAAGTCATGTCCATGTACATGTGACCCTGACGGCGGGAGAATGTTCCGGAAATTTCTAACCCTTTGGCCTTGACAGCTGGCAACCACACCTGAAATAAAAACCTCAATATTATGATCCATCATCTCTCTTCACATTTCACTATGTCTGCTCATTTATATTTGTGGTGAAAGAACAAGCACAAAATTCTGTAGACAGTGCTTTGCAGGTCCAGGTTAAGTGCCTTCACAACAGAATGAATGGTAATTCTCCACTGAGAATACCAGGAAGCCCATCACAAAGCCATTGATAAACTTATGCTTTTGTGTTCATATCTCTTCGGTATGTCCACTCGGACAAGAAGCCTACAGAGTGCAGAGAGTATTTGGAGCAATGGGAGTATTTAAGCAGCACAACCTAGTAGCTCTGTGCACTGCTTTACATTGCTTCAACCTGCTATTACTGATAATATTCAGAGACAGGACCAAGATTTGTAAAGAGGAAAAATGAAAACATAGATATGCAGCCTAAAAAGAGCCATACATTTTGACAGGCGTGAATAGATACATTCTGAATATCCTAAATTCTGAGTATCCTCTATTAAATCACAATGAGCAAGGCCCAAAGCACTCTGACCCAACATTCTTCAAGAAGCATCAAACTCACACAGGGGATTGGTGTGCCATTGCTGCAATGGACTGCTGGGAAGTATAAAGTGTAGAGTGGTAATGTGACTAGAGGATCTGATTTATAAACTGTGGAAATAGACAGGGCTCACTTCTTAGACAGGTCATTCTCATAAAACCACCTCAAAACATGTCCAGAAATATAAGTGTCATAAGCATCACGCAGTTAAATAAAATATTTACTGACTCCACACACCCCGTCTCATCTCCAGGCTTTTTATTTTATTTTTGTTTTAAAACATTAGGCGATGAAAAGGTACAAAGATGTACTTTTTACCCAGAAAAACTTTGTTTAAGGTGTACAGTTGGACCTTAAAACCACTGTTGTACATTTACATTGTTTGTACCTTGATGAATGATAAATGTACCTGCACAGAACCTTTATTTCTAACAGTGTTGGCATAGTGGCTTAAAAGGGCTTCATGAATATATGACCTACTATTCGGTGTATATACATCATCTCTACGATCTTCGAAAGACATGTGGGAGTGGGATCTGGGAATAAATATAAGTGATGATAACCGTAAAACTGGGATGGCCTATATCCCAAATTATGCTCAACATTTTTTCATGAAATTAACTTAAAAGTATTTTTTAAAGGACATAACTTAGGCCAGTTTGCCTCCATAAGATCTCTTTAGATTGTTTAGATCTTTGCTTCAAATGTAAACAGGAAAGAGGTACATATCGGCATTGTTTTTGGTTATGTGACAAGATACACCATAAACTTGAGAAAACATCAAAGGTACACTCACTGAGCACTTAATACTATACAAATGGTGTGCAGACTGTTGTGTGCGAAAATCCCAGGAGATCAGCATTTACAGAAATACTCAAACCAGCCACAAGATGAGATTACATGTACCTGACGCTGCTGCCATGCCTCTGCATGATTTTATGCACTGCCACACGATTAGCTGATTAGATAATTGCATGAATGAGTATGTGTACAGGTGTGCCTAATAAAGTGCTCAGTGAGTGTACGGCTAGTTTCTCCTGCCCTCTTCCTTTTAAATTTTGATGTAGAATCTGTAGTTAAAATAAAAAAAAATGTTTCTTCAAACAATAACAGTCTGAAACAGACTAGCCTCCTTTATAAATGCCCATATACCTTTTGGTACCACAGTAAGTTGCACAATTTTTTACACTGATTATACGGCCATGTACTATTAGCACTCATGTTAGATTTGTTGTTCAATTTTTTTCCATCGAAATCAAACATTTCATAATCTTTAAAAACAGTCAAAACACTGCAAGACTTTATGTATATACATATACATAGCAACATAGAATCAGTCCCATCACATTTCACATTCACACTGTTTCCTTTGGGATGCAAGGTCTTTTGGACTTTTTTAAGATGCCAAGAGTAAAACATTTGCATTTGTGGAGAATCTTGAGTTGCTGGCATGAGATTTTCATATGTTCTTCCTTATTCTTCTAACCCAGTTTCCTTTCAGAGCTGAGTTTGGATGATGGAGTTATTATTAATGCAGCTGCCTACGGCATTCCCTAGTGTGCCGTGCTCCTGAGAGGTATTAATGCCCTGGATGAATGCGATGTGACTGCAGCAGAATTAGAATAAATCTGGTATATGGTTTCAGACCTGCCACACTAGTGCTTGCTATATAATGTAAACAGGCATGAGGTCAAAACATCACAATGAATTAGGGACCAAGTATGCTTATGTGCTTTACTTGCTTATGTGTTTGTGTGGTGGGCTTATACTGCATTAGCAATTACAGGCTTTGCATTTGCTTTCTTAACGTTCATTTCTGGATGGCCACATCTCTGAACATGTGCTTTATGAGCTCAATCCAGCGTTAGCATCCAAAAAAACATATTTTGAATTAATCTGGGAAGAAGCACACAACTATTCTGTTAAAAAATAACAATATGTGCACAAAGCTCCTATGGACATTCTACCAGGCTGTTGTAGTGAGTGCTTAATTCTATGCTGTTGTGTGCCGGGGCAACAGCATTAACAAAAGTGCTCTAAACAAATTAATCAAACTTATTAGGAAGGCTGTGTTGTAGGAGTCAAGCTGGACTCTTTGGACATTGCGGCAGAATAAAGGACTCTCAACAAGCTGTTATCTATCCTGGACAATAGCTCACACCCCCTGCATGCTACACTGAAAAAACAGAGAAACACATTCAGCGGCAGACTGTTACAGCTGTGTTGTGTTAAAGAGCGCCATGGAAAATCTTGCTTACCCACTGTTATAAGGCTCTACAACGAGTCTCCTTACTGCAGAGATGGTACTGACCTTCTGCTGTCCGAACTGTGCTAAATCACATCACTATATTACCTCTCTCGTTAATACACACTGTGCAATACATCATAACTTCTACTGTAATGACTCTCACTGTGCACTTTACTTTGTAAACACTGCTTTCACTTCTAGTTATGTTTATACTCAGTGTTTTAAACTGTGTCATACCAGTTGGTGCACTACCTGCTCTCATGTAATTACAACAAATCTGTCTTATATGCTTATGTAAACGCGTTCATAGATATACTTCTATTCCTACGCTTTTTATTCCTATCTAACAACATCCCTTTAGTTTCAGATAACTCCACCTCTAGTTCAACTTTGACAAATGGTCAAAAATAGGAGGGGGGGGTTGTGAACTGCAAAGAAAACAGGGGAGTTTCTATACTGGTTGTACTGGGGCACACTTTAAATTAAGGGGGACAAAGCCCACCCTCTTTGCTGGTCAGTAGTAGGGGTAAGGTGTCTTTGTTTTAGTGGTCTAATATGTATTTTCGGAAGGCTACAAGTGAAAAACCCCTAACATAATCGCTTGCTTTACTCTAGCTGCTCTGTGGCTGACTTGCTGTTAAACATAGTCAGCCTTTTCTATACAGGCTATTAAATACTTGCATATGTTCAATGAACAATGAACATTCCTTAAAGCACTACTCAAAATCCCAGAAACAGGCTAGCAGAAACTGGCATTATTGCAGTGGTGGTAATTTCTGGTATAAACGGACAGAAAAACACATTACACCGCATCATTTTATACAGATTTGAAGAGAGACTACAACTTGGTTAAAATATGACTGTGTTCTCAAAGTCTACTTCGCATCTTACAAACGCACTTCTGCAGCACTAGGGCTGTGTATTGGCAAGAACCTGGCGATATAACATACCATGATACAAGGGTTACGATTCAATTTATAGTGATATGCTGCGATACTGTAAGCAAGGTGATATATTGATATTTTTTAAAACTGAATTTTAGGAAAACTGTCATAGCATAAAAAACACACTATCATATGCATAAAACTATTGGTAGGACATTTTGATAGCCTAAATAACACAATATTAACTAATATTATTAATTACTTCCCGATAAGCTGATTTTAAAAAAGTATCCTGCTTATTCTTTTAATGCTGGTAACATTTTTTGATAAGAAGATTTAGACGAGGTTGAAGTCAACTTCCTATTTGGCAGCTTCTTGTTCGAATTTGCTTGTTCCACCAAATGGTGCAGCAGTCACTGTAACGCATTAGGCCACTACTACTGCACCATTTAAGGTGGAATGGGAAAATGTGAACAAGAAGCTGACGAATAGGAAGGTGACTTCAGCCTCGTCTAAATCTCCTTATCAGAAAATGTTACCAGCATTAAAAGAATAAGCGGGATATTTTTTTAAATCAGCTTATTAGGGAGTAATTAGTAATATTAAGCTGGACAACATAATAGACCTTACAACAGAACAAAAAAGTAAGGCTGAATTAACCTTAAAACCATGTTACTACGCTATAGTACTGGGCATGCTAGCATGATGGGTAGCACAAATTGTTATAACACTGGTCCAAATCTTTCCAATTCAGTCATCGGTGGTAATGCTGCTAGTCAGCTAAGTTTGCTAATGCCAACGTTAGCGGTGCACCTACGTGCTACTTGTTTATGTTGGAGTGAAAAAAATCTAATAGCTGGAGATTACAACATTGCCATTTAGCAGTTGGAGATTTCAACACCACACAAAATGAACCACTGTCTGCCACAAATCTTTGCGTGTAAACTATTAATTAAAAATCGATACTCTGTTTTTAAGAATCGATACAGTATCACAAAAGATAATACTGTGATACACAAGTGAATCGATATTTTCTTACACCCCTGATCAGTGCTGCAAAACACTGGCACCGTCATCAGAAGATGGTAACACTAGCTGACTGATTAGCATAGGACATCAACAAGGCTAATGTCACTTCTTATTGCAAAGCAATATACTACAATTTTTTTTTATTTAATTTCCTTTAGGGTGTAATTACTCTTTACAAAAGTATAAGAGCCTTTTCTTTCACATAAAAAAGCTCTGTTTTGTCAGTTGTGTTTAAAACCTTTTTGAGCTTACGTTCAAGTGCCTGAGTCTTTTAGAGAAAAAAAATTGCACTCACAGCTTTAGGTGCCACATATCCGCCTGTAGTGATGGCCATGCTTGTGGAAAGTTCAAACAGGTCATTCAATCCACTGCTCAGCGTTGCTGGGGTAGGGGATGGAGCAAATGTGTTGGGCACTGAAGATGGAATAAAGTTCTGGCCAACCTGTAAAACATACAATCGAATTTACACACACATAAAATACAGATCATCAGTCTGGCTAACAATGCTAAAATGTCTTAATGGCAATTTTCCACTGTGCACTGTGGTACAGCACAGTAAAGTTATAAACACAGAATTATCCGTACCCTACTAGAGTACCTGCGAATTCTCTTTAGCTTGTGTGGTCACATAAATGACTCGTGCTGATCTTGTCGTAACAGTAAACAAAAAAAACAGTAGCAACAACGGAGAAGTTACAAGTTCAGATTTACTTTTCACTGCATTTAGTATCATGTGAGAGTCAGCAATTCTGGTTGGCTAGCATTGGTAGACATCTGACTCCAGTCACACTGTGTGATGATTTTGTGGTGATTACATATGACTAATCAGTGCTTTGCACCATTAATAGTTCTACCATTTTGGCTTGGCATGCTTGGTACCCCAACAAGATGGGTAACTAAATTCAGCACAGGTACTCAGGTACAGTATGGTACACTTTGCAATGGAAATGATAATAATGTGATCAAAGATTTGTAACCAACATACTGTACAGCAACTGCACAGTGAAAAAATGTCATTAGTTGAGAGCTAAATGAAGGACTTTGAAGGAATATTTTGGCAAAAAATCTAATTTATGTAATTTTCCAAGATCAGCACAAACATGTCTGAATGAGTCTAAAGTTTGTTTCTTTATTTTAGAACTGGAACTATGAGGCTCACATTGTTAACAGACAATAGAACTCAATGTTCACCCAAACAGCCTAAATATTTTCTGTAAATACATCTCCCAAACTTCTCTTAACCTGTATCCTCATTAAGGTGGCGCAGATTTGTCAATATGGTTTAGAGCACATTATGACTTACTGCAAGCTATGCGAATCGGCAAAATTTAATTTCAGACAACACCAGGGCCGGTATTCATAAAGCAGGACTGATCTTGACTCTTCCATATTTATCCCAGTCATTGTCTCAAATACTGATTCTAGATCAGCACTGCTACTCCTGGAGCAGTTTGTGAATACAGACCCTGTGGCCTAAGGTGACAGTTTTGTTCAGTGTTATTGTTCACAGTGAGCCATTCTGCATCCTAAACCACATCAATAAGTGTGCACAAGCCTAATGAACACCTAGGAGCAGTCTGAGTTGGTCAAAAGAAATTGTAGTAACATATTTTTTACAGAAACGATTTGGGTTTCAACTGAGTTTTAGTTGTTGCTAGCAATGCTAGCTTAATTGCTCCAGTTTTACACTAGACTAGCTAAATTTGGACCTTATACATGTCTCTGCCAATCGACTACATCTGGGCTAAGTGGAAAATTGTGTAAATTTAATTTTTCGGCAAACCATTCCTTTAAGGACACTTACCAACTTACTTAAATTCTGAGTACTTAAATATTCAGCATACTTTGTTGCTTAAAACAATGTTTGACAACATTCTGTATAATTTCTTTTACACAGAAAACTTCTGACCTTTTTGCCATGAAATATCAAGATGATAACTCAAGAGGGATCAATTATCTAGTTCCTTGATGAAAAGCTGATGTCTATGTTATAGCCATGTTCATAGCATACAGTTTTTTCAGTCTTCTTGTTGCAGAAAATCAATTCTGTTGTTTCATGCCTACATTTTGATGCGTGGGTACAATATCCAGAAACATAGACCAAAACACATGACCCCTCTTAATTTATCAGAGCAACATAAAGACTTTTTTTTAAAGCACTGAAAAGAAAAAAAGAAAAAACAAAGCAAAATCAAGCATGAGATAGACTTACCGTTACTATTTTGCTATAAACAGAGATGATTCTATACAAGTACGTCATGAAAATGAAAATTATAATAAGAATTTTTGCATGCAAACCCAAAAAAGCAAAAGACACCCAGGTGCACAGAAAAGAAGCCAACAGCTCACACCAACATACATCTACACATGATGCTAATCTACGCAGCTTGTATCAGGAACCGTGAATATAACCATCAGTGTTAAGAGCATGCAGAGAGAAGACAGACAGACAGAAAGCCAAGCTATGGACAAACGGTCGGGTGGACAAGCGGACAGATTGGCTCACTTACTGCAGGACTTCCCCCAACACCTCCTCCAAGGTCTCCCCCGAGCTACAACAGAGAAAAAAGACTCATATCCAGACCCGTAAATAATGAAACAGACAGAGAGAGAGGCGTTTAAAGGGCTTAGCATTCTAGTCCAGTCAACAGTAATTCAAACATTTCTCCTGAGTCAGAAGATCAGAGAACCAAAACAAATTTTCACCCTTTATATCTTCTCTACCTTTAAAATTTATTCATTAGCTTGTATTCCTCACTGGCAGAGAAACAGCTTTCTACAGAGGGCATGATGAATGAAAAAGTGCTTTGGCCAGTCCCTATGAGAGTTTCGGGTCATACACGTAAACAGAGGCTAATTTTAAGTTTGAAGTAGCCATTTATCAGTCACAAACAAACAGTGCTGTGCGAGTCTTAGGCCACCTGAGAAAATTATACGTAAGGCTATTGATCTGAGCAGTAAACGTGAATAACACAAAATCTAATTTTGTCGTAATATCATGTATCCTAACCATCTATCTAGCTGTCTTAAATGAATGTGCAAAATGGGTCATTAGCATGGGAATTCACAGCCAACAGTCAACATTACCACATTAACTCAACCTTTTTCTCATATTTCATGTTTTACTGTTTATAGATACAAACTTGAAGTAAGATAATACTGGTTTGGGCCACAGAGAATTAAAACAAAACAATGTTTCTTCAAGCATCTCCATACTTAAGAAAAAATGCCAAAACACTTATCAACATGTCGTTTCACACAGGATTAAGACAGCCTGGGGTTATTACTACAATTTGTTTTATAGTAGGTAAAAGCTGGAATCTTTATGCAGAACTGCACAGTCCATAAAATGACTGACATGGATTCACTGAGAAACACTGGTAATAATTACACCACCCCACCTCACCTGTAAAACTAATTCTGTCCAAGTAGTACTAAAGAACACTTTTTTTCCCCCCAGATGTACAATTATTTTATCATTATCAACATTACGTATAAAAACTTGAAAAGACAGGTAGGTTTACTGGTCATTTCTGGTTGTAAATAAAGGGGCGATATTTGCTATTTAGACAGTGCAACCCCTGGTTCCTACTGCCAACACTGCAAAGAAAATCTGAGTTGGCAAGTTTTTCTACAATGCACTACTTCACATCAAACCACTCCAACGACTTTCCTAATAGATTTCCCCCTAAAACAATAAATAGACATTTAATGCCTGTCAATGTGTTCGCTTTTCACTTACCATACCTGGTTGGGCTAATCGATATTTGATTAAATTAATAAAAGTGTGCTGGTGGTGAAATTGAACAAATCCATGTAATGGCTGGGGTGTACAAGAGAGGACAAACTTAATCTGTGTACTACTGACCATCTAACAAGACTCTAATAACTCTTATAGAAGCACTTTTATTTTTATAGATTTTATAGATACCCACCATATAGCAAAAACTAGGGATGCACAATGGAATCATACTGGTCTTAAAAATTTGGATGTTTATATTTCTCCAGAATGTTAATCCAGACAGTCCCAATTTTGATATCATGTTTTTTGTATTGGCACTGGCAAATGGGTACATGAAAAAAATCCCAGCTGAAACTTCCCAATGAAAAACTAACATAAAAATTAGAAAAACTGTACTAAAAGTATCTGAAGGTGGCAATGCATCTGCCACTGTTTTAGAATGTTAGGATATACACAGTATGTCCTGTTATTGTTTAAAAAACTTGTTTAATTGTCTGTCTTCCATATGTACATAGAGTAGTTTGTGTTCAATGTGCTTTCAAAAATAATTCTGAAATAAGTAAATCAGAACCAATTATGAATCAAAATTTCATAATGTAACGAACCTTTTCCTAAATAATTATATTCTAATTCAATCATCGTGCAGTCAGAGATTCAGTCTTAAATATCTAAACATATTTGTCAGGTGCTTTAAGACTTTTTCGTAGTACTATACAAACCCTGAGGGTCAGATTTATGCGTAGCAATGGCACCCACTGCAGGGGTGGCCATTTGTCCCCTGCATTGGCAGTAAGCTGTTGACTCAACCCAGGATGGTGAGGGAAGCCGGGGAGTTTTGAGCCTGGCAAAGTCACCCAGCAGGAAACGAGAGAGAAAGAGATTGCAGTTTCACATAACTCCATATTAAAGCCTGTTATGGCTGCCAGCCTCAATAACAGTTAGTTAGGACCGAGGGTGGCCGTGTGTGGTTTCTGCAGCAAAGCAATGACTCAAGCTCATATTTCACCATTCGTCTGTTAAAGGGATGCGACATGCAAAGTTTAAAGCAGAAGTTTATGAGCAAGCGATTAATTTAACAGCTGCGCAAAAAAATCCTCAGGAGCATCAGCTATTGCAACAGCATGACCTGTGCTTCTTTTATGTCTTTCTCCACAGAAATAGTATTTTAGCAGAAATCATTTCCAAGTTCACAAGTGAAATACAAAACTAGGGCTGAACGATTTGGAGAACATGTCGTAATTGTGATTTTTTTGGCCTTTTTTTTATAAATTAAGCTCCGGGTCTTTTTTATTTTTTTTTTCGCCAAGATCAACACATCATTTTTTTACAGACTGAATGTGGTGGGCCAGATCGTCAGTTCACAAGCTTTGTGTTATTAGGTTAAATTTCCACAATGAAAATTTGCTAAGACAATACTGAGTAACAATGTAAGATCTAATTAAAATTACAGCTCCTATGATTTGAAATGAAGTCTTTCGAACTGACCAGTCAAAAGATTGAACACATTCATAGAATGGTATACTATTTTTTACATTTCATAATAATGACATTAAGAATAAGAAAAAAAGAGTAAACATCTATGAATGTAGAAATTGGAAGTATATATCTACATGGATTAGCTTTACAGAGAAAAGTAAGACATATTTGTAGAAGGTTAGAAGTCCAGGAAAATTAATAAAATGCAGATACTCTATATGGACAAAAGTATTGGGACACCTACACATTGCACCCACAGGAGCTTTTATGACATCGTATTCTAAATCCATAGGCATTAATGTGGAGTTGGTCCCCCTTTGCAGCTTTAACAGCTTCCACTCTTCTGGGAAGCTTTCTACAAGATTTTGGAGAGTGTCTGTGGGAATTTTTGTTCATTCATCCAGAAGAGCATTTGTGAGGTCAGACACTGATGTTGGAAAAGAAGGCCTGGCTCGCAATCACTGTTCTAGTTTATCCTAAAGGTGTTTGATGGGGTTGAGGTCAGGGCTCCGTGCAGGGCACAGTCATGCTGGAACAGAAAAGGCCCTTCCCCAAACTGTTCCCACAAAGTTGGAAGCATACAATTGTCCAAAATGTCTTGGTATGCTAAAGCATTAAGGTTTCCCTTCACTGGAACTAAGGAGTCTAGGCCAACCCCTGAAAAACAACCCCATAGCATTATCCCTCCTCCACCAAACTTATAGAGAAGCTTGATTTGTCACTCCACAGAATTTGTTTCCCCCGCTCCAGAGTCCAGTGGCAGCATGCTTTACACCACTCCATCCGATGCTTAGCCTTGTGATTGGTGATGTAAGGCTTATCCCTATGCTCTCCCTTGCCCAAACAAACCATGCCAAGAGAGTACACGCTCCAGCATTTGATTCAAACAAACTAAAAAACTGTATATGTGAAAATCCCCCATAAATTAAAAACTATATATGTGAAAATGCCCTAAGAACTAAAAACTGCATATTTGAAAATTCCTTATGAACTAAAAACAGCGTGTGTGAAAGTGCTCATGTTCACAACAGTTAATCACAATTCTCATTTACGGCTGACATTCATATCAGTCAATGAAGTACTGGTTAAGTAAAACTGAGTCTGTTTATCATAAAGCTATTGTAGGTTTCTTGAAATTGGTATTACCCAAAATTTTCGACTCAACTAGGGACTAAGAGCAACATTCCTTGAGGGTTCCAAACCTACGACAGGCTCTTTACACTGCAGTGTTACGTGCTGTCCTGGATGGAGCCATTCGAGTCTGCAATTTGCGTGCCAGTGGGAGGCCTTCTTACAGAGTCTTGGCCAATTTTGCTAAGAAGATTGCGGTGCAGGGGAACACCTGCGCTTGTGTGGGTACCTGCCACTCGGCACGGACCACTATGAAGAAACCCTTCCAGCAGGCAGGTGCTGCCTTCATAAATCCAATTAGCGTACCCTCTAGAGATGTGTGATGTGAACAGGGCTGTGCAGCACATCAAGAATTGTTTTTGCCTACAAGCAAATGTAAGGATTATGATCTACTAATATGGCACATAAGGAGAGTGGCATACAATTTTAACATATTGCTGTGCACAATTTACATTCCCCTTTTTAAGCAAATATGGGGTATCTCTGATGTAAAGTGAAGGATGTTGTCATTTAATACTACATATTGGGGAAAAGCATAAATATTTGAATATTCAAGGAGCAGAAACAAACGCAGTAGTCGAGTATTGTGAAGCTGAGGTCCCTGTGGTGTTATTTCCGAAATCTGTAGCGTCATAACTAAGTAAAGCACGTTGTGCACCGAAATGACTATTTGAATACTAATAAAATTACTTGTTAATATTTAATTACAAATAAAAATTGAAAATGCCCATCCTTATTATGCATAATCTTTTACATTTGATTTGCACTTCTCACGTCATCACTGACAACCTACACATTCCTGCCTGCCCCAGACAAAGGAAATAAACACAGGACTCAAACTTTCTGCCTGAATAACTGCATTTGCAAGTCACCTTTGCAAAAGAACAAGAAAACATTTTCTGCCCTTTCAAACCTCTAAGCTGCAGCCCCCGACATTATCATTGCCTTTCAGACCACGGCTTTCATTAAAATTGGACTGATTCTATCAAATGGTCTAATGGTGTATTGCGTGCTGCTGATGAGTGAAAGGCCTTTATTCTTTTCTAATGAACTCTAAATGAAAGTAGAAGAGCTTTGAGGCCAATATCTGAGCTTGGAGGAAGACAGTATGAGCAAAAGATTTGACACCTAAGCCTTTTAATGAGTCTTGGAATTGACTTGATCAGGCTGGAATCATCCTTCTTTCGGTCCGGATATCAAATGCCATACCAAGTTGAACGAATTAGCCCTTATCGGATGCAATTCCTGGCTTAGGGCATATTGTAATTTCCATGTGTGAAAGTGTGGGGCCTAGGTACTCATAATTCTCATGCCACAGTGCTCTAACTTTCAACCGCAGGCAAGTAATACAACATTTCGTTTCAGCCTGTGTCTGCAAACCCCCTCTCATACTGATCAGCAGAAACTAATACCAACCCTGCTTGACACTGGCACTCACAAGGCGACCCTCATAGGCTGAAGATATATTGCAAGTCCATTATTACAAAGTTTGTGTATTTTAAACACAGTTTTGGCACAAGTCTAATACCTCCATGTCCCCAGATCAGATATATATGTAATCCTTCAACAGTGGGTCTGACAGCCTATTTCACGGCTTTAGGTATTCTGGGCAGATCAATGAGTTGAGCAGGCCTTTTGCCATTAACAGCACTTATATATGCTCTGTTTGAGAGTGTGGACCGTAAGCAGAGTTTTCAAGAACTATGGATCTAGGCACGATGATTTGAATATCTGGCTATCTAGACATATATATGTATTTTTTAATGTGGTATTTCAATTAGGCATGTGTAGTTAATAATAAAATTAATTAAAAAAAATATTATTATTAATAATAATAATAATAATAATAACAATAAAATACTATTTTTGACAGTGTGTACAATGTACAAACAACAGAAAATGCTGGACACAAGCAACCAATGCTGTTTCTCAAATTTAGTGAAATGGCCATATCTAAGCAGATGTGTTGAAATACTTCAAACAACAAGAAGGCTATTTTGCACAGGTTACTGCAAGTTATTGTTCTGTAGGTCAAATGGTGATACATAAAGATTTTGCTGTAGCAGTGGGCAATTTATCCTGTACACTGGCTGTAATGTTTTTAAATTTATTAGTTTCTTCCCATTCTGACACAAATAAGTGCAGATAATGCAACATACAGTGTTAAGGTTAGCCCATTTATGGCTTAAAGCTAAGGCAAAGATGTTTCAGCAATCTCATATATATATATATATATATATATATATATATATATATATATATATATATATATATATATATACACACACACACACACATATACATATATATATATATATATATATATATATATATACATACATACAAACATAGCCTTTAGCCTAACATGGATACCAGCCCGCTTGCCACGCTTCACTTTCTGCTTCTGTTTGCCTCCCTTGGTCAGCTGCATCAGACGACACAATGGTCTCAGGGCCTGGTGCCACCTGCTACTGATGCATGAATGATTGTAATTATTAAACTCCAGCAGTGTCTAATGGTTGGAGATGTAAGCACAAGTGTACAGTATTAATGTATAAGACAAATGACTTGAAAAATCTGAGCATGAAATAACATTTACATTAGTTCTTGCAGAGCCCAAAAAGCTGCTGCGTGGTTATGCGTATGCACCACAGGGTTATTTATATACAATTAAACTCTGAAAACTTTTACTTCAGTTGTTAAAATACAGTTCTTGTTAAAAGTGAAGGGACAATGTGGACTTGTAAACAACTGTGTTCTACACAAACGTTTCTCAAGCACCTAAAATGTTCCTATTGAAAACAAACAAACAAAAAAAAGAAACAAACAAAAAAAACCCACACATATAAATACACTACACCCTGACATACCAAAACTGTTTTATTATACTATGATGAAAATTTCTGGCCATGACTGGAAAAACTGGTCTAATCAGTGCGTGACTAGTTACATTTTGCCAAATGTTTGTTGTTAATTGCTTAAGGTGAGGTGTCATTCAAAATGGAAGAGTATGAGAAGAGGCAAAAAATGGTTTTGATTTTCTGACAGAAAAAATACATTTTTTGGGGTTGATTTTGACCCATCCACACCAGAGGTGTTTCACACAGTTTGTAGATCTTATTCTATCAAGGCAGACAAAACCAGAGAATTGCCATTTAGGCTATAGAAAACATGTGTTATTATTATTAATAATAATAATAGCTTTTATTTTAAGAATACATTAATTACCCTAACAAAAATGTACTTAAATTTTATTTATATTTGAAAAATGTTTTTAAAATCCAAATGGGCAAGAAAGTTAATAATGAACACTGAACAGCATCAAATTCTCACTGAGATTTAAACACTATCTGTTTTAAAATGTTGATATCTAAAGAGCACATCAAATAGCCCTTGATGCTTTGACGTTACTCCCAACCAACTTGGCGAAAAAAGGGCTTGTTATTTAAGCTTCCTCAAGCATAACAGCAATTCTATACCAAGTCAAAATTTGGAGCAGTTTTCAACACTGAAATACACTGTCAGTGTCCAAACCTAATGTAGTTCTCCTAACTAATAATGCTCAATTTCATTTAGCATTTTTCAGAAAAGGTGTGATACAAAGCATTGTTCTTTTTGCTACTGGCAATGTTTTGCACCACTTTCATAAAGCAGATGCCTCTGGGGGCATGTGACCATGGTAACAACCAGTAAAGAGTGGTAATCTCATGCATATTAAAACGCAGGTGCAATCAGGTCAGCGTGATGCCCTCATAAATTCAGAAAAAAATAAAAAGTGGGAAAGATAAGCTTTCAAAAGGTTTAGTACTAACTAGGCAGAAGCATAAGACAATAGTTTCATTAATTTCAGATTTTACATATTTACGAAGGAAATTTTATAAAATTACATCCATACTGAGACCTCAGTGCTGCCAAAACGTTCATTGCAGTAACTTTTGTCTGCATTAACAGAAACTCCTTTAAGCAGCCTCAATTTGGACAACTATTCCTAACCTTAAATGCATTCAATGAGAGAAGATTACTTTTTAGTTTAACTGCAGGAAATTTGACAAAAGCACAGACACAGTTCAAAGAACAGTATGTCATGGAACCACATACTCAAGTCTGCTTGAGATTTCTGATATAGTAAGTATTGAGGTAACTGTGTTATGACTTAAGCACTACAATTCGCAGAGTGTTAATTGGTGGGGTATAAGCTTCCATTACTTGTTAGTTACTTTAGCCTCATAACTCCAGTGCAATTTTCTGACCAAACTCTTCAAGAGACATGCGTGCACACCGCCTGAAAAGTGGAACGCAGAGACAGAGGAGCTGCATGTAAAACACAGGCAAATAAGTGCCATTATCTCGTTTATAATGTTGGAACCAGACGTCAAGACTCTTTTTCGAGTCAGCTGCCTGTTTGTAGTGAAATATTTCTCCAGCTCTTACTGTGATATCAGTATCTCAAACCCAGAATAATCCCCGGTTTGCACTTTCAAGCATATCTTTATTTGTGACGTGATTTCTAAAGAGATCTGGGAGTTTAAGTTCTTACTTGTAACCGAAACTTGTTGTGTGCGTTATACTCTGTCTTTGCCTTATCGTGTAGTGTGAGCGCCCACACGACCAAAAAGACAAGGAATTTTGTTTTATGCATCTTTTTTATGTTTGCCTTATGATATTCTAAAGCCAAAAGTGACAAGAAGCCATAAATTACCATGGTTTCCCACAACGTGAACAGGAGTGAAATCACCGTAACACGTGGCTTGCTGCTTTTAAATAATGCATCTGATGAGTGTGGTGATGTGTGCATATTGTGTGTTTTATAATGGCTTTCAACATGTCTGTCTGGTTTTTAAATGAAATTTAACTAGTAGAATTAACTTTTAGAATTACCAACTCATGAAAAGACGATAAAAACACATGCATGCGTCGTAACAGCACCAAAAACTGAACTGATGCATGAACCAAAGACAGATTTTGTATTCTTACATAAAACAAACCATACCAGAACGAGTTTGAAAGCAGAGACTGACCTTCTCAGGGGGTCTTGGTACACTTATTTAGTACACATCAGGGTTTGCATGGTAATGTTCTCACTTGTTCTAATGCAGTGTTTCTCAACCCAGGTCCACTGCCCCGCACATTTTTGTGCTTTTCCTGCTTTAATGCATCCACTTTAACTAAACAATGGGCTGCTAATGAACTGATTAGTTGGATCAGATATGTTGGGAGTAGAGAAAATACCAAAAAAAAGCAGAGCAGCGGGCCTCCAGGATCAGGGTTGAGAAATACTGTTCTAATGTACCACACTAATAGAACGGTCACACTAGGGTTCGTTTTAATCAAACCAAACCTGCCAAGTGTGAACAAACCCTAAATTTGATTTGTTTGCGAATCACTATGAACACACCGCAGTCTAATAATCTCAGTAATCTTATATTGCAGATCAGTAAACTCAACCTTCAAAAATGATCTCTTTTGAAAAGATAATGCTGTTTGAAACAGGGAGCTCACCAGACTGTCTAGGCCTCCTCCTAGAAGGTCCACAGCACCCATCTGCATGGAGGACACTTGGGGAACGTTGACTGGAGGGCCCAGGTCCAGGTTGAGCAGATCACCCAGAAGATCACCCTGAGATGGGATAACCTGGGGCTGGTCGATGGGGGCTGCTGGGCCGGCGCTGATCGGGCTCTCTCCAGTGTCAATGCTATGGAAAAGGACACGGCATGAGATGGGAATGTCTGAACATGGTATAAACAACCAAACAGACAAATCAATCAGGCATTGTTCACACTCAGGGAATGACAATGTAGCTGTTATCTGTCAAGGCTTTCTTTGTTCCTGTTAGCTGACACCAGAAGATTCAATTTGTTTACTTCCAGATCAGTCCAACATCAGAATCATAAAAGAAAATCATCCACAGAAAATTAAATTTCTTTCTTTCAGACTGTTGGAAAAAATAAAAAAAAAAATGCAAATTTTTAGTGTTGTTTAGGAGATTTGGAGACCTCTCTGGTGGAAACATGCAGAAAATGATTTCGTAATATCCAACCCCTTACCCAGGCAGATAAAATATGATGATTCTGAACACGGAGTATTCAAGGAACTCCTAATGACATATCTTGTAAGTCAATTATCTACTATTGTCATCATATCTTCAACAGTATATGGGTAATTGTAATTTTGCATTTGAGACCTTAACATCATGCTGAACCTTCTTTTTGAGTCTGTATTATGCGTAACACAAATATGTGACATCGTCCAAAAATCCCACACCAAATCTGACTGGTTTCAAGCTTTACAGGGCGACTTTCAATTTTACCAAAAATAATAAGGGGTACTGCAGCAACAAAAGACAAAACAATAGAAGCTGTAGCACCCCTGTAGTCTATTGCAATCTAAAAAAGCCCATGTGTCATAAACATTATGTAGCATTATAGAGCAGTAAACTCTATAGCAAAGTAATATAATATACCAATACAAAAAATCATAAAAATCCATAATCAAAGTTGCTGGTTTTGTTAACTAATTATTGCAGTCCTTAAATTAATCATCTTCAATTCCCGTTCAAATCCTACGCACAAAAACCCTCCCGCTCTCAGTACCTGCCGTGCTGGATGGGCAGGTGCTTGCGGTGGATGCCATGGCTGCCCTCCACAAAGGCATTTGGGGGTTTGTGGTAGACAGAGGCCAGTGAACCGATGTGGCAGATGAGCTCATCCAGCAGGGTGGGCTCGATCAAGTCTGTCTCCTCTGAGATCAGAGGTTTCTCAGAGAGAACCACTTCTTTGGCAGTCACCGGATCAGTGGAGAGCAGACGCCAGTAGATGTAACCACGGTCACGCAAATCAGGGTTATCGGAGTCCTGTGGAGGGAGAGAAGAACTGAATGAAGATGAACCAAGATGTCTTCATTTCAACTGTTACTGCTATGAATAAGGTTAAACTGAATCTGATGCAGAGTGAGAGGTAAGCTGATGATGACTGAATGTTCTAATGATGAGGTATTAGGTAATAAACCACGTCATTGCAGTGCAGGTGAAGGCAGGCTGTTCAATGAAGTATCCATAACGCAAGCATAATGAGTAAATGATAACAGCAAGCAGGAGCCTTCTGGAGGAGGAAAATAATCATACAATGAATGTCTCACCTGTGTTGCCAGACTGAGCACTTGCTGTACCAGCTCCTGTGTCTCGGAGGGCTTCTTCAGGAATAGCTTCACTATGGCAGTCAGCAGGGTCAGTTGAACCTACAAGCATATAGCTCAGCTTCAGAACCAATATATGTGTATTGTTCACTGTATTTCTATTTTTAGAGCATAAAACCTATATTGAGTTATTTAGGATGCCAACGACTGCAACTAATTATGATTATTTGACTATAATATACTATTATGCTTTTTCCGGTTCCTCTCCTCTCTCTATCTGTGCAACAAGCAATTTCTTCTTTTAAGGTGCATCAAAATACCAGAAGCCATATTGCCCCTACACTTAAGAGTTCATTACAATCTGTCGCAATGACCTCATGTACTGTATGAAGATTAAAGAGAGGTAACAATAGTAGAGGCAAAGACAGAAAAATTTTTCAAAAAATTTCATAATTGATGCTGACTATTAAACTTTGCAGATTAATCACTGCAACAGTAAAAAAATGATATTCATTTATCGGACACAATGGTAAAATTATTAAAAGGCCTGCATTTTTTTGGATTTTTGAGGTTCATTTTTTGTGTAAATAAATAACCACACATTTGTGTGGTCTTATGTACCGCCAAAACTCTTACTTGACCGTTTTCTAACCTCTCTTAAATTAAACAGGCTCTTGCAACTGGCTTTAATACTAATATCTATGAATGACCTCTGATTTGCTGCCTTACAGCTTCAACATTAATGGGTGGGGCTAAATGACTGCTGGATGAATAGGTGGGCACGTCAACATGTGACATCACACCAAATAGTGAAATTTAAAATGGGCTGTTTTTACAGCTTAAATTTGATATATATACACTGGGAAGTGACCAGTACATGAACCTTGAACAAAATGTACATACATCAAACTCTTATTTAAAAAATAAAGAAGTGAAGAAAATGTTTTTTTTTCATGATATGGGCCCTTTAAATATATATATATATATAACATGAAAAGGTGTCATTTACTTTTAAAAGACCACATCTTCAGTAACAAAAACAATCAGCGATAAGGTTGTAAACCTCAAGTACATGACTCTTTAAACATCTAACAGTCTAATCCACATGTGAAATTTTTACTCAGAGCACAGCAACTGACCTGAGTGCTCTCGTCATGGAAGCCCTCCAGGAAACTCTCCAGAAGCTCGTCAGCGTTGTCGATTCTCTCTGCATATTCACCCACAATCCAGATCATGGCAGCGCGAGCGTCTGGCTCATCCAGAGAGTCCAGGTTCTCACACAGAGTGGCGATGATGCTCTCGTATCTACGCAAGAGAGAGAAAGAGGTTTTGAATAAACAGATCGATGCCTTTAACAGAATTAAGCGCTAATATGTCTGAAAATGCATATACAGTGCGACCATAGAAAATGTTCAACAATGTGTTAGTATGTGAATAATAAATGCAAATTTATTTACACATTCACAAAAGATGGAAAAGAATGACGTAGAGTAATGTATCACTGTCCAATGGGATGCAAAAATGCACTGTTGCATCGTGATTCATTGATTTAATAGTGTTCATTTGTCAATACTGCATTAATTTTGAGATGTTAGAATTCATTATAATCAATTATAATAATATTCAACTATATTCCACCACTGACTTGTTAGGGTATTTGCGGAAGATGTCCCTAATCACCACGATGGCCTCTTGAACCACATAGTTCACCTTTGTCTGGATGAGGTCCAATAGTGTGCTTACACAGCGCTCAGCTGATTGCTATGGAGAGAGAGAGAGAGAGAGAGAGAGAGAGCTAAACAACTACGCAGGGATGATGCATTCTATCCTGTGGTGGGTATGTTACAAACTAAATTGCTATGATCAGTGATGACTAATAGCTACATTTCAGCAGTAAATTACAGGTGCTAAAAGCTTTACTAAATCTGGAGTTTTAAGTAGGTCAGTGATAATGGAAAAGCCCCTAAGGGCCGTTTTATAGCATTAAAGCAGCGAACCTCCACTTTGATGGCGCAGCGGCCGATAGCTCGGACTGCCTTGCGGACAAAATCCACGTCCACTTCGGTGGCATATTCTTTCAGCTCAGCCAGAACCTGGGAATAAAACACAACCTTTTTAATGCACCTGCAGAGACAGAGTTTTGCCCCGTGAGACAGTAACTGTTGTAAATTGGCAAAGACTATTATAAAACAAAAAGAAAAACTAAATTTGTGGGGTGCAAAAACGTATCAGCCCAGTTGTAGCAATTTTGGAATTTTCTAATCAATTAAAAAAGAACTTAATGTATTGTTTTTCTTGTTAATATTCCCCTACTGTGTAAATAGTTCCTCCAATCAAATTCAGTGTATTTTTTAAAATGTAAAAAAGTTTTAGAGTTAGAGTTAGACCAAAATCATACAATCTAATTGGAGTGAAATTTAGAACTTCGTGAGAAACTGACTCATTTCCTAAGGTGTTCTTATAAAATCATTTTACACCCATACAAAGTGGTGTTCTGGATTTTTTGACATCCAACAGCATATTCACCTTTCATAGTATTTCATAGCACTGACTGAGCATAGCGCTGTGTTCTTCATGTAAGCTCCACAGAGGCGAGAACACAAAAGTGAAATCCAAGCTTACTTGCTAGCAAACAGACACCATAAGGCAAGAGACAGGGCTTTGTCAGAGGAGGAAAATATTTACAGTTTCTTGGCAGTGCCAGCAGGAGATTTAAGTATTACTCTATGGACACTGGGCTTGTCTGAGCATGCTCACACTGTTCAACACAATGATTCCCTGGCAGCCACTGAACAGACCACAATAATGCTGTAACACAGGCTCCTTGTGGGCACTGTTCCAAGCGTTGTAATGGATAGGAGAATGCCTCATGCAAGCTGTGGTTATACAGAAACAATAATAATGAATGACACTGAAAACAAAAAGAACATTACAGCAATTACAGCTGCTAGTGGAGCTGTCCTAATCTGAGCCACTGAAAATCTTTAGTGATTTTAGTTCAGCATTTTAACCAAACTATCCATCAGATTGGATCAATACTCTACACTCAAGTCAATACTGAACTATACAAAACAAAGGAGGTCAAAAAACACTCACTCAAAGCCCCTACTTAAAATTTTACTGTGGCATTTTAAAGACACTGACGTAGCTTTTGTTTCAGTTTTAATAAATTTAAAAAGGGAATTCCACCCAATTTTCTAAATTTCTGTATATTTCAAACACTGAGATATAAACATGTGAATTGATGTGAGAGTGTGTGAGAAACATATCTACTCAGACTTTTAGTAATTTTTTTTACAGTGGTGGTTACAAGAATCAGGGGTTGCAATGCTTAATATGCAAATATAGCCATTTTATTCACTATTCAAAGCAAAACACGTCTTCTAAGTTTAAATATGTAATGTTGATAAAGGTAAAATAGTGGAAATCTTTGTGACTATTCTGCCTTCCGACACCCCAATGTCTACAGTATCAGGCAGTGACTTCGTAACCATTTTGTGCAATAACTTTTTGTGGGCCAGCTTTTAGAGGCCAGATGTCTGGATCCTTCCACCATCACTGTGAACAATGCTGACTCAGTAGGTTACTCTAGAACAGTGTATTTCACATCAAATCTGAATGACTGTTTATTTCTTAATTTCATTATAAAAACATTTTGAATAATCAGTGGAACTGCCCTTTAATGTACAAATATTGTTTCAGACTTGAAATGGAATCTGAATCAGGGACAGAAAATACTGGACCAAGATATTCTTTGCTATTATGCATGCATTTGCCAGCTCTTTAAGATATGCCTAATCAGATTTCACAATTAGTCACTTATATAAACCATGGCTGATGCAATATTTGCAGCCATCTTTGATGATATGGTCAGGTCCTTTATCAAAACTCTCGTGTTCTAAGGACCGACCAATTTATCCACTGTAATTAACAGCAACCACAGCAACCGTATTTATATTATTTACAAATTTTCGAGCTTCTGTAGCATATTCATGTTTCTGTATGCACTTTAAGAAGTGTGAAAATTGAAAACTGCCAATCATTTGTCTCAGTTAAGCACTGTTTACACAAAAGCAACTGGAGTATAAAATTAAAAAGGTAAAATATAAAGATATTTATTTGCCTTCAGCAATATGAGTAATCTGTATTATCAGAAATTTTAGTTCCTTAAAATCAGTACAAGCCAAAAAAATGTTCATATCAATCAGACACTACTGCTTTCACAAAAGATTTGTCATATCTGACATTTCAGAGTTTGTCATGAATATAAAATTGGAGTACAATAACAATGAGTGTTTAAGGTCATTGTACCTGGGCAATGTTGGCCTGAGAGGCCAGCCGGATCATGATGTCCAGTTTCTCCAGCTTGACATAGATAGGATCATTGTACTTGACAAAGAACACCTTGATTTCTTGCTTCAGGATTTCAGGCCTGGCAGCAGAGCAAGGAAATAAACACATATTTACATAGTTTTAAAGGTCAGCAACCTGTCCAAGTTTCTGTGGCAGTCAATTCCACATCTAAAATGTATGGTGCTGTACAATTTAGGGGTTTACTCTGCTCTACCATCACTGATTCAACACATTTGACACACACACACACACACACACACACACACACACACACGTTCAACACACACTCTGTCTGGAATTCATTAAACTGTGATATGACCCTATAGAATTTTGTACTGTCAATGTTTGTGGTAAAGTGAACTGTCTCTAGAAAAAAATGGGAGCTGAAGAGACATACTGCCATCTAGTGCTAGCACTGTCTAATGACTGTCAGTCAAAATATCTTAACAACGTAGGCATAACTATTTGACATCAATCTGTTCATTTCAGAAAATATAGTTATATAGTAAATTACCTACTTCTAGAATACAAAAAAACACTAAAAAGAAAGATAACAGCAAACTAATAGTGATCTTTAGCAACACTAAACAGGTTTGTATGTATACGTACAGGTGCATGCAGAAGTTTGGGCTCCCTGGTTAAATTCTTTGTTGAGTTCTAAGAGAAAATAAGTTGACATATCCTCTACAGTGAACATAATACTGTACATTTTAATGCACAATTACTGTTTATTTGCTAAAACAAATGCTTATTTTTCCTTAAAAAAATCAGCAAATAAACAGAAATTGTGCAATAACTATTACCGCAAAAATGTCATCTTGATGTGTGTTTTCTGTAGAGGAGTGTTAACTTATTTTCACTTAGAAAATTAACAAACTATGTAATTTGACCGGGGTGTTCAAACATGTGTATACGTTGGTGAGTAAAGCTGTGATTCTGACCTCTTCTGCACAATAAGGTTGATGTTCCTCAGTGCCACATATTGGACCTCAGGTTCTCCAGAGAGCAGCGTGACCAGAGGAGGAGAGAGCTTCTTCAGCAGAGTGTTATAGTAGTCCGAGTCTTTAGGAAGCAGTTCCAGGAATTTCATCAGGACCTTTACAGCCGACAGCACCACAGCTGAGTTGGCATGGGAGAGACGTGGGGTTACACGCTCACAGATGCTATGAGAAAAAAAGAAATGAAGAAGAGGAAATTCAAACAACTGCTAGGACAGGAATGGCAAAAATACACATCTGATAAAGTTTGCTTTTCATAATATAGACAAGACAATAACACAAGGAGTAACTGAAGACAAAAGCTTTTAGACAACCGAAAAACAGGAGGCCAAAATTCTTGTTGCTATCTTTTCTGGATATCATGCTGTACTAGATGGGTTCAGTCTTTAATCTGTGAGAAGAAATTACTAGAAATTTTAATTCTGTAGCTTTATCATTTTCGGGATACAGACCGTTTATAAAGTGTGGGATCTTTATGCAAAAAAAAAATAATAATAATAAAAATAAAAGAAAATATGCAAAAGCACATGGCTCCCTTCCTTATTAAACAGCATATGTTACAAATGAATACTGAATAAAACAATTTTTAATACAGAAGATTTCATATATTGCATGGCGTTAACATTCTGTACCTGATCATTTGGATGATTTTTCTTTGTATTTTAGGTGCATGTGTAAAATACTTCCAACTGGCCTACAGAACAACAAGCACTAGACAAATGTGTCATTTTGTCTGAAATATTTCCACATTCATTCTTTTCAGATTTTGGATTTCAAATTAATCCAGCTCCCCTCAGAAAAAGCTAACTCCATTTGGTGCCATACCTCTGGGCTTCACGCTCGTCTTTGGGATTGTAGTTGGACAAGCAGTCTAGGATGAAGATCTGGCCCCACTCTGTGCATTCATTCAGGGCTGTCAGCAGCTTGTTGATGTTTTGGGGGTTCAGGTCCAGGAGATTACTGTTGGGGTGAGACTCACTGATCTCAGACAGGGCTGCCACCGCATTGGCCACAACCTGGAGAGAAAGAGCAAGAGAGAGAGAGCATGAAAGAAAGAGAAGAATATTTTACATAAATACATGAATTCATCACTGGATGCTGTACATCTCACAGACGTGGCTTGCACTTGCATGTTTTGCAACACCTCAAACATATGCTAGAAGTCATGAATTACAAAAATAAGTAAAAGGCAGAAAAACACCCTACATACAGAGTACATTCAATGCTGCTGCCAAATGTAACTGTTTAATGGTCAGTTAATCTGAATAATGATGTAATCATATACAAAGGTTTGGGCACCCCTGGTCAAATTACACATTTTGTTGATTATAAAAGTAAAAACAAGTAAACATTATCTTACTGGAACAAATTTCTTCACATTTCTATGCACAATTACTGTTTATTTGCTGAATTTAATATACAGAAAACAACAATAAAATATAACATATACTAAGATTGTGGCACTTTTAATATATTGTGTTATGCTTTTTTTTATTGACATCCTGTAGCTCACCATATTCAATTTCAAACGCTGATGTCTGCCTATAAAATCAAAAACTGACCAGCGCCTCCCTTCCCTGATAGCAACAGTCAAATTCTTCACCATACCTCGGGCCTCTTTGAGCCTCAAGTATGGCTCGGTCTGACCCAGCATTTCTTAAGATGCACTTCTCTGTACTCATGCCCAGGTGGTGTAATGAATTTGCCCTGGCTGTCTAAACAGAGTCCCTTAGTGTCTTCAAATATCTTTATTTTTGTTTTTAATTCTTATAATGTCTGTGTTCCTGATTCTACCAGCATTTTAGCTCAAGGGCAATGTTGGACACTAGCTAAAAGATATATTCTAAGTAGACAACAAAGCACTTTTGTAAGTAGCTCTCGTCAAGGGTGTCTACTAATGCAAATGTAAGGATATGCTTATCAGGCCAGAAAAAAAAAATCATATCAATAGCGCCTCCCAGAGCTAAATTAAAAACACTTCCTTCTGCCAACTTGTACCTCAGACACAACTTGACTTGACGGACAAGCTTCTACTCAAGCCTTTCATTCAGCCTTTCAAAGCTACGAACCATGGGATTGGAGTCAGCGATGAGGTCCCTGAGGGAATCCAGGAAGCCCTGGTCCTCTACCATCTGAGCGTTGATGTCATGCAGCTTGGCGACACACACGGCAGCTGTCTTCCTCACATAGGGATCCTCATCCTTCAGGCATTTCCTTAGAGGCTCACACAGATACTCTGTGATCTTATCCACGCGGATGCAGCCCATTGTGCGCACAGCCAGCGCTCGAATGAGGGGATTAGGGTCCTCACAGTCCTGAAGGAGGAGAGAAGAAGAGCTCTCAGGTACTACATGGAGGGGATACATTTCCCACATATATTTCTATAAAGTAATATACCACAGAATGCTACAAGGCTTTACATGCCTCAAGTAGACCTGCCACAATCGTGAAATTACAGCTGACAATTAACTGTCATAAAAACTAAATATAATATTAAGAATTTAATTTCTTTTTTTTTTGCTTATTTTATGCAACTATTAAAATATAAACTTAAGAAGCCAAACTGGGTGATTAGCTATCAGGCTTTCCAGTTGCTAATACTTAATACCGTCCAACTGACAACAGACACAGCTCTGTTCAAGTTCAAATTAACAAATATTACTCACTGCTGCCATCTAAATGCCTTAGGGCACCAAGTCAGAAGTTATAACTGTTTTTTTCATAAAATCAATGACATGTCGCAATACATGCATTTTTGCTTTCATTTCCTTACATGTACTTGCCCCAACCCCATGGATTAAAACATACTCAAATCACATTCTGTTTGTTGTGATTGTGAAAGCTTATGACTATGGAAAATAATTGTGATTAGCTCAAAGTATTGTAATGAGACAATTATGTAATAATTGTGACAGACACAACTTAAAGCATGAAGTAATGGCTTTTACATCATGTCGTTCTCTATGTCTCAAATAGAAAGGATTTTGAAATTGAGTGCCTTAGGATTTCTCAACACAACCCATGTTATACATGATTTCTGAGATATAAAAGCAAAAATGTCGTTTTGTGAATACTTAGGAAACAGAATAAATACAATTCAGTGTTTCCTCTTTTATACTAACAGAAGCACTTGCCTTGACAAAACTGTTCACTGCCATAATGGCCATGTCAGGCTGACTCTTGGCGTAGTTCATCAGATAAAGATAGACCAGTTTCTTCAGCTCCAGGTTATCAGTCTGCATGCAGTTGACCACATCAGGAAACAAGGAGCTAGAGAGGAAAGAAAGATGTAGCTTACACATCATTATCATTATGACCATCATGGCCACCACCACCAGCTACATCATCACACATTTCTCCAGTTTGCTGATTAGATTGCTGATCTAATCAGTAAAGTGGCAGTACGATGAAAGAAAAATGTAGTCATTTCAACTCTGTTTTGTTATTGTTTGTCCATTAGACAAATCAGGGGAGTATTTCACAAAGCAAGATTTCTCAGTTAGCTTAGACTAAAAAAAAAAAACATGCCTATCCAGTAGGAGAAGAGCTTAGAAACATTTTTATTAGACAACTCTCAGTTTTTGGCTTAAGTTATTCAGCTTACTGGACAATTCTGCTTTGTGAAACACCCTCCAGTTTCTGCCTTACATAATGCACACACACAGCAAATGTTTTACAGAATGCAGAACCTTACTGCAGTTAATACAACCCTTGGCCTGTGTTAAAATAACAGCGTCCAATAAACAATCGTACCTGACATCCTTGCCTACTGTCATGGCAGCAATGACCTTCTTCACTGCTTCCTTCCTTTTCTCCTTTTTCTCATTGTTCAGCTCTGCTTTCAGTTCAAATATCTCTCCTGTAAGAAATAACATGTGAAAACACATAACACTTATGAGAATTAAATACCATGAAATCTATGATTAGAAGAATTTGAAGAGCTTCAAATGTGCATTTATGGGGTCAATATAAGGTTATGTCCTACCTTTTTTGTTTGTGGTGAAATACTTTGAGTCTGTCATTTTGTTTGGTCTTCAAGTTCACTGCAAAGAACAGCACACGTCAATACCTTTACTTTAACAGTCACTGCATGCTATTAGCACAGGTTAGTTGATGTCCGGGATGTCAAAACGTTAGGCAGCTAACCTACTGACAACTCAAATAAATACTTATTCTTATAACCTCAGAGTATTATGGCAAAATGACAACTGTGAGAAGAAAAAAAGAGATGTCTACGGATGTAACGTTAATACAGCCCTGGTGAACTTACACCAACACTAAAACGAGATAAGGTCAGTATGAAGCTTATTCTGACAGAAAATAGTTAAGTTTTCGTAAATTAATACTTGAGTAGCTATCTAACTGTTAGTACAATTACGCTAACGTTAATGTTACTTTAGCCTAACGTTACTCGTCAAAACAGCAGGCCGGTGAAACCTTAGCCAGCAAGCCAACCGTCACAGCAATTTAAAACCAACTCTCACAAGTTAGCACACAATGTATATGCACAATGGATATATATAGCGCAAAAAAGGACGGCAAATACTGAAGTATGATTTGTTTCGATAGCTGTGGCTATTTCATGGGTGTGACCGTTTAACGTTAGCCTGCTAAGCTAACATCGAGCTAATGAGCTAACGCAAAAGGATTCATTAAATGACCAGTCAGCTCGCCTCGCCAGTAACCAGGCAGACGGCTAAGGAAAGCAATGACAACGGGTCTCACCTTGGCACAGAAATGTAGAGGAAAGTGAAGGTATTTGACTAAACGAAGGTGGAGTGAACCGCTGCTGTTGACCGCTTTCACTACCACAGCTGTGGACGGTGGTGGGGAGATGGAGATGCCGGAACTGAAAGTTAGGAACGTTTGGAAAACACGGAACGGCTGTAAGGTTGCACCGCAAGAGTGCGGGATAGAACAGATGAAAACATGCCGAGACGCTGCTGACATGTTTGTGCGTCGTTCTGTGCATTTTATGCACTGAATGGTGAAAAGATAATACTTTATATTTTGAAGTGTCCTCGTAGCTACTTAAAAGTTTCCTCTTATTAGGGGTTTGTTTGGTAGGTGAGTGAATTGACTGAATCCTGCAGAATGGCGGAGAGGGGAGCACATCTGACCACAGCTGCAGCTGAAGACAGGCCATCCATTTTTGAGGTTTTGGCTCAGGATTCATTGATGAGTGCTGTCAAACCTGCATTACAGCACGCCGTTCAGGTAATTTAGCTAATGTTTTTCTCCAGTGCTGGAGATATGAGCTTAAAAACAGTCCAAATTCAGGCTGCACGATATGGAAATAGACTGTGAGGTGCGATTCAAGTTTTTGGATTTTGCAATTACGATACGAGAAGCGACAAATTATGATTCAACATTAGGTTTCAACGTGTCACTGACTAAACGCGCATCAAGTGCATTTTTTCTTTAATAGTTGTTTGATTAAACAAATTTATAGTTTTATATAGTACAGCTGCTTTGTTCCTGGTGTTCCTTGATTATAAAAAGCATAAATCAGTCTAATCTTTAAATGAATAACATAAATGTAAACTTTAAAAATCACTAAGCATAAGTGTAAGCGTAAGTAATCACAAATTCATAAAGTGCAAAATAGTAAAAAAAAATCTTATAGCCAATTGCAATGCACAAGAATGTGTTAGAAAAACAGTCAGCATTCAGCAGCCTTATCTATATATGCCTACAAAATGAATGATATGTATATAAATACATATCAGTGTGTGTATGTATATATATATATATATATATATATATGTGTGTATGTATGTGTGTGTGTGTGTGTGTGTGTGTGTGTATACACAGTTAGGCCCAGAAATAGCTGCAGACTCTCAGCTTTAATTTGAGGGTATTCACATCCTAATTGGAGGAAGGGTTTAGGAATTACAGCTCTTTAATATGTAGCTGCCTCTTTTACAAGGGACCAAAGGTAATTGGACAATTATCTCAAAAGCTATTTCATGGGCTGCATGGGCTATTCCCTTGTTAATCCATCATCAGTTAAGCAGGTAAAAGGTCTCGAGTTGATTCCAGGTGTGGCATCTGCATTTGCTGTTGCTGTGAACCCACAACATGCAGTCAAAGGAGCTCTCAATGGAAGGGATACAGACCATCATTAGGCTGAAAAAAAGAAGAACTCCATCAGAGAGATAGCAGAAATGTTAGGAGTGGCCAAATCAACAGTTTGGTACATTCTGGGGAAAAAAGAGCGCACTGGTGAGCTCAGGAACTCAAAAAGTCCTGGACGTCCATGGAAGTCAACAGTGGTGGATGATTGCAGAATCCTTTCCATGGTGATGAAAAACCCCTTCAACAACATCCACACAAGTGAAGAACACTCTCCAGGAAGTAGGTGTATCAGTATCTTAAGTCTACCATAAAGAGAAGACTTCATGAGAGCAAATACAGAGGGTTCACCACAAGGTACAAACCATTAATCAGCCTCAAAAATAGAAAAGCCAGATTAGATTTTGCCAAAAAACATCTAAAGAAGCCAGCCCAGTTCTGGAACAGCATTCTTTGGACAGATGAAACTAAGATCAACCTGTACCAGAATGATGGGAAGAAGAAAGTATGGAGAATGGCTTGGAACGGCTCATGATCCAAAGCACACCACATCCTCTGTAAAACATGGTGGAGGCCGTGTGATGGCATGGGCACGCATGGCTTCCAATGGCACTGGGTCACTAGTGTTTATTGATGATGTGACCGAAGACAGAAGCAGCCAGATGAATTCTGAAGTGTACAGGGATATACTTACTGCTCAGATTCAACCAAATGCAGCAAGGTTGATTGGACGTCGCTTCACAGTACAGATGGACAATGACCCAAAAGATACTGTGAAAGCAACCCAGGAGTTTTTTAAGGCAAAGAAGTGGGAATATTCTGCAATGGCCGAGTCAATCACCAGATTTCAACCCGATCGAGCATGCATTTCACTTGCTTAAGACAAAACTTAAGCAAGGAAAAAAAGGAGGAAACCCAGCGTTTGGTGATGTCCATGGGTTCCAGACTTCATGCAGTCATTGCCTGCAAAGGATTCTCAACAAAGTATTAAAAATGAACATTTTATTTATGGTAAAGTTAATTTGTCCAATTACTTTTGAGCCCCTGAAATGAGGAGGCTTTGTAGAAAAATGGTTGCAATTCCTAAACGTTTCATAGGAT